>NC_031976.2:8500296-8808735 GCF_001858045.2 Oreochromis niloticus | reverse complement strand
AGAAAGCTCTATACACCAAACATCAACAACCAATGTCCTATATTAAAGCTTTTCTATCAACTCAAAAACACAACAATCAGTGCTGGGCTCCATTGCAAATAATAATGTCCTTCATTGCGAGCAGCAGACTTGAAATCTGCTCTTACCAATAACTTCTGCAACTAACACATCGTTATTGATTAAACCATTTGATTCCAAAACCTTTTATTTTACTTCTTGTGAAACCAACTAATGCTCGTGTTACTGCTGATCGCACCAGTTTATTAAACATTCTTTACCCTTAAAAAAAGGTTAAAGTCACATTTCTAGCCGGCTCCAAAATACTGATTATATATGTAATATAATACTTAATATTGCCTGTAGGCACTCTGGTACCTCTCCTTGATCTTAATTTGAACCAAAGATGTCAATGTTGGATTCGTCACTCTTTAAGACCTGTTCTAGACTCATTTGGCGCACCTCAGCCTTTTCTGCCTGCTTCCCCTCTTTAAGAATGGCTTCTCGACAGCCATCCACCTACTGAGAGCACTTCTGTTGAAGCTTCAGCAAATGGTGGGTCAACTGGATCATCTGAAGGGCCTGATGCATCTCTTGGGTCTTTTTTATTACAATGTGTTTTTATTAGTTCTAGAAAATAGGAGAAGCAACCCAAGACTTTTGCACAGTGCTGTATATTTTCACCTTTTATTTTCACTAATGCTGACGTTACCCTTGAACTAAGGACGGTATCTACCACTGACATAAAATTCTTTATAGCAGAAGGTTCCTACAGTCGTGACTGCAGGTTATGTGAAAAGACTGGATGTTTTAGCATCTAGAAGGCATTGACTCAAAGCTTTACAAGCTTTAATCATTTTGTGTTTAACAGTTGGAGTAACATTTCTCGTTTATTACAAAAAAATTTTGAAAAAGAGACATTGACTTCAATGAGACTTTCTAAATAGATATCGTTTGCTAAACAGTTTCTGAAAACAAAGGGGAAAAAAGCCAAAAAAGAATGATTACACAGTGCAGTGTTTTACAGTTACAGTTAATTTATTCGAATTATTGCTCATATGGAATATGTCCCATACAGCTGCTTTATTCCTTTTAACCTCATGAATGTGTACTCTGCACTCTATAATCTAGAACGTACAGACGACATATAGTTTTCTGGCAAAGTTTCACAAAAAACTTACAAACATGAGCAACTGATTGCCTCATCAGTTTCAGCCATTTGAAAAGAAAAGACAGCCAAGTCCGCCACCAGCGTGACAGATCGAGTTTGTCAGACGAGAGACAGATAGATGTATCTCTCACTACACATAAACACGCAGGCCTGTGACAGTAGGCCGTAGGCTGTTTAGTGTCTCAGATGCTGGAATGAATCACATCAAAACAAAGACGTGGCAGAAGACACAGGAGGAAAGCCTCTGAAACATCAGTTGCTAAAATCCATGGCATCACAGACACAGAACTCACAAACTGCTGAAAACACATATACTTGGTCATGCTAGAGGAAAGATTAATGTGTCATGTCTTAGAAAAGCATGTGAACGAAATACACAGAACGAAATCACACAGCACAAGAGCTGTAGGGGGATGTGGTCTTGAGTTTATCATGTCCTTCAATATTTTATTTTCTCTTACTTTAATTAAGTTTAAATAACAGAAATATTAACTGAAAAACATTACTGCACTCCACGCACCTGCTCAGCAAACAACACATTTATTTATGTATTTATGGGTTGTTTGTTTTTTTTTTTTACATGAGATACTGCAGACATCCACTCCTCACAAACTGTCACCAGTACCCTTTGGCCCACACCCATTTGATCTACAAGGTTTCAGACAGAGGACAGGCCGTGTATTTCTTTCCTGTCCTAGAAAAGTAACAACTAACCTCAAATCGCTCCTGACCACAGTGATTGTAAACGTTCCATCCTTCATTTATTCAGCCCCTTATTGTCAGGCTTATTAGACAGAGTGTGTGTCTGTGTGCATGTATGTTTAGGTAGGGATGTAGGCTACCAAGTCCTCTTGGCATTACAGCATCTGTGCATCTGAAACTGTGTGTGTGTGTGTGTGTGTGTGTGTGTGTGTGTGTGTAGCAACTGTAGCATCAATCAGAGCTCAGCTGCGATTGTCAGGCTGATTGTCTGTTATGTCCCTGTGGGCCTGGAGGCCTTGGTGTGTGTAATTCATGGATTTATGTGAATATGTAACAGACACGGGAGGAGACGGAGAAATAGAGAGAGTAAGACAGAGTTCACATGTAACGCATACATCTATACATCAACATTAATCTATAATAGCAGCCGAGGCTAATGCCTTGGCAATAGCGGTACAATTATGATTATCACTGGAGGCCACACCAGGAGACACAACAAATAATCGCACATGCACTGGCCTATCTAGTGCAAACGTCGGATTGCTGTTCAAGGCTAGCCCTCCAGTCATCATATTAGGATGAGGGAAAGTATGCGATAAGGGAGAAAGAAAATCATGAGCTACAAGGCCATCCTGGTGGCTCTGTGGGATAAGGCGAGGATAGTCCTAAAGCCTCACTGGGTTAAAAGCTGGATCATGACCTTGATGCATATTCCATTTCTTTTCTTGTTGCTTTTTTTTAAGGTGATTTTTTTACCAATTGCACAAATAAAATAAAAAAAAACAGTGATAAAAGAGACTTTAAATTTGGTGAGAAGTGATAAGACACAGTCCACTGGGAATAAATGTGTGGAAGTGGGTCAATTAAGGCATTTATTGTATCCATCTATCCAGGTTCTAATCCCAAGGCCCTTTCCCAAACCACTGTAATGGTTGGTGAGTGACTTCACATTGAAAACAGGGATCGATAATACCTTCAGTAAATCTTGTCCTTGTAAAGTCTATGATGGTCTATTTTTATTCATGTTTATGCATTTTATAACATGTTGGTGTGACATTAATTCTACTTTATGTCTGCTTGGTAGGCAGTAGGTTTGAGGTGTTTCAGATTTATGTTTCATTTGTTTAAAAGATAATTTTGTACATCCCACTGGAGATCAAAGACAAACAATGGAATTTCTGTCACTAGATGAAACCAACAAATTTGCAACTGTAGTGTAGCATTTTAACAAGTTTAAAATGTTGGAAGGAATACTATGATTACTATATAAATATATAATTTCTTTAAAAAAAAAAACAGTGCTTAATCTTATTACCAAGTTTTCTTTTCTGTTTCGCTGAATTTAAATCTTTCCCAACAATGCTCCTCCTTCACAAACAGAAGAGTTCCCGTCAACCAATATCACGGAAGCTGCAACTGTCATTCAGCACAGAATAGGTTTTGTGTATAATTGTGATGTGCATCTTTAATTTCCCTCACTTATGCACATAGAACACAGACACGGGGTTTAAGTGTGTGCTGTATAGGGTTGCTTGCTCTTGGAACCTCAACATTTTGATTCCCTTCATGAGCTAAGAATTTTGCACGTGTGTGTTTGTGTGTGTGTGAGTCGTCCTGATTCAGCACGCTTGCGCCCTCTTCATCTGTCCCACTGATGGTATATTCTGAAGTGCAGCAATGATGGACTGTGAAGTACTTTGTTTTTTTCCTCTCAACGAGTCACTCAGGTACCAAGGACAAAAATACAACAGATGTCCTGAACAAGGAAGTGTGGAGAGGACGCAAGACTGAAGGTTTTTATTCTCTTTATGCAATCCATTTATTTGTTCAGGCTTATTGTCAAATCTACTTTTATACTTTTTGATTAAAACAAACAACAACAAAAAAAAAAAACAGGTGAGTGATAGAAGTCTTTGGGGAAGTAATGAGGCAATCTGTTGTTGTTAAGAGCGTCTTTAAGAACACACGTGTGCTGCTAATTTGTAACAATGTTAGCTTTTATCTATTTCTTAGTGAATAGTAGGAAATCACAGAAAAGTTGGAGTCATTTCTGCTTATAATAGGTTCAGTCTTTAGATATGTCAGGCAATTAAAAGAGGTACATACACTAATTAAAATGAGGAATGAGAAAAACTGAAAATGCAGTAGGAAAAGTAAACTTAAAGCACTCTAACCACCAGTGCAGCTAGCAACTAGTCCACCTATGCAAATGTGGTTCACATTAAAAACTGCAGACACTCAATACAACTACAGCCCTGTTTTTGCTGGTAAATCTAAACCATCAAAGTGTATAGATGTATATGTGTGTAGCCTGAGTGGAAAGCGCAAAATCAATGAATGAATAAATAAATAAAGACAGGCTGTTTAGTGGCCACAGGGTCAAAAATTGACAAACTGGATATGTATGTGCTTGTTAGCCGTTAGCATATGGACTATGTGAGAGTCGTGATTTGAAAGTTGGAATATGTCACTGTTTTTGACTGGAAAAGAAAAGAAAAACCTGAGATCATATACCTCCAAACTGACTAAAAATTCCTTCCACACTATGTAAGAATTGAGGGCCAGAAACTAGCAGGATATCTGACCCAGAAAAAAGGGGCGACTTTTCTTGAAAACATCAGGAAGATGTCTCCCAAACCGAATGACTCTGAACAGACACCCCAAATGAAAAGTCTTCAGATGGTGACAAAGGGATTTCGATTAAATCACAGAGAGGGGAACCCGTCATTTTAGAGTATTCTGCTTTTTGCAAGCTGATCTATGAATTCATTTACTTTGTTATTATTCAAAATGCTCTGAATGGACATTTATGTTCTTTAATGACTTTGCCTTAATGTCATCTATCAGATGGTCTTACTGTTCATTAACATTTAGCACAAAATAACAATTGTTTTTTTTCCCCTCTCTGATGGATGTAAAATTGAATAATGTAGTAATTATAAAATATATATACTCTGATGTTCACAACTAGGAGAAAGTGAATACATAATTAGCAGATGCGCTGAACAACAACATGTTAGTAATTATGAATTTATTAATTCTGACAAAATATCTAAAAAAAAAAAGTCTTTATTTATTGTCAAACATGGCGTTATTTATTCAATTCTTCCAATTCAAAGAAAGAAAGAAAGTTTACATTTTACAGGATGGTCTCTTGTTATTTGCCTAGTAGTCCCCCCCCCCCCAAAAAAACCCCAACTTCAAAATATTCAGTTTGCTATGCTTGATCAAAAAAAATTGTTGGCTTTAAAGGGAAAAAAATCAATTATAAATAAAATGGTTGCAAATTAATGTTGTGTGGCTTGTCTAAACTTGTTATAGAAATAAAGTCAAAATCCTCATCAGTAAACGTCAGATTGCCTTCAGCAAGATGAGACTTGAATAAGAAAGTGGCTCACAAAGGGGGCAATATTAGCACTTCAATGGTGTTGATTGATTTATGGCAGGGGGGTCAGGTTGAACTGACTCTGTGAGCACGTGCACACATGGGCGCACACACACATATACACCCAGACATAATGAGCATTAATCAAAGGCAGCAAGTAGCAATCAGAGTGAGATTTAAGAGGCTAGTGTGCTCGCACACAGCTGTGCCATTCAAACCAAAAGTCATCAAAAGACAGACAAAAAGTCCAATCCCTCAGCATTCAACCAAAACCAGTAAGATAAACACATAGCTAATACCCAGGATACACTCATAAGAGTGCTCTTGTTCATACGAAACCACTTCAAACAAGCACGCTAAGCATGATGCAAAGTGTCTGTGATTAAAGCAAAAACACTTTATGAGCTCAGTCTTTACATGGTCACTGAGATGTGTGAACTGAGAGGAGGTAAAATGGCATGTGTAAGCACTGATGTTTAAAAAAAAAATCAATATCCTTCAGTATTTATGACCAAGGAAATGATATGTGATAGCAAATAAAACAGTGAGTTTATGATTGATATAGACAACATTAGGTAATGTAAGTGCAAGTCTTGTGTGCAGGCAAGTCATCTTTGAGTGGAAGTACAAATAAGGAAATAACCTTAGTGGCTATAGATTAATTCAAATATGCTTTAACTCGGGGTGTTCCATTCTGGGTATGAATGTCCATTTTTGAAGGGCTGGTTTCACCGACACTGATCTGTTGTCCAAAAAGGGGTTACATCAACAAATATGTCTGGATTATGTGTTGCTTTAAATCTATTTTCATACAGGGAATGAGCTGTTAAAATGACAGGACTGCTTTGTGTGAGCGGAATACAGGAAAAAAAAAACCTGATTACTTCAGCATGTGTCTCTTGTTACTGTGCATTTGTATTCCAGCAGATGCCAGACCCTTCTGTGGCATATGGCTGAGTGACAGGGCTTAAAAACGGCCAGTGCTTGTGTGTGTGTGTGTGTCCATGTATAGACAAATTCAGGCTCTGAATAGACTAAGATGTGATTGCTTGAATGTAGTGCGTGTATATTAAGCACTTCTAAACAACACAAATTGACTCACACACTCACAAGCACCTGTATGCTTGGCATGGTGGGCTTCACTAATTTGACACTCAGCAGATGCTTGAAGCTACTGTACTCATTAACACAAACCCATATTCACAAAACGGATGTAAATGTATGAGGAAGTGTTAAAAAAACAACCCTTGCATAATGTAAATGCACAGACATTACACAAAGATCTGCATAGAAATGTGCACATGCATATGAAATGAAGCAGAGTGCTGTTAATTATTTTTATTTATATATAGGTGGTAACACTTTAATTGCCTTGTACTGTGCGACAAATAAATAACAGAACAAAAAGAGAATTAGTGAGTCCTATTGTGGGACTCCAACTCTCTAATCTTGGACTTGAGGTAGTCGGTAGGTCCTGATCTGCTCTGAAGCCTTCAGTTTGATCTACGGAAACAAGCCTGTTCAACTGCAGCATAAGAGACTGACTGGAAAACCAGCTGAATCACACAAAGGACCACCAAAGCAGCAAATGAGCCAGTGAACCATCCAGCAGGGAAATACAAGATGGGAAAGGTTGGGCAAGCTGGTTACCAACTACTGAAAATGAAGAAAAGTGTGTGTGTGTTTTCATGTCTCAGCAGCTACTGTAAGAGTTAAATCAATATTTCTATGTTTCTATATTTAAGGGAACACAAGTATATGGGACACACTATAAAATAAAAGTTTTTGTCTTGCCAACTGTCATTTTATCACCTTTTACAGAACTGGCAAATTTCATCCAACTGCTAACAGCTTTCAGTATGTGTTAGATTTAACGTAGCCGTCAACATGTTATATATTTTAATGATTGAAATATCTCAGTTCTCCATCTCAATGTGAAACTTACAGTAGCTTTAAGCCATGAATTAAAAAGTTTTCACATTTGAAACAAACAGACATAAAAAAAAAAGAGTCAAAACATACACAGTAACAACACTACTACAGTCCTATATAAAACAGGGTCAAGGTGAACAAACACCAGGATATGAGCACGGCTGTATGGGATACTCCTGCTGGGGTTCGGGCTGACACTTAACATCATGTCTTTTAAAACAAACCAACTTTTTGAATGATCCTTTAGGACCTTGTTCTTAGATTTGCCTTCACTCTCGTGTGTTAAGGAGATCTAAGCAAAATAAACTGGCATATTGGCTGATGGCAGACTTCATTAAGACTTAATAATTTACAAAGTCAATGCATCAAGTACAAGTCTGTGGTACTTGTTCTTTCTTTCTTTATCCAACACCCTGGACACACACTCAGTTATACTCAACAGACATTTACTCAAAGCAAGAAAAAAACCCTCCATACTATACTAGATTGATAAACTAGCTGGTGCCCTCCATAAGGCCTCCACACAGTTCTTAGTTCAATCCATACTTGCCACTAAAGGTTATCCACTCATATATGGTGCATTAGATATGTAAACAACTTTGTCCTTTGTAAAGACCTGAGGCATTTCATGCACATTGCTGCACAGTTACTGCAAAGAATGACTTCTTGACTTTTTCTAAGGCCTTAAAAAAGGCTTAAACTCATAATGCATAATTTTCTATATATTTACTGTAAAGCCCCGCTCAACGACACCCATCGTGGATGAAGGCTTGTACTATGATCAAACAGTGTAATGATATGAACATGAACTGCACATCAAGCAAAAAACTTAATGAGTCACAAAAGGACAAATATTTCTGCGACTACTGTATTTGTTCAAATAAAAATACAGTTCTATGCATGTTTAGTCAGAAAATGTCTATAAAACTTGCAATTCATTTGTGCATTTACATTTTATGAATGTAAATGCATTGTACAGGATATTACATGACGTTGCCCAGGGCGACAGTATTAAAACATCGCACAAATAATCAAACCTCAATCAGCAACAGTGTTTTGTTTTTTTGTTTTTTTAAGTACAGACACATACAGTGCATGTTATATGAAAGAACTAACACACATCAGCATATGGATTGTGTATTGCTTGTCAGTGCACTCAGATTTTTCTACGTGCTAAACATCATACACAAGATAAGGCCAATGAAACCCCCAGAGTGCAGTTTTACAACCTTTAAATTAAAAGGTTAACATTATCTCTCTCTCTCGATATATCTATATCCATCTATCCATCTATGCATAGAAATAAAGATATATATATAAAACAACAGAGCTAAGAGTTTACACCACAGTTAGTAAAAAATAGCCTGTTTCCCTATGAGATTTCCTGAAATCTCAAACACCAACACCAAAATACATCATACAGTTACCCAGAGGACATAGCATTAAGCTATAGTCTATATCTCCTGTTTTTGCCTGTGGGGAATGAAATACACTGATTTTGCCTATGCTCAGCCATAGCTTGAGGCCTTATTGCTACTACCCGTGCTGTACTGATGAAAAACACACAATTTTATTACAATCTGGCATTTGCACGCACACACACACACACACACACACACACCCACCCACCCACCCAGTGAGAAAGAGAAAGACCGCTGAGGCTGTTATAGCCGTAACAGGAAAAACAAACATCACTTACACATGCTAAGTCACACACAAAACTGAAGCCCACATGGCCTAAAAAGGCACATATTCAAGACGATGCACATACAGTATATCTCCCAACTTGCACAGAAAAACAAAAGCTAGAGGGGTGCTTAATTTGTTTATGCTGCAGTTCCTGGAAAAGACTCTGCTCAAGGCTGGCATTACTTCTACATCAGAAGAGATGACTAGAACGGGTCTGCCCTGCTCTTAATGTCTCATCCGCTTTTTTGTTTTTATTCGTCGTCATTCTCGGCATATGTGCTTTTAACAGGTCTGTGTCAACTACTGACTTCATCCTTGGTTTGTAGTTTGTATTTAATATATATTTGTGCGTGTGTTTTTCACCCTATATCATATTCCAAAGCAATTTTGGGGCTAAACCCATACAGGGTCAAATGGTGTCACTACTGTACTGGAATACTATAGCACTGTAGAGTTTAGCTGTAGCTATTCTGTTCTTCTGTTTTATTATATTACTTTCAAGTTAAATTCCTCATTTTGATTCCAGCAGCAAAGCACAGTGAAGTTCCATTATGCGCTAAAGATTCAATCCATCACTTGAAAAGACTTCAAATAAGAGTCTGTGTTTAATAACGGAAACAGGCACAGACACATATTCACAGGTGGCCATTAAGCATTTGATCTTCCCTGCTTTCTTTCAACAGAAGCTTCATGTCATCAAGTCGGCTGACAAGCCCTCGGGGTACTGCTCCTTCCTTTCAAAAAAAAAAAAAGACTTATTTTAATGGTGTGACAGAAATCTGTCTGACTCAGAGATAAATGGTAGAGAAGGAGACCAAAATAAGAAAGAGACACAGCTTGAAACATTAGTTCAAGCTGTTTCTTTTAGTGAAATATGTATAACCGTTAAAACCATATCACAGATCCAAAAATTAAATCTATGTTAAATCACTAAAGATGTAAATTAAGTGCAGCTTATAGAAGGAAAATGTCCCCTTTAGACATCAGATAATACCTCCAGTAACCATTATTAATAAATGTAAGTTGATAGTTAATTTAAATTTAGTTGATGACTTACTGTAATTTAGCTCAAAATTCATTTTTTTAATGTAGTTCCTTCCTGTTAAGCAATGAATGATCATTAATGTTTAATAACTGGTTGCAAATTGGTTTATAGAGCATTTACATGCTTATTCTAAAGCTGAATCTAATTGTTTATAAAAATCTGCAAATTAATGTGATGATATGTAGTTTGTCTATAGCATAAAAATGTTAAAAACGCAATATTTAAAAGTTAAAAGTTCTGTTCTAATTCTTGATTTAAAGAGGCTGGCATAAGCTAATTTTAGTTTACTTAATCTTTAGATTTGCTTTCACTTGCTGTTTCCTTATGTTCACTAGTTTTTTGTTTTCATTTTAGGTATCAAAACGCATATGTATAAATACCCAAACACAACAATGCTCGAGGGTTCCAGTGTGTTAAAGTGTGTCCCATGGGGTCTATGTGAAGAGCTGACACGTCCCAGTACTGACACCGAAGGCCACCTTGTGCTCTGACAAACTGGCACCACTCAAGATCTTGTCAATTATTGATCTGTAATGAAGCCTTTATTAGAAAATGACAAAAGAAATTGACAATCAATATATAATAACACATAAGGTGTCAGCCACATCATCAGACTGCAACTTATCTGCTATAATACAATATCTAATTGAATATATAATTCTTTAAATATTATTTTTATTACATGTGCTATGATGAATTTACTGAAAAACATTCATTTGATCAATTTTGTGAGTGTGGTATCAAATTTAGCATGATCGCAGAGTGATAACAGAGTGATGCTAATGGAAAAGACATGGTATTGTGACATTTCTGGACTGAAGTGTTTATATATTTCACCATTAATACTTACAAGGTTGACTAATACCCTACAAGTGATACAATGCCTCAAAGCCACATGATAAATACGTTGCTAAAGCTCAACCCTGAACCACCACAGGTCAAGCCACTGTATGCTTTCTGAAACACCACTTCTTGCATCCTTTGGCTTTCTAAAGTGTCAGTTAAAAGTAATCAGATCAGGACACAGGCCAGTTATTTACTTCATGAAAATCACAATAACCTCAGGTCTATTACTCTTGTGTCCCTGAAAGCCCACAAAATGAGAGGGTGTGACAAAAAAAAAAAAAAAAAACGGACAAATAAAGTGCATTTGAACCTCACCTGTTCCCATTCAGCTTTCTATTTGCTTCTTCGCAGGCATGAAATAAAAGCATGGGTGAAAATAAATAGCTGATGCAGTCGAGAGAAAGAGAAAATCCCTGATGCTTTTCTGCCCTTTAATGGGCTTAAAGTTCATTTTCTTCCACTGGCAGGACTTCAAACAACTATACCTCACTTCAACAAGCCTGGGCTCATATATCAACATACACAAAAAGACAAGCAACCGTCAAGGGCAAAGAACATAAGACAAGATCAGGGGCAGAATGAAGATGACAGAATGATGACTAAAGATGACAGAGCTAGGGTTTGCAATCAGTTTTCAGCCAAACTACAAACACACAGTATCCTTTGGCTTTTCAACACACTGTCATTGCAACACAGAGACTACACGTCTTTAACAAGATACATTAAATGTGTGATCCACCTTACACTTTTCACACTACAGCACATAGCGCAATATATTTAAGATTCACATGAAACTGTTGGGGGGACAATACTTCCGATGTATTGTTGTCACTATCACTACAAATGTCTCACTGGTGACAGAGAAACCTACCTTCTTGGTTCCAAAGCCACTTCTGTTAATGCTCCTTTAATCTAAATGAGTGATAGTTTCAGGTGAATCTCACCATACTGGAGTTCATTGTTCTCCTGCATCTGGTTGCCAAAGCTTTAACACCCCTGCCTCGCCCATGCCTGTTAATTACGGCTATTTATTAGCCCCAAACACCCAATTAACAGGCCTTCAGCACAACAAGCAAACACACTAATCTATGCGCAACACATTGAGAGACAACTCCACCAAATATTATGAAGAAAAATTAAACCGAGGACCACCTTAACAATAAGTGTCAAAGCTGTTGAACATTGTCTTTGTTTTTCTTTTCTTCCATTCAGTCCCATAAATATTCAGGTCATTGTTCTTTCTGAGGTGTTTTTGTTCTTTTTGTCTCATTTTCTCCTCTTCAATATGTGGAAGCTCCAGCTCTTTTCTCTCCTTTATCTTTAATTGATTCATTCCTTCATTGTCCCAAGCTGTCCAGCGTGTTTCAAAAAGCCGAGACTAATGATGCCGGGTTGACCACATCGTTATGACCTATACGAAGAGTGTGTACTATAAACGCAATGATCAACAAAATATGGACAGAATTATGTGCTGCTATTGAAACATTCCAACCAAAATAAACAAAATTCTGCAACAATGAATCAACTTCAGTTGCAAGCTTTTGTAGTGGCAAAATGTCTCCAGCCTTCAAGAAATTGATTACTATGTGGTCGGTATGCATATAACACTTATCATAGCCCTTGTCTTTCATTAAATGAAAGGGATTTCTCACAGAGACGTGGATCAGCTCCAGTGTATGTGACTACAGTTTAATATTTGGACCTACGTGGTACAGTATACACAAAAATCTGGATTATTAGCATTAGATCACTGAAATATTCTGGAAGTGAGAGAGGAGAAGAAATACCTTAATTCTCTGTTGCTTATTGATTACATCTTTATAGCAAATGTTCCTTAATATAAAAGTCATTTTTTAATCTGTAGTCAGGAAAAGAAACGGCAAAAAGATTAGGGTGTAGAAGGAAGAATCAAGTTCTTTTAAAAACATAAAACAGAACAGACTCCCACAGCATGATGACATGGTTAACCACAAATGAGCTCTAATGAATGATCCCATCAAACATACAGGAAATTTCTGAAAACAACAATCTCACATGGTTATAATCTACTGACTGACTTTTAGATGAAAAAATAAATATTTTACACAAACATGTCAGATATGACAACTTGGGAATAATCCTTGCCACCCAAACCCGCACAAAGAACATAAGGCAGACTTGCATCACTATTTTTAACTGCCTTCATTTAAATTCTAAAAATCTGGCTTGCTTGCTTACACAGACACACACAGTCACACACCCACACAGACACACAATGCCTGCAGTCAGTTAATGTATCACTTATCCCCCCTACTGTGCCCCAGTTTCTGTAAGTCAGTTATGAGAATAAGGACTTTACAGCAGTGATCCTACATTTGGTGCTATACACACAGCTCATTTGCAGGGCCATGTGAGCAGCATGTCTATATTCCAACTGGAAAAACTGTTGTCTTGAGTGTAAAGTCACTATTCTGCAGGTACTCTAAGATCCTGGTGGATCCCAATATGTTGCTAACACCTCTGCCTATCAGTAAATTTACAAGAGCATAGATTAAATAAATAGATAAAACAAAAACAATATGCAAAGGACTTTATGACCAGGCAAATAAAGAGATTTGACACAAGCAAGACACAAATTCAGGCCTGTCTGTCAACAAACAGTTCAGAGTTCAGATGGTTCTGAATACAAATTATGTCATTTGGTCAGTGTAGGCAGCATGCCCACTGAGGAGCTGCATAAAAGGCAATATGAGATAAACACAGATGGATTTTTTCTTTTCAGAGAGAATTTTGTGCAGACCCAGAGTCTGTGTGTAAATATATAATCACATTTAATGGGAAATCACACTCCTGTTACTGGAGTTAAGAAAAATACTAATATAGCGTTAACTGTAAACTTTTAATGAAATACCAGAGGAATTTTTAAAAGGCTGAAATAAAAGTTTAAAGACGTATCCGGACTAACAACAGGGATCTCTTGCACATGAAATGGTGGGTGGTGCGCTCTCCCAGAACAAAGCTACGCTGCCAAATAAAGCGACCCTAACTCAACTGAATTAAGATGATTTTAGTTTCATCAACATTGTCTTGGACTGATTCCAACACAAATGTGGTAACAAAACTGACTTTTTCCTTTTGTTTTGTAAAGAAACATTTATGTCTGCACTGCTTATAGCGACTGCTGAAGTAAGTTATGTTGGACAAATAGATAAATAGATGTAAACATACAGTGGACAAGATAAAAGCCAAGTAGAATCAATAAGCAAATGCAAGATTTCAAACTGTGTTAACATGCAATTTACAATGGAAGATAAACTTTCCAAAGACCCGTGAAACTAGAAGATAAAGCGTTGTGCAGTATGCAGTGTATAAAGGCAAAGGGAATTAATTATAGAGAAGGGCTGAGTTTTTCCAGTGTTCTGATGAAGTGTATGCGACTCTGACTGTGCAGTACTGTGATAAGCTGGGATTTAAGTGGGAGAAGTGCATTAAATAACCTTAAAACACACATAAAATTCGTACAGCATAAGATCCAGGTATCTTGGTCTCTGTGCTAACAATTATCCATCTGTGCTTTAGTTAGCGGCTTAGATGGAACATGACAGGATTTTTCTTAACTGCTCTTTAGAATACCTGACATCAATAAGCAGGAGGAAATTTTAAAAAATGCCAGCATCGGTTTTAGCATGTCACCATACCTCTAAATTTACAAGGATTCCTCAGAGAATTGACATTGTAGCTGTCTGGTGTATGAAACAGAGTGTTGGCAACTTTGTACCTCAGCGACCTCGCTCTGTAATTTACTCTGTACATACTCTGCTACTTTTGATACAACTCCTAAACACTTCCACTTTGCAATATAAAACTCACAGTTGATTGCAAAATGTCTACCATGGAAGAAATTTCACAAACTGAGCTGTTGCAACGATGACATCCTATTACAGTACCATGCTCAAATTCAGTGAAAAAACAGAAAAACCCATTCTTTCACAATTGTTTTTAAAGGCACGCTTCATGCAAAGTACGTGATTTTATACACTTGTAGCAAAGGGACTGTCTGATGAAGATATTTATTCAGTATATATAATGGAGGCTTGCAGGAAGTATTGGGAGCATAATGTCGATTATCCAAAATAAAGTTAGTTAAAGAACAAGAAACAGTTGGGAAATTGTCATTTTGGTCAATTGAGGGAATTTTATTTTGAAAGGCCAAAACATTTACAGGTACAATGTTTAAACAATGGTAGTCAGAAACTGAGCCAGTGAGGCAGGATTACTGCCATTGCACAGCCAAACAAGTAAAAACTTTCAGATCTCTGATTTGGTATAAACCAAAGCCATTTTCATCACATCATACAGACTTAATATGTTATGTACCTTAGCCAACCTAAAGCCCCCTCAGGTTTGTCACAAAGATTTTATCAGCGGGTAACTGCCAGGCTGCTAACGATCTATTACTTTAATTACTATAGAAAAGCATCAAGAGGTGCAACAAAAGTGCACAGTTAGTCTGATCCACTGCCCAAAAGAACAATCTACAATATGTAATAGCAAAACTTTGCATTGAAAGCGTGAGCCCTGATGTGCAACCCAGTGAGTAAGTATGCTCCAGGCCACACTCATGATGTGATGTGACAGCTTCAGGCTTGGACACTGCAAGCTATGCCAAAGGAAATTCACAATTATCATGGAAAAGACTTTCTTTTATCAGCATAAAACTAAATGAAACAGAATCAACTGCTTTTGTATGCTAGCTACAAAAAAGTCTAAGTAAAAAAAAAAAGAGCAAAACGGGTCATTCACAGAAAAGCAAAAACTGCTGGATGAATAGACAAGTTAAGCGAACATGGCAAAAAAAATAAATTACCATAACCAGTACTAGTGTCTCATTTTTCCACTTCCTCCTTGTCTTGTTCTGAATAGTCAGTTAATTAACAGGAAAAGAAAAAAAAACGAAAGCACGGCAAGCAAAAGTCAAGTTTAACAAAGACAGAGGTTAACATTTCACAACAATGCAAAACAACAGCAGCTTAAAAACTCATTTTAAAGAAAATAAAAGCAATTAAAAATGGCAAAAGGGGAAAAAAAGAAAATGCTAACTGTTTGGTTTAGTAACAGGCGGGAAAAAAAGACCAGTTTTGTAGAGAGCTGCTAGACTAATTAGAATTTTTCCTTTTATTTCCCAATGATAGATAACTCTGTAAACTTCTCCTAAACAAAGCAGTACTTCAGAATATCCAAAGGGGGAGTTTATTAATGTGTAATTAAGTGTTTTATTTTCTACACATGCCTTTATTCCCTGTTTGGGCCTTCATTATGAGCCTATTATTTAGCCGTGTCTAACTCCCCTTTTATTACTATATTCCCCATTTCTGTTTGGCTCCCTCTGTGTGTGTTTCTTATGTGGCTGGGCAGGTGCACCGGACCATATTGACAGCTTGTCCCTCCTCTCTTGCCGCAGGGAAAACTGTCACCCCTGTCATTCAGGCCTATGAACACAGCATGGAGAGTGTATGTGTGTCTGTCTGTGTGTGTTCTCAGGAGACTGTGACAGTGCGTGGGGGAGAAGAGGTGCTGTGTTAACTCTACCAGAAACAGCTGAATGTGTGGACGCACACATTGGTGACAATGACCTAATCATGATGGGGACTCCACAACCTCAACCTGGAAGGGCAAATCCTTAAGGGAGCAAAACTTTGCAAGTGATGACACGGTGATGCAGCAAAGTCTGAATGAGAAAAGTGCAATTACACACTTTAACTACACATTTATACAGGGAAATGTAACTCGGGTGTTCTTGGCAAACAATAGCAAGGATGCTAGTATTACTGTGCATCACCACTGACTATGCAATACGCATAAGAAAAACCCCAAGTATCTGAATAACTTGAGCGATGAACAGGTTTTAAATTGTTTTCACTGTAAAAAAATACTTATTGGTTAATAGTGGAGGCTGTGTTGGTGTTTGTTCCTCAGACAATTACACAAAGAGATAAGTCATTATTTTTCTTACAAGTCCGTCTATAATTAGTCTGTCATTTCTCTGTATCATCCTCTCATTTCATTCACAGGATTCTCTGTGTGTCACCACATAATGACAATTTTAATATGAGTGTAATGTCCACACTCATATTAAAGTTTAACTCTCCCTATTTTGGGCATAGGTTAATCGATTAATCCAAATTGCCCATAGGTGTGAATGCAGGAGTCAATGTGAGCACGAATGGTTGTCTGTCTCTGTGTGTTAGCCCTGCGACAGACTGGCGGCCTGTCCAGGGTGTACCCCGCCTCTCGCCCTATGACAGCTGGGATAGGCTCCCGCGCCCCTGATAAACGGAAGCAAATGAATGGATGGATGGTGTAATGTCCAATCAGAATGTCAACATCTGGCTGGAAAAAGCTGATTGGGGAGAAATTTCCACAAAGAATTTCAAATATCAACCACCAGACCAAAGGACAGTTTTCAGTTTCACCTTGGTGTCACCATTCACAGAATATCTTCCTGTCCTTTCTTTTGAAAAGCTCAGCATTTATATCTTTTAGTAAAATTCTCTGCATTAGAAAAAACCCTACAATGGTATACTGCCCCTCTACTGCATGCTAGAGAAAAGAAGTTTGGCATTGATATAAAAAAACAGAAACCTCCACCCTAGAAGTTTGTTTGTTTGTTTTGATTTTTTTAAGTTGAAGGCAGCAAAAAACAACAAAAAACAAAAACAAACAAGAACATGCAATCCTGCAAAAAAAGAAGAAAAAAGCCCCAAAACAATAACACAAGGATGCAACAAGGCTTAATAGGTTACACTGTCAAAGCCTAAGAGAGTCTGTATGTGAGTGTGTCCGATGGGGGCACTGGCCCCAGACAAAGTGCTCTGCCAGCTTTCTGCCCACTGCTCTTTTCATTGCTGATGGATGGGCCTTGTTCAGCACCATCTGGCTAAGGGATACCTCACATTAATCATTGTAAACACACACACACACACACACACACACTACACAAGAAGGTCTTTTAAACATAAATACACCAGAAGAGTGCAATTGTCTATAAGTAATGTATACTAACTGTTTAAAAGTGGAGCGCTCCAATCACTCACTATGACTTATACATATTCATACATTTATATTTTTTAAACTAGGTGATTATTTATATTTATATTAACATAATTTTCTCTAGAGGCAGATTTCGGGGGGTGTTTAACACCATTTAACGTGCACAGACTGCAATATTGTTTAACTTGTAATGTCAAACTGAAAACAAAAAGAAAACAAAGACAGAGAACACGTATGCTTTTTAAAAACCTGTTATGGTTTTTATTTAGTGAGCCATTTGCTCAGTTTGTCATTCAGAATTACTGAAGATAGATTAAGAAACAAGCTCTGTACAAAAACAACAATTAGTTCATTTAAAAACATTGTTTCATCGGGTTGGTACCCTGAAGCTACAATAAAGCCTCGACTAACTCACAACCCTCTCCCCAACTCAGTCTTTATTAATGACCTTTTCATCACAACAGGCAGATGCATAAAAACAATAATGGCTTCAGAAACGACTATTTCTCCCTTCTCTCTAAATCTAAATGCCGACTCGCTCGTTATCTCTCCCTCAGCCTCACGCACAACAACACACACAGACATGGGATGTAGAGCTGGGCGATATGACCCAAAATTCATATCTCGATATTTTTTAGCTGGATGGCGATATAAGATATATATCTCGATATTTTTTTAAAGCCATAAAGTAAGAACAAAAAGAGAGTTCTTAGTCAAAGCTGTGTCCCAGATGTCACACAGGCACTTTTATTAACATACAGCATAGATGTACATGAAAAAAACTACTCAAAAATAAATTATGAGCATTTATTAAATAATGATGCTCTATAAATAAAAGAAAACTGTGTTGTTTTGTGCATAACAAAGAGCTCACAATTGTGCAGTGAAAATGTAAACTAAAAGACGCTGAGCATAATAACATAGACAGATTTCACAGCTGCTCTGTTCCCAACTTCTAGTGGGTGACTGACAGCCTGGAGTTTGAAATCCGCTTCATAACCATGTCTCTGAACAGGTGCCGTTTATGGTCCTTATACACACACAATACGGTAATATTACGTTGAAGTAGAGCTGGGCGATATAAGATTTTTTCATATCACGATATGTTTTTTTCATTTCAGGCGATAACGATATATATCACGATATAAGCCAAATAACTATATTTGTAAGATTTAAATGTGCCGTTGCTCACAAGTAAAATGTGAAATAATCAGCAGCTTGTTTTGATTTAAATATTTATTTCCCATAATAAGTTCAACAGGGCAGATGTACTTAAGGAACATGAGACTTTCATTTACAGATAAATAAAGGCAAATATTGCAAACTACACAAAAGGCAGCCGCTAAAGCGTTTAAGTTTCAAAATAGAAAAAACAAAACAGACTACTAAATTATCAATTCCACTTAGAAACAAAATATTAATTCTAAAAATAAATCTTAGGTCGTTTTACAGAAGAACAGACAAAATTGACTAACTTTTGTCAATATCAAATAAACTGAGAACTAAAAGGAAATTCTCAATCTCTCCTTGTTGTATAGCTTAGCTTTTCAAACTGTTTTAACAGTTACTTTAGTCCAGAGGTTCCCAAAGTGTGGGGCCCGCCCCTAGGGGGGCGCAGAGCCATTGCAGGGGGGCGCGGTATGAAAAGTAAAAAAAAAAAAAAAAAAGAAAGCTTGGACACTGCTAGCATAATGGACAGGTTTTTGATGGGGCTCCCACACAAACGCAAAGCAGGAGACGAAGCATCGCCAAATATGTTTCCAAACCAACTTCCTTCCAAGCCAAAGACTAGAAAATATGGTAAAGCATATCTTCCCTTTGGCTTCACCTGCACAAGTGCCAAGGTAGGTCTCCCCTGCAGAATTAGTTTTCCCTGCGTCGGGAGCAGCGCTGGGCTGTCCAAATCACGGACAAACAGTATCCCACATTCTTGATTTTTAGTTCACAAACACTTCTTGTAATCAAAGGAATTTGCAAAGAAAAGCGTCTGGACTTCTTTAAGTTGCTTGAAGACGTTTCACCTCTCATCCGAGAAGCTTCTTCACTTCTTGTAATAACTAACTACTCCTGACATTTTGGACATGTTAGCTCTTTATGCAGTAAAGTTACAGTGAGATACAAATAACATCAGGCTGATCCTGCCGTAATTTGTTCCCCCGGTTCAAATCACGGACAAACAGTATCCCACAGCTGTTTTTGTTTTTGAACCCATTTTGCACAGAGAGGCATTTTTTGAAAAATGTATTGACAGCAATGTTGAAAATTATTACACAGGAAAAAAAAACAACTACACGTAAAATAATTACACCATGACGCCTCTGCCTTTCTAAATGGAGAGACAGTAACTGTGTGTGTATTTGTAAGCATGTAAAACCTGAAGATACTCAGATTAACAGTAACAGTATTTTGTCTCTATCTGCCATTCTGCAATTCATCTCATGTAAACAATAACGTGGCGCACAGCGTGACGTGAAAAGAGGCACATATTTTTGTCGTTGCGTGACAAACTCTGTAATCCTCGTCCACACGTAAACGCAAAAAAGGAGTTTTAAATAATCTCCGTTTTCGGTGAATCGCAACGCCGTTTACGTGTTGACGAAAAGCCCAAACGCATAGAAACAGCTGAGTTTTCAAAAATACCCGTGTAGGTGTGGACGCAGCGTAAAAGAGTTAGTAGTATATTTTATTACTACCTGTAATTTATTGCCGTTTACTTGTATTTGCGTAACTGTTTACTAAATGTTTGAGGTGTGAAATAAACCGCAATGGAGCAAAATATGGGTGTGTGTGTTTGGAGGATGTGTTTGTGCGGTGGGGGGGCGCGAACATTTTTCGTGTAAAACAAAGGGGGGCCTGGCAAAAAAAGTTTGGGAACCACTGCTTTAGTCTGACAAAAGCCGAATGACGAATTAGCGCTTTCAGTCAGAGATTGAGCATGCACCGCTTTATTGTATTTCCAGACTTGTTTTTGGCACAATTTACAGTGCGCGCTACTCTGTTTTTTGTCAGACTTGAAATAGCCGAAATACCTTCACACTACGGAACTTCTGTGGCCCTTCCATTCGACAATCTCTCCGGCATTGGAACCATCATCTGTTTTTTCTTCGGTAACCTTCGCTCACGCTGTCGGTTGATTTTTCTCTAGTCGGCGCACTCATTTCCTCCATTACCTGGGCAGCCCGGCTGGCTGCTTCTCAAACAAATACACATGTGCGCCTTGGCACTTGTGCTGTACGTAACAAGTCACGTGACGTGACGCTGCGGCTGTGATTGGTTCGGCTCTGCGCTACTTAATTTGGATTGGCTGTTCTTTTTTTTTCTTTTAAGAGGACAAGAGAGATGAGGCCTATTGCAATAGTTTCTATCGAGAAAAAGTTATTTCGCAATACATATCGTTATCGTTGTATCGCCCAGCTCTAGTTGAAGCACAGTACGTATTGCTCCACGAGGCTCCTCGGTAGCCGTAATGCTCCGACAATCCATCAAGCGGTGCAGCTCCGTAGCTTACCAAAGTCGAACTAAAACATTTTTTGACAGACTGCTGAGCGCTGTGTATCACATAAAATCAGTTCGCGGTCATCAAGCACAACCAGAATTCATACAAAAGGCGCGCAGTCAACTTTTGAGAAAATGAAAGGATTTCAGGCCGTGCATGGCGTTAGCGTGGCTAGCTCGTTAGCGTGGTTAGCTCGTTAACACGTTGACGCCGTCCAGCCCCACGCACGGGGCGATGCGCAGTAACTCATTAACGGAGATTTGCCGTGTCCATCTTGTTGCTGCCTGCAGGTGAAGCGATGGGGGAGGAGGGGGAGTTGTGTTCAGTGAAGGAGAGGCGAGGCGAGGCCGAGTAACGTTGCGTAAAGACAAAAGTGGACGAAAGAGAGGCAAACTTGCGGCTCCGCAACTATAATTATAACGTAACATAGACTATATCGATATAAAGGATATTGTCACATCTTATATCTCGTATAAAAATATATCGATATTTTTAAAAAACTCGATATATCGCCCAGCTCTGCCTGCGGTGGGAGAATGCATGCTTGACATTACATTTGCTATCATTAAATCACATCTCACGGCCATCCAGGTTCTTAATCTAAAGGGATCTATTCACACGATAACATTTATATACCATAAGTGTTAAAAATACATAATGTGATAGAAGGCAAACATTCACCTTTACTTTTAAGGGAATAACTATTGTATTTTCTATGTATTCCTTCTGTTTCCTTTTACTTTAAGACGTTTGCAGTGCAGTAAAGACGAGCTTAAAGTGCAGCCTTTTGCATATTTCCCCCATCAAAACCATTTTTAATACACCTGAGAGAATTTTGAGTGCAATTATTTTTTATTTATGTGGCTAAAGTACATCTGAGCATTCATTTAATCTTTTGATTGATGATTATACTTATTCAGGTACACTGTATATGTAGTCAAGCTGTTATGATTTTAAACGATGAGAACCTGTTACTGTAATAATATCTCCATATATCCTTCCCTGTATGGTTAGATGTTGTCAATACAAGCAATGCTCTAAATATCATTACTATCATTTTAACGTTAATAATAAATAATCAGGCCCCATCTTATCTTAATGATCTACCATATCAGCCCATTAGAGCACTTCGCTCTCACACTGCAGGCTTACTTGTTGTTCCTAGAGTATTTAAAAGTAGAATGGGAGGGAAAGCCTTGAGCTTTCAGGCCCCTCTTCTGTGGAACCAGCTTCCAGTTTGGATTCAGGAGACAGACACTCTCTCTACTTTTAAGATCAGGCTTAAAACTTTCCTTTTTGCTAAAGTATATAGTTAGGGCTGGATCAGGTGACCCTGAATCCTCCCTTAGTTATGCTGCAATATGCGTAGGTTGCCGGGGGATTCCCATGATGCATTGAGTATTTCTTCTTCAGTCACCTTTCTAACTCACTATGAGTTAATAGAACTCTCTGCATTGAATCAACCGGTTGCAGCAGATGGCCCCGCCCCTCCCTGAGCCTGGTTCTGCCGGAGGTTTCTTCCTGTTAAAGGGGAGTTTTTCCTTCCCACTGTCGCCAAAGTGCTTGCTCATAGGGGGTCATATGATTGTTGTGGTTTTCTCTTTATGTATTATTGTAGGGTCTACCTTACAATAAAAAGCGCCTTGAGGCGACTGTTGTTGTGATTTGGCGCTATATAAATAAAATTGAATTGAATTGAACCTTCAGGTCAGTCTATTCATCTTTGAAGGAGAGGTCATAGGTCAAATGTGGCATGATATTTTAAATACTTATACAGTACCTTCTGTATGTTGACAATAGGCAGCACACTTGAATCATAGTTTCTATGTTTTAAGGGTTTTTGCCAATTTTCGACCAATAAATCGTTAAGCAGAGCTTTAAGATCTCTGTGGATGTAAGACAAATGTGTACAAATAGACTACACATGATCCCACTCTAGATCACTAAAGTGCTACAAATGTGCTCTACAGTATAAACAAACACAATGTAATGTGCAAAATAAAAATAAAAAATATCACAACCAACCTCAGATTATGTCTGATATATAGTGTCAAATGTACTGTATTATTTCAACAGCCCTTAATTCATTCTTTCATAAATCAACATCCATGTATACTTTGAATTTTCATAAAAGATGACAGTATGTGGAGCTGAAAAGAAAATAGCCATAAGCTTTACGATATGGGTTTTATTTCAATTTTAGAAAGAGATATTCTTTATGTGTAGCATCCTGTTATTAAATTCAAAGATTTATCCAAAAGGTGGACCAGGGTTTAATGAGGCATTTTGAGGCTTTCTGCAGTAGTAAGAATTTAACTTCTTCAATAAAGTTAAACTTTATCAGCATGTTCAACAAACAGAAGGAAAACATGAAAATGAAAAAAGACATTTACAAGATGCCGCAGCTTACCACGCCAAGTTCTGAGTGGCATACTGTCACACATCTGGTTTCTCAATCCCCGTGAGAATCATACTTAAAGATAGAGCATGCTTATGAACCATGTCTGATTGAGATAAAAACACATTTATAAATTTTAATAGCATTCTCCTCTTCTCCTTATTCACCCTCTCTGCTTTTGCTAGAAATTCTCTTTTCTACTAATTTTTCTGAATGCCTGTCTAAGGTTGTGTGCATCTGTGTTTTGCAAAGGTGTGTGTCTACACCAGTAAAAACGTGATCTCTCCCAAATCTTTTAAATTAGTGCTTAACACATAAAAAAAATACTTTGTTACAAATAAAAAGCTAAGCTAAAGTGTTGCTACATGGCTGGATATAACTGATCTCTTTCATGATGGGAGATAGTTTTAGAGTTCATGGGTTTGACCCTTATAGAACATGGCTTTATATATGAATGCAACACATAAAAGTTATCATCCCAAAGGTTTCATCATCATGAACGTGCCTGAATAGTGTCATTTTTGGTCTGCTGTGAAATGTCAATCTGATAACATTTGATTTTCTTTTCCGTGCTAACAGCACAAAGCCAAGGTCACATGGCACAGAGCGTTTCTGTGATGTTGTGCAATCAACAGAGTGACAACTACTGGCTCTACAGCTGTGGCTCAGACAACAAACAACAGTTTTAAGAGTGAAAAAAAGCCTCAACTCTCGTCGACACTCATCTAGTAGCACATTGTGAATTTGTCCCTCAGCAATAGCTTGTCAACAATGACTTCTAGTCGAATGTCCTCGGGTATCCAAGAGAATTTTATAACACGTATGGCTTTTTCTTCTTATAAGTGCAGTTCATGACTTTTTGATCGCACCTCGTATGAACCCAGACGGAGACAAATACAGGAGGATCCACACATGGACAGAGATGATTAGCTTTATATCAGACTTCACTCTCTCAAACACGCTCGCCCTCACGATGCATTCAGGAACAAACACTTGAGCCGTCCTCATTCACTAGATTGCTAACAAGAGCCATAGATCTTGGAGAGACAACAAATTCATCACAGCCTTGAATACAAGACAGTGATGTTGACCTACAACAACTAACCTTGTGGTCTAGAGGTGAATGACACTGAAAGCTCAAAGCTCTGCTCGTTGAGATACACTAAATGAGCAGATAAAACAATATACAGTGTTGAAAAAAGAAATGCTGCAATTCACGCTGCGAGGAAAGTTATTCAGGAACAAACAGTGAAAGATCTTACCTTATGGTCATAAGGGTTGTAAGAGTGGAAGACCTGCGACAGCTCTTTAGTTCTTTGCTTCTTCTGCAGACAGAAAAAAAAAGAGAAAAGTTTAAAAATCACTTACATAATTAACACAAAACAAATAATCTCACTAATAAATGACGTTATGTTTTTTAATGACATGCATCTATCCAATCTGGATGGAGACTTGAAGAAGTGCAGTATCGAGTTTGAAGCTGGATGAGGGGGTGATCATATTTTTGGAAGTGCAAACCCACGGGGAGATTTGTGACCTTGGATGATTTCAGTTTTCGATCTTAAACATTGTTACATACGTCTGTCACCTAATTCAGGTAAGATTATTAATAAACATCTAAAAGTGACTCTTTTCAAGATCAACCGATCAACAACAGCAGAGGCTAACCGCTCATTGTGACTGTGGCTAGCTTTCCTGAAACAGTGGCAGTAACACATTCAAACCTTTGGTGCTAATTAACCACTTTGATTTAACTGTAGCTCCATCTACGTAGTTAAAAAGACTTGATTACTCTCTTACTACACGGCTAACAATAGAACTTTAAAATGACAACTCAGTTCAGTTTTATTTATATAGTGCCAAAACACAAGCACTGTTGCCTCAAGGTGCTTTATACTGTAAGGTAAAAAACCTACAGAAATACAGTCAGACTCAACAATGGAAACAAAAGATTTCTGAAAGATTCACAGCCTGAATTTTCTTGTCCTTCTTTATTTGTTTTGTTTGTCAAACATTCCTTGTGTGATACACTTTATTTTTACATGGTCCTCAGCATTTCTGATAATGATCATAGAGATATTATACAGATATGGACATACATTACAGCTCCACTGATATTAACTGGATTATTTCAAATGGATGGGAAAAAAGCCAAAGCTTACAAGTATGCCCACAGTGAATTTATAATAATAATGAATGGACACAGTTGGAATGTATTTATCTGTACACCATCTGTGGCAGAAAATACTTCATTTCATTTCTAGTTAAAGTCTGGCCTTCGTGTACTTACTCTATAATGAGATGCACAAGCGTGAGACGTGAAGGTTTGATATGTGGCAGTTGTTGATGCAATCAGTTACATGAGGCTGATGCAGCTACAGAAAGTGCTAATTAGCTCACTGATTAGGCCATGTATGGCTAAAGGGAAAGGGCATATGAATATGGTACTGTACCTAAAGGGAGTATGCATTCATAGCTATTCTCCCTCCTGCTCTCCCCCCCTCGTCTCTCTGTCTTTTTGAGTGTTAGAATGTGCAGGGTTGAGCTGAATGTCCTTAAGCATGAGCCGTTTATGCTGAACAGAAAACTTGTTGTTCTGCTATCGCACAGCTGGACAAACATGCTAATTCCAGACTGGCAAAGACAGCTTGATCTTTCAACGCAGAGGAGGAAAAATGTCTGCTGACTAACTAAGCATAACATTAAACTAACCATATCTAACATGGTGTAGTCAAACGGACAAAGTTTCAGAAGCATGCCATACAACTTCTGCTGAAGTCCACAAATAAGAGAAAAATGAGGCCAAATTAAGAAAATAATAATACAATAAAAGATGTGGTGTATGAACAGAAATGTTGTGTTTTGGCCAGTTTGGACCTTTTCTGTTGTTCTCTGCCACTGCTCCTCTCATAGCTTGTAGCTCTTTTCTCCATTCCTCCCATCTATTCGCTTTCTTCTGTTTCCATATGTTACCCATCTTTTACTCATTGTCTGTTCACTCAAGCCTCTTCTGATCCATACAATCCTGTAATCATTGGCCCCGTCCCACTGCCATCCTCACATTCTTGTTTTCATCTGATTCCCTCTCTATTCCTCTGCCAAAGGCTTCTTTGGAATCCCCAAATCCTCTTTTCTCTCATTTTCTCTGCCTTTCCACAGACCCCTCAATGCCCCTCCTCCTCCTGTTCTGTTTTTCCAGAGGGGGAAAACTCATTCTAATCATTCATTCTTCGCTCTCTTGCCCACTCTCCCCCACGTAAGTATGTCTCTTGATAATTTCTTGCACTCTCTCCTTTTGCCTTGAGCACCTCGGCTATGAGCAGCAATCTCATCATTGTTCCTCAACACCTTTCTCCCCCTTCCTATCATCTCTTCATAACTTTTACCATCACTCTGTATTCAATGATGCTCCATGGTGTGTTTGTGTGAGAGAGTGCGACTAAGACGGCTGTAACTCCAGGTAAGGATTTATCAAGCCCCAATGAATACTCAGCAGAATTTGGTTCTTTTCAGGAGCAGCACACATACACACACCAACACAACAAACAACAACAACGTGCCAACTCGAAGGCACACACCGACTAACACAAACAAACAAAAGCTGTACACTCATATGGACAAAGGTATGAATACAAGGGATTCAAAGATCAACATAAAACAGACAAATAGAAGACAAAAAGAGATAATGTGAGCCTAAAAAAAAGCTGTTAAAAGATAAAAACTCATGAAAAAAAGAGATAAATTCCCAGTGTCGTACCAGATCGGGAAGAGGTGGAAACCTCAGCTCGTTATTTGAAATCCTACAGCTTTGTAATATTCTCAAGTCAACTTACCTGTTCCTAACCTTTAGGATAGGAGCTACAAAATTCCTTTAAACCCCCTGACTATTGTGGAAAGCTGCTAAAGAAAGCTGAATGCTCTCATTATCCCACAACTGCTCTGTCTGTGGGCCCTAGAATAAGAACTACACTCTTAGCTATAGCAGTAAAAGTCTAACTACATGCATTAGTTTATAGTCTAGAGGTAAAGATGTGTAGACTACAACCCAAACAGACCGCGGATGATCTGTAAACACATAATATCATTTACATCAGCGGTCCCCAACCCCGGACTGGTCCGTGAGTCGTTTGTTGCCGGGCCGCGAGAGTTGAGGCTCGGGTGTGAAATTTATGGTTTTCAGGGTTTTATCGTTAACTCCGTTTCCCTGGCTCTTTTCCTGTGTTGTAGTTTTGTGTCTTATTTTGAAAGAAATATTTACGCTTTACCATAACGACCAGAGAGCATTAAAGGGCAGAGAGGAGGTGGTTACTCTCAATGTTGTTGGTGCACATCGGAAGGATGCTGCTAATAAAGTTACACAATTACACACTGAATTTGCGTTTATTATTATATTTACAAAAAAATCACAATTTTTGTCTTGATCGTTTCATTTAATTTTGTTGTATTTATCCGCAACACCTTAAAGGCCTGTCCATGAAAATATTGTCTGACATTAAACCAGTCCGTGGCGGAAAAAAGGTTGGGGACTGATTTACATAATCTATCAATTATTGAAGAGACAGGAAGCCTCTGTTTACTGAACTTAAATCTCACACACACATAAAAAAAAATGTATCCAAAACGTATTTGTGTAGACAAAACAAAGAACTCGTCAACACCTTTCTGAAATCTAACTTTCTAAAATACAGCAGGAGCATTTTCAAGCCTTTAATTCATTTACTCTAGTCCGAAGCAGATGACGAGTTTGTAAATTTGTTGCTTTTTTATGTGGTTTGTTGTTTTTTTCTCCCCCCCCCCACACAAAAAACTTCAAGCGAGCTCCAAGTTAACTAAAATGCATCACTAAAGATGAAAGTTCTGTGTTCGGGGCTGGTGGATAACATGGAGAATTTCATTTTACAGCTGGTTGCAAGCCCGTACTGACCATTTGTCAATTCTGCCCATCGATGGTGCCTTGGTGCATCCCAGAATGCAAAGCATACCTGGCTACAGAAAGACATTTAGCTAACACTTGCAGCATGCACCTGGTAGCTGGGCCAGATTACGTTCACACCATAAACAAACTGCTCTGGAGTTTGTTTGTGAACTGGACCTAGACCACTTCCTCCAGTGCAGCTATATCGGTCTGCACCCGAGTGCAATTATCATGTTCATATTTTTACAAACAAACCACACCAAATGGAAACGAACCAGAGTCTGATTTAAACAAACCAAACATCACACTTTAGTTTGTTTAAAAGTGACATCTGTCCAAATAGTCATTCTGGCCTCACCTAAACATGATCCCATGACATCTTTAATGTTATGAAGTTGTCCAAACGCTCTGCATAACATGTATGATTTTTTTCTCTGTACACAGATATGTGTGTGTGCATCTGCGTGTGTTTGGGTGCATGTTCGAAGTTAATTTTGCATGCTGTCGAGGTTGTGTTAGTGACAACCCAGCAATGCAAAGCCAATGCGTGAGCGTGTGGACCTGTCAGCCGGGTGATGATGAACAATGGTTGTTATCATGACATCCATCTGTTGTCGTCCCCAGAGACGGATGCTTCATAAAACCAGAAGTGACATTACATGAACGTAGCCAAATTCCAACGCAGGAGCAGTGGCGACACAGGTAAACAATATAAAAGCTATCATAAAAAATACGATTATCTTATCTAATAAACGAGTAGCAGCACAAAGCTCATAAAGAGTTGATCTGATCAAGCTATGATTTTGTGATCATTAATGACACCACCTGAAAAGATTCAATATTAAGACCAGGAAACAACTGCTAGTTTCACCAACTTAAAACATAAAACTAATAACGGGATTCTAAATGGTTTATTGCTGAGTGACTGATTTTATATGGATGTTTTTGTGTGCATGTTACCAGCTCTGTACATGAGAAGCAGAAGCTGTTTTTAATGAGTATTTTGTGTATACACTGCAATTCAGTGAGGCCCTGCATGTAGTTTGGCAATTCACAAAAAATGTCGATTGCATGACTCTGTGACGCAAGGCAGTAGAATTGTGTGTAACTGCACGTGTGTGTGTCTATGAAACCCATACTGGTATTACTCCACTATGCCAAAATGATTGTGTGTTGTGGGGCAAGGTAACAATGATCTTGCCAATACTTAAATTGCTTCTGGTCACCAATATGCGCCCACTTGTCTTTCCCTAATGGCAAACAGATGTTAATGATATAGAGCTCGAGCGTCATTATATCTATAGTCAAAGAACCTGAGGCATCAACTGCAGAGTTGTGCCTGTGAAGGATTTACACCTCCTAAAGCATCACAGAGTGGTCACAGTGGGGTTTATGACCTTCCTCTCTCACAGAGGTCACTAAACTAACATTTTCTTACCCACTATCTCAGTTAAGCAATGTGTATAAAAAAATATTTCTTTCTTTTTTTCATCATTCATCCATCCTCTTCCTCTCAGTCAAATCAGTGTTGTGCGAGCGCTGGAGTCTATCCCAGCTGTCATAAGGCAAAAGGCGGGGTCACCAGACAATCACAGGGCTAACACATAGACATTCACACCTCAACACTCAGAAATGCACCAGCCAGTGGATTTGAGCCCAGGACTTTTGCTGTGAGGTTTTCCACACCACTGTCCCACCCAGATATATAATGCAAACTGCTAAAATGTAGCAAAGTTTATTTAGCAGCATGAGTCTCCTGTATCTGCTTATAAGAGAAATTGTGGACCATTTTCTCCTACAAAGCACTTTCAGTTCATCAACATTTCTGGCATGAAAAGGCCCCCTGAGTCATTTGACCAGGGTTAAAGCCACGCCCCTGACTTAGCCAGATCCAAAGACTTTGGATCACCCAACGTCTCCTCTGAGTACTAAATCGAAGACTGGTCCCTGAAAATTTGCTAATATAATTTTCAAATCCTTCTTCCATCAGTGACTGCAAGCCATCCAGGCCTGAGACATTATGAAGCAGGACAGCCCCAAACTATGCACTCCCGTGTTGTACAGGGCAGGGTTGGCTCAGTAGGTAGAGTGTACGCCCCGAATCCACCAACGGCTACCCTGAGGGACCCTTGAGCAAGGTACCGTCTCTTCATGAATGTGTAAAACATGAGTGAATGGGTTAAATGCAGAGGACTACAAAAATCCCACGTGTGGGGACTATAAGGGATAAAAATTAAAAAATATATATAGTATTTGTTGCCTTTTCCCCTCTAAATTTGGGGTTGTGCAGAGCTAAGATCAAAGGAAAAAACGGGTCCATTTTTGTCTCATCTGGGCACAGAACATTATCCAATGAGATTTGAGAACATTGCCCGAGATGTTCTTAATTCTTTTGATTTCCTTCATGGTGTCCTTAGATTTTATCAGCTCTTTCCGAATTGCACATTTTGTTCTTGGTGGTATCTTTGTAGCACAACTACTATTAGGGAGAGCAGCAACAGAGGTCTTGCCAGCCATTTTTTTAATAGATTGATGGATACAAAGTCTTTCGCAGCCTAGGAAATGCTGCAAAAGTGTATAATGCTTCTTCTAAAGTAACCAGATTTTGTACACCTTTGTTTTTACGGTGGAGCACATCTACAACCTGCATTTCTAATTGCATTCGCTTTAATGGAACACCTGGTTCCAAGTAGCTTTTGGGGAGTCATTACCACAGAGGCTCATATATTTCTCGAGCCCGGGCTGTAAAGTGATTACTCAGTGTGTTCAATAAGGCATGATAAGTATGGCTGTTGCTGTGTTATTTGTCTAGTCACATTATTGTTGTCTATAACTGTGATTTAGAAAAAGATCAAATCACATTTTGTGAGTAATCAATTATGATAGCTACATAATTCCAAAGGGTTTTCAAAAGTTTTCTTCAGAGTATATGCTTCAAGTGCACCAACATTTAAAGTGTTCTAATTAAGAATTTCTCCAAATTAAAAAAAATGATACTTTGTTCACCACAATCATCCTTCAACATCAAACAAAATTCCCTTCAGTAAAAAAAAACTACTTTATTTTTCACACATTAGTATTTTTTCCCTCCAGCTATAACAGCGCACTGATGACCTATACACAGAAAAAAAAATCATTTGAATTAAAAAAGAAAAAAAAAAACGTATCATTAAAATGCAATGTCTTCTATTATTAGTGGACTAGGAGCTCATTAATCAAATGTAGGCCTCCCTAGCCTAGACAGCAATTTAACCATTAACTCAACTTAATACCTGCTAGACTCCCTTTAACCAACTGTTATTATCTCCCCTGTTATGCACGTAGGAGCGTTTTGTCTCAAATACAGAGACGGAGGGGAAGCGTGAATTTGTCAGAGTGTGTGTCCAGGCATAGATAGATGATACAGAGGCTCAAAGATGGAGCTACTGGTGGCTGGCCAGCTGTTTTACTTTGACAGCTACTGCACTGGTGCCTCGTGGGTAATGGAGTTTTTAACCAATTACAACCAGGGGAAATTAAAAACACTGTCCCATTTGAGCCGCTAATCTCTTTCTCTATCACTTTTTTCTTCTCTTTGTCTCGCGCAGCTGCTCACTGGAAAACCCGGCCTTACCAGCAGACATCCAAACGCCTTCTACTTAGCAAGTTCATTCATCAAGGCTAGGTTCGAGTCACCTGGGGATGATTAGAGGGATCCAAGCTAATAATATTCACTTCCTTTTATTCTCAACACGAAAGCTTTCTCTCTCCATCCATGTGGTCTCCTGTTCTTTGTGTTTTCCTGCACTCTGATCTAAAGTGACCTTTTCTCTCATAAGTCATCTAATATAAGCAGGTCATAACATAACAAGGAGACAGACAGTAGCACTAACAAAAAGACAGGAGCCCAAACCAGAGGTTCTGCGATTTTCATTGAGGGTGTCCAAGATAGACAATATCAGAAATGCATGTATCAGACACAAATTCAGGCTGAGTGGTTTGGAGACAAAGATGGTTTGGACATGTGTAGAGGAGGGATAGTGGATATGTTGGAGATAGGATGTTGAATAAGGAGCTGCCAGGCAGGAGGAAAAGACAAAGACCACAGAAGATTCAAGGATGTAGTGAAGCTGTTTGTGCAGACGGCTGGTGTGACAGAGACGGATGCAAGGGATAGGGCAAAGACGGACATAGAAGATGCACTGTGGTGACCCATTAGCAGTCATTGGTACAATATAGTAAATATGGTTTACTATATTTCCCTCAAAACCAAACTGTAACTATGAAAAATCTCATTACATACATTTACATCAATATCAGCGGCCACATTTAGGAGGCTGTGCAGAACCCCCAACATGCATCACGATGGACATGTCCCTTTATGTGTTTCTTCCTGTCTCATTATTTCCTCCATCCATCTCCTTTTCAGCGGTGCTTTCTATCTGCTCTCCTTTCCTACAAACTCTTCATCTAAGACCTCCATTCCTAATCCATCTAGTTCTCCATCCATCCCTCCTGTGGCTATTGAACACAGTTGTATTCCAGACAAACCATCTGGTGCACTTTATTAATGACCGACCCTACATGGCTTAGATGTCGTCTGTGTGGTGTGTGTGTTTGTGTTTGAAAACAGGTGCATGCTGACTGATGCAGTGATGTTGTGTGCAGCTTTAACCACTGAAGCAGGTGTACTGTATACAGAGCCACACGAGTATATATTTCTTGTCTCTCTGGCATCTTTTACCATTCTCTGTCACTTTTAAATTGTTCCTCAAAATTTACATTTGCTATCAAGTTTAACAACAAAAAAACAAAAACAAATGATTGCCATCTTATTCTCGGCACCTAAATATGGACTTTTGTTCATGTGAGGCAAGTCTGTTCTTTATCACAATGATTTTTTTCCAGTATACCCAGTGACTCAGTGCAACAGTATCAATTTGAGAACTATTTAAATCATGGGTGTTGCCTCACCAAGATACAGTAGCACAGTTAAAACGTCTGGATCCATGATGGTATCTGGGTGCAATACTGAGCAATGAACACGGCATGGGTGACTGCCAGGTCACAGGTTTTGGACCGACATATCACGGCATCCATTTAGGGCTACACAGTTTAATTTTTTATATCAATCGTGCTCGAAGATCAAAATATTTTTAAATTTTTTTAATTTTTAAAACGCAAAAGAAAAAAGCAAATCCAGCGCTCTCTGCATCACTGCCTGACTCCAGGTGCCTGCACGTGATGTTTCATCCGAATAACACTAGGATGAAAAACAGAAAGGCAACAGGTAACAGATCATCAAGACAAAATGCAAACATCTGGCATGGCAGGAGATGAAGTCCTGGATCCTTTATGTTAACCAAGAACAAATCATGCCCAACACAGCTTGAAAACGTATCACAAACTGCAGTATGAAGAATACATAAAGGCCAAGAACAGGTTGCCGACGTGAATTGCCCAACATCAGCTCAGATGTCTATAAAAGCGAGCCTCATCAGTGTGTCTGTGTAACCATCCAGCTCACCAAGAACACTGAAATCCACAATGTAGTCCCGTAGTTGCATTCCATTTGGGTAAAGATACGTGTCCAATAAACACAGTGAGTAACAACTTACTACTACTAGTAAGACTTCAGGAAAAAGAGTTACCTACTGGACAAATATGTTACTTTTCCAAAGAGGCAATGCATTGCAGGGGAAATGGAGAGAGATCTCATAGATGTTGAGTTATAAATTTTATTCACATCAATCAATCAGGCACGATGAAAGAATTGAAAGACTTGATATTTTGCTTCTTTAAATAAAATATATTCATATTGTAATTTATTTCACTTTATTCTAGTGACACTATGAATTTAAATAAGTAGGAACAATTTTATTTTGATGCAAAGATTTGCAGCATGAATATGGCATAACGAGCATGTTAACATAACAGTGTTATATTTAACTGACACTACAATAAAAATATTTCTGCTGCTAAAAATCAATTAAAAAAACATGATAAATAATTGCAATAGTCCTTTTAGGCCATAATGGCGCAGCCCTACATTCAATCAGCTTCTTGCTTAGGTTAGCTTGTTTATTTCAGCAAAATGCCAAACCATGTTCTGTATGTATTAAAAACAGAGCACTGCAGTTCAGTGAAGTCCAGTTTTTAGGATTTTACAGTGTCCTGGGTTATTTTGAAGCAGTTTTGTAAGCTCTTGTCATACAAAAAGATGCTGATTTGACAATTAAATGTCTTCATACATGTCACATGTTACACCCAAAGAGCTGAATGAACTCTTGGACTGATTGAGTTATAATCCAAACACAGACAATAAAGGTCAGAGGAGAAGGAAAGAAGAGGGAGATAAAGAAGAATAGAAGCAGCAGTGTGGTTGTGTCTGGGGATTGATCCCTCTAGGAAGCACCCGGCTTCTCCTCAGAGGGCAAAGTGAGGAAGGTGAGAAAAGGGAAAAAGAGAATGACTTATGAAGACACTCCACTTGAAAGAGATGTGTCAACACTTTGATGGCACAGAGTATTGGAGTATAAATGCAAGAAAGAAGACAACCAGGTATAGAGTACAGCATATGTAAAAGGTCAAACTACAGAAAAAGGAGGTCAAAGACAATATTTCAGGTAGAAGTACAAACACAAGCAGCACATGTGCAATGGCAGCACTTCAGTAATGTGAGCTGCTGCATTTCGTTGCACGTTTTGTCCAATAACTTTAGAAACAGGATCATATTTTAGTAATAGTAAATAATATTCTATGAGTAAAGATTTTTGCAAACAACTGCAATAATCTTGTGGTAAGTTTAGTTCCTTAAGGGAAAAAAAAAATCACAAGATGTACTATTGCTAAAGTGTAGTATGAAGAAAAAATGTGTATAATCGACGGTGTGATCATAAAGTTCAACTACAAAGCCGAGATTATAATACATATCAACGCTTTAGCTCATTATATAAGAATTTAGTTCCGCCAAACAGCAATCTAGCTGAGAAATCCATGAGCGAAAAGGTCAAGAAAACGTTGGTGTGACTGAGTGTGATATGCTCAGTCTGCGTCGCTTCTCACTCCCTCCCTCACTCACACACCTTTGCAAACAATTAAGATTTTATTAGCTGTTAATTGTTTTATTTGGCAGCAGATGGGGAGATGTAGGAAGCTAGAGAAGCTATGTGTCGCAAGTTGGGTGGTTATACAAAGAACAATAACGTGTTCAGATGAGACTGTAACCACCGTTAGACAACATTTACTAATAACATGTAGATCTCCAGGGAAGTCGAGAGAAAAATGCTTCAGACAATTTCTTATTTAAGATTTTCAGCTAAACAATGTCTATAAAGGTCTATGGAGCGTATTAGCTTGATTTATTTTCCCTCGCAGCCAGTCCTCCATATAGCTCAGGATTAGTGATACTAAAATAATGCAAAATCTTCACAAGTCTAGAAAAGTCTTTTACATTTTTAAGTAACAATAAGCTAAAGTTTGCTTCTTTAACTGGCATGTTTCTGTGTGTGTGAGCGCGTATTTGGCAAAAGTAAAGTCAGTTGTACTTACAATGTATCTATCAAAGAAGTCACATATCTAAAACAAAAACCTCTCAAATGAGCATCTGATCAAAAATCTGTCGGTGTCTGCACTCACCACATGTGCTGCTACTTGCTCCATCCTGGCAGCAGGTGTACCGGGTCGGGGGTAAAACTGGTTGATGAAAAGACTGGGGAATCGATAGGCTTTCACTAAGTCTATGGTTGCTTGAAAGTCTTCCTCGGTCTCTCCGGGAAAACCACAGATTATATCTGTAGCAATAGTTACACCAGGGACTCTATAAGAGAAAGAAAGACAGAGACACTTAGGTGGGATTTTTAAGTTTTTGCTATATCCTAGAACATCATTTTAAAAACAAATAGTGTATAAAAAAGGCATTCATCTCTATTTTTTATTGCTCTGAAATGGAAACTAATCCCTCTCAAATAATGGATGTCTGTCCAGCTTCTTTTTTTGTTACACTACACAATTTCAGCTGATTGGGTAAAGACAAAAGTAACACAAAAGGTGCTGCACTAGCTTTATTGACAAAATTGTATCGTGCAACCAAGAGTTACAGGACACTACTTTAGATGAAAACCATGTCACAGAACATCAAGTTATCAACGTTTACCTTTTAAAAATCCACAGCAAAAGATCCACTTTTGCTATGAAACCAATCTACAGCACTTTAGGACCACTGGTGCATATTATACATCTTGTGGAACTACTTTTACTTTGGTTACACACACAAAAAAAATCACAATACAATCACTGACAGCCAACTACTACCTAATTTATTACATAAGATTCTGCTGGAGTTTGGAAATCACAGACATTTGTCCACTGCTGCTGTGCACCTTTGAACTATCAGGCACCGCAGCATGAAAGGAGGATAGTGCCTTTCCCCGTGGACTCAGGAGGATTCAGCCAATCAAAACCTAATTAGCAACCTCTGCTGCCGATCATTAGTATTTGATTATTGACCGGCTGGCTCATTGGATTAATCGTGGCCAGTAGAATGTTGTGGGAATAAATGCAACGATTTCTTCCATGTATTTTGTTTGTATTGACAGCTGTTGGGTAGCTTGAAAAGGACTCCATAGGGGAAAAAAGTGCATACCTAGAGGACATACTTGACATTCCCACTGAGACTGACAGTATGTGTTACCACAAATTTCTGTGATAATACCTAATCCCAAAGGCATTTAGGCATTTATTACTATTATTTATCATTATTTCTCCCAATTAACAGCCAATTACCCCAAAAGCCCGAAGTAGCAGAAGAGAATTCTTCTAAAGACAAAGCATTTTACGAGTACAGGAATCTAAATTATTTTGGGGGAAACTGGCCTTCCAATAGAATCTTCTGTAAAAAATTCAGACTGGAAAAGGTTTTAAACAGAACAGAAAATAAAATTTATATTTAAATAAGCCAAACCATTGACTACAAGCTTCCTATCAAAGTACAACAAGGCATACGATGGAATCAGAGGGGTGCAGGAGCATCCTCATGTAACAGCACCCTGTCACAAGAATGTCAAAGACAACTCACGAGACTATTACACGCAGCCTTCTTGACTATTTATGCCTTCACTCCGTTTTCTTTCCCCACTCTCTTTCCTTCTTACAAAGGTTTCCAGATGTGCTACACACACAGAAAAGACAACTATAAGGAGTATTTGATCACTGGATGAAAATCCATGAAAAGCACAACATATCTGGACAAAAATCAAAATGCACAAAGGCATATTAAAGGGCAGAAGACAGCTCAACAAAGAAATTAAGAATGGAAGAGACACATTCTCTGCAATCGACAACGTAATGCATCTTTAATTACATTAACTTCCTGCATCTGCAACCCCAAGATAACCTCTGACCTATTGATGACTTCCAATTGGCTGCTGGTCATTAATATTAAATCACGGCTTGCGGGCACAGGCATCCTTGACCTCTCAGATCTGCCCGACAACTATCATATGGAGAAGCGGAGCTGCGTTTAAAACACAGTGCAAGGAATGGTCAAACAGCTGAATAAATGTATAATTCCCAATCGTTCATTAAAACCGATTCCTTGGATCTTCTGAAACCGCAGTTCTCCTGAGTATTTTAAATAACTAACCTCCTACAACAATCAGTCAGGTAAAGTGTCCTGAAAATGAGAATATATATTTCATTTTCTGATGATGAGGCTCCCAACTGTGTCAGTGTGGCCTACGAGCCACATTTAAGAAACCCTGTGCATCACATGAGATTTAATCACACACACAAAATGAAAAGCTCATCTATTCTAAGGATAAAAGAAGTACTGAATAAAATAATTTACTGCTATTTAAAGCTCTTGCTCATGTAGTCCCCTGAGCTGTTTTATTAACGCAGTGGAAGGGAAGGTAAATAAAATTAGCACTATGAACAAACAAGCACTTTTTCTTATTCCTCTGGCCTAAATACAAAGACGTTTCTTGTATCTCCAGAGGGCACGTATATCTAATTTGCTATTGCCCTTGGGCAGTGGTGGCAGTGAGGAGTTAAAGGCAGGCACTAGGTGCTTTTCATTTTTGTAATACTACTAGAAACTCACAGATTGCTGCTATGAAAAAAATGCACAATTCAGGCCAGGGGTGCAAAATAACAGAAGAAAAATGGAACACTGAGGGAAAGAGCAGGAACTAGTGCGAATCGACTTCTGTGGCTTTTTCTTTCGGTGAAGGAGAGGGTAAAAAAAATATGCGTGCGCACATGTGTCATTTTGACACCTCTGCCTCCTCCAGATCTAAGGGTGACAGAGGTGTGATATGTGATACTAATGAACAAGAACCACACTGATACTGTCCTTGTTAAAATGAGAGAGGAGAAATGGATCTTGTTATTGTTCACCTTTCAAAAACAGAGAGTGTGAGAAACAAAGAACCAAAGATAGACCCAAAGAAAGAAAGAAAAAAAAACAAGAAAAAGATGTAAAATTACATTTCAGCTCAACTCGCTTTCAATTAAAGCGGTGCAGAACAGAGCTATTTTTACAAACTTCAAATCCTGAAACACTGGTTTGTCTTTTTAACCTTGTGTTAACATTTTCCACAAAACACCGGGCATAATTTAAACAGCAGATGAGGCATGCATACGTCTTTGAATCCTTAATAAAGCCTGCAAGTTTTGTATCCTTCCACTGAATTTTTTTAAGCTCTATTTTACACCTATACGCCTAGAAAACGCTTTCTGATATTTAGTAGCGCTCTAATGCTGTTCTTACAACTGTTGCTTGTGAGAATTTTGAGGACGCGCGCTTTAAAAATGCGTGTTTTTCAAACCAGTAGACAAACCAGCAAAGATTTACCAAAAAAACAAAACCCAAAAACGTGTGTGTGGAAAGGAGATTAACAGAAAGCAGAAAAGGATCTTTCAATAACTGAGGCGTTAAAAGTGTGTGAGTGATAAAAGTGTTAAATAAAGATTTTATATTTATTAAAGAAAAGCCCAAAGAGTGTCTTCTTTGCCACAAAACACAGACATAAAAATAAATGTATGTTAAGAATATATTGTGAAAGAAGCATCATCATCAAAGTCTAAATATGAAGCTCCATATGTCAAACTCAGCAGCATTTAAATAAAGCATAAACACCCCTACTGACAACTTACATTCTTCTCATGTATGAACCATAAACATATATTTAGGATGCATGAAAACCTGCATTTAATTTGGTCCCTATTTGATGAAGTCCGAGACCATGAATGATGTGTTATAATGGAAAGCAAATAAATACCTTGTGAATATATTACGCATGTGAAGAGAAAAGAAAGAGCATGCAGCATACAGTCAATCGCTACTCTAATGACTAATGGTGAGACTTCAGCAGGTGCTTAAAAGGCGCTGCTGAAGAAAATCATGTGTCTTTGTGTCTGTGTTTTCCTCTGTCATTTCTGCTCCTGCTTCACTGAGGCAAATGGGCAACACCCCCAAAGACAGCAGCCTCCATTAGCTATTAGTTAAGTTTTAGTTAAGTTCTGCACAGGGGGACAGGGAACCATCACGAAGGCTAAACTCTACTATTAAAATCTCCAGCTAATCTCACAGCCAATCCCTAATCAGCCTGGATGGGTTGAATTAAGCTTCAAAAATCTCACCATCAACTCTTTGTTTGCTAAAGACTTCACACGTTCAATACATGCGTGCATGAGTCCCCATAGACACAGAACGAGCCTCATCATCGGATATTTAAAATATGTGTATGTTTGAACAACAGATGCCTGTGAACGTGGCCTGTGACAAAATGAAGGCACGACCACTGGGACGGGAAACAAACCGAAACGCAGCAAGCGACAAAATAAGTATACGGTATAAAAAGGTGGAGGAAAGAAGGATGAGATTGGAAGAAAGACAATCTGGGATGGTAAATATTTACCTATTCATGTGTGGGAAAGAGACCATGCCTGCCATCTGTGCTGCACTCTGTGTGTGTGTGTGTGTGTGTGTGTGTGTGTGTGTGTGTGTGTGTGTGTCCTCTGAAATGATAATGTTTGGCTCAGTGGGGCTCCTGTAGCGTAGGAGTCAGGAGGTGAAGAGAAAGAGATACGGCAATGAGAAGAGATGTAAATTAAGCGCTTTGACAGATTTTTTGTTAAACGCAAAAAACAAAAAAAAAAAGTTTGGAAAAATCTCTTGAAGAAAACTTCAAATCCTACATACAATCACATTAACATGCAACCTGACAGCTTAACTAAAAAGTGTAATTATGTGTGAGGAAGGGAGAGAGCAGCAGCTGTAGTGAGACTGAAAACAAATTCTCTTTGAGAATTATTGCGGGAAAATTTCAGGTCTGACATAAGCAGTGCTGATGTGAGGAAGAGCAGTGGGAACTGCACTATGGATTTCAAGCTTTAAGATCCATCTGTCCAGTCCAATACCCTAAAATAAATAATCATTCATGTTTTTTTCCCCCTTTTTATCCCAGACAGTAGGGCACTTGAAAATTCTAGCTCTAAAAAATAGACCGGTAAATGCTTTAGACTCTCATCTACTGCATAATGTCACTGTCTCTACACATGATGAACTTCTAGAGCCCCCAAAACTGTCACATCAAACTAAAGAACACTAAAGGAAGCCTGAAGAATATTGGGAGCCCATTCTTTGATCAGATGACAACAGTTCAGCTAAGGTGGGCATGTTGGATAACAACCTGAGCTGTGAATGTGACGATGTGGGGCTGCATGGGGACAAAAGGTGTCTTAAAGAAAGCAGCTTGAAATACTGTAGCTCACAGTATCAATATGGCTTAACATCCCTCTCCATCCTGAGGTGGTTTCTACTACTTTTTGCTTTACTAAATGTAAACTCTTGATATACGAGCTAATAACATGACTAAGTTGAAAAAACAAGTCATACGTTTGCAGGGATACACTCTCTTCTGTTGTGTCCTGAGATTCTTCTGCAAAAGAGACAGAAGGAATCTAAGAAAGAGGAAGGAATAAGGACACTTGTGAGGAGTGTAAGTAATCACTCACACACTTAAGTGTTTGATTTAGCTGTGGCAGCTGGAGGTAATAGCACTGTCATGTAGCAGCTCAATTTACAGGGAAAGACAAGGAGAAAGAGGCCTGCTTGGTTATCACTTACTTTCCTCACCCACTGCCACTATCGAGGATGAGCGAGAGGGGGCTGTGAGTACCAGCAGAAGACATGCCAGGTGACTGAACAGATAACACAAGAGTTACAGGCAGATCAAAGCTGCAAAAGGAGGGTTCACAGCTTCACCGTGGCACTAACATAAACTCTGATTACGGTTAGCAGATGTTAATGAGTGCACCAGCATGGAAGCAATGCTGTGAATTCTGCAGGTAAGACAAAAAGAAAATAACAATAACTTAATATTCTCACAATTTGCTATTAATTTAAAGATTGGAAGATGCAGAAGGTTTTAGAAAAAGAGGTTAGAGAAAACTGTGGCAAGATTAAGAGTAAGGAAGTGACATAAGAGTGACTGGTTAACAGACAGAATGAGATGAGACAGGCCTGTATCGTTTACTTTTTTTTCCTCGAGTCCCTGATGCCTCTCAGTCTAACTTGTGGGTGAAAAAGTAGAAGATGGAGTAACTTTTCAAGTGTTTTTACGTATATTTGCAACAATTTATGCGACCATTTCTTTGGAAATAATGAAAAAAAACAACTATGTAAAGAATTTATCCCATGTTTATGTAATGCAGCATCTCACTATCTGAAATTTAAAAAAAGAAAACCTGATCTTGGATATCAGCACAAATTGGTTGTGCAAACATGCTGGCTCTGGTGGTCTCCCGAAAGAATAATAAAGTTATTTGTCTTTAACCCTGCGGTGCAAAATAACCTCTGTCTTTCTTTGCAGCAGGTCATTTATAAAGATCGAGGTGGCTGCCGTGGAATGAATGGCGAGCCTACTAAATAATGATCCCGCTGGAGTCATCTGTAAACTTTATCATTTAATGAAACAGTCTGAACACAGCAGAGCAGAACTGCAGTTCAATTTAACACACGCGCTTACACATGCTGGCATACACATACTTCATTAGCCTCGGAGAAGGGTAATGAGAACGCACGCGTACGCATTCCATTAGTCTCAGGGAGGAGTAATAAGAGCACAGACACCACAAATCCATCCATTCACACACACACAAACAGTTATTTTAAACTCGTCTCAGCACAGACACCCACACGCACATCTGAAGACTTTGAGGAGGGTAGCGGTGCAAAGGCATCCCACTCACGACTGGTTAGCCAGGTGTTAAATGGACTGACCCTTTGCACTTTATTTCATATTCATCCAGCCTTCATTGGCATACCAGCAGCATGTAATTTACCATTCCACTCCACTCCACTCTCCTGACCTGACCCGCAGATATAGATAGCATCTTGGCATCAGATAAATGAACATAAAAGCCTCACCTGAAGCAAATGAAAGGTAGACACGTGTAGGCTTTGGTGCTCTCTTTACTCAGCAGTTCACCCAAAGCAAATTAGAAATATTCAACCTGACTTTTTTCCCCTCACACAAGGGAAAATGAATGGATATGACAAAGAGTGCCATTTATAAAGTTAAACCGGCTTACTGAAATTTAACAGTGAAAACCAATAAAGTAGTTATGTATTGATAATACTCAGCCTTTTTATAGTAAAGACTGATTGTATGTTACTCACGCTGCAGATTTCTCTTGAGCTGGCAATGACACTTGATTTACTTATAAAAACACTGTGTGAAAGTACTGAGCCGCCTCTATTTATTTATTTTTTGCTTCCAAGCAGCCAGACTTCCTTGTACTTTTTTTCTAAAGTGGTCTTGAGCAATGGCTCATAAGCCACTAACTGCTGACCTATAAATCATTCAAGCATTAAAAAAGAAACTAAGTCACGGAACGAACCAGTGTTGTGTCTACACAGAACAGACAACTTAGCAGTGAACTAAATCCTCCTCAGGCACTATTTGAACTTGCAGCCTGTCACAAAAACACAAAATTTGAAGATTACCAGGCATAAAATGCATATTTCTGCATGTTGTGTAATGTGTTCTTAAAAAAACTGAAGGAAACTGAACAAAAGAAGAAGTGGCCGGCCTGAAAGATATCAAAAGCTGATTTTGGGGGGGGGGGGGGCTTTGAAAGAAGAGCTTTGAATGTCCTTTAAGAAGTCTGGAGAACTATTCCTGAAGACTACTTAAACTTACCAGAAAGCTAAGAGAATTCAGGCTTTGTTGAGAATATAGGTGGTCATTGCCACAGACTTTTTTTTTTTTGCATATATATGTGCTCATCTTTCAATAAATCATTGCAATTATTCCTATATTTCCAGCAAAATATAAAGACTCGATGTCTAGACAGTCAGTTTTTAAGCTTCAGTATTTCTTTGTGTTAAAAAAACAAACATGAGACACTAAATGACTGTTGCAACTGCTTACTTTGACTTCTATATGGGTGCACAAAACAAGCAATCATTCAGTTATTTGTAATAATCTTTAATTTGAATAGAATAGAATAGAATTCAACTTTATTACCATTGCACATGTCACAAGTACAAGGCAACGAAATGCAGTTTATGGGCAAATTCAGTTCAAGTTAATACAATTCAATTTCATTTATATAGCACCAAATCACAGCAACAGCTGGCTAAAGGTGCTTAGAAGCACTACAGCTCATAAACAACATCCGTAGGGGTTTTCCTGAGTGAGAAAGAACCCGTCCTTCAAAATTAAGTTGTGCCTCTTTATCAGGTGAACTGTCCAGTAAAACCAGAGTTACAGAGATCGGAGTCCAGGCTAACTGATTGGTTTTCTGCCACTCAATTATTTTAACAGTGACACAAGGGAAAAAAAATGAATGTGATCATTTTGGCACGTCACATTAGAATTAATCTAGGGCACCATTGCACAATTCACTAGCAACATTGCAAAGAAGGCTGAGTAAAGCCTTGGAGGGCCTGGGTCTTTCTTAACATAACATAAAACATGACATTGCAGAATCCTCCCATGTGATCCTGGAGCGCATCTGTGAACCCCAGAGGTCACTCAGAGGTTCAGGTGCACCCTGGTACAGAAAGAGCATATGGCACAGGATTGCCTCCTGATAAAGTGAAAGCTTGCAGGAAATCTAAGTCTGATTGTCATTCAGGGTTGCAGACATCTGAGCATTTCCCTGGAGTAAATCTTGCCTGACATTAAATCTGATTTAGGTGCTAGTAATTTCAGTTTCCACCATGGTAGCAGGCTGCAAGATCAGCATTTAAGCAGAGGATTAAGTGGAATCATTATTAGGGTCAAGGATTCTCATGTTAAGTTTGATTTCACTTTATTTCTTGTAAGTTATTTATGTTTTTACCTAACATCAGAATGCCATTTTTGAAGTCAATGTAAATAACTGTATAAATAATACAATACAGAACTGGTTTATTTATGTCATTTACTTTGCTTTTAACTGTTCCTAATATTCCTTCAAAGGAAGTACATATGTAAATGTTTGATGGCCATAAAAAGTATATTAGCACTCCTAATTTGCTTTGGGGCTACATAACCGGCATGACGTCATATAAAACCTGAAGGACATAACAACTGTTAAAATAAAATGGGTATGGTGTGAGAGAACATAGTTTAAAGTTTAACTTATTAACTCTGGTAAACATTGCTGGATCATGAACAGTACAGCAGTGGAGGGAAATTTCCCGCCATGTTTGTCCAGCTGCTTTTTTTAATGGATTTATAGTGGTAAAAGCTATATATAAAAGCAAATCCTGACAGCGTTCAGGTTTCACCACTGCTTCACTTTTTCTGAAAGGTATTGATTCCACTTAAATCAAGCTTAGTGTGATATACTCAAACTGTAAGTTGGATAGATTTGCCTTATGCAACAAAGTCTGCTGCAACTTCATGGTTTGTTACAGTATTAGCTTAGGAATCAGTGTGCTGTCCTCACAACTCCGAATCAGACTCATGCAATCTGCTGTACACGAGTAAAATAATGTAAGTCAATATTTTACTTCATGTTTTATGTTTCCTGTGGCCATTGCCATTTTCAATTAAAGCATCCACATTTTAATGTTTTCCAACTGCAGCGGTTTTAACCTTGAGACCGGGAGCTGCAGCTCAGCCTGGAGTGACTTAAAACCCCCCACAATTTATTCGATTACATTCAAGTTATTCATTTTAACATCAGTGTTGTCAGAAGATGTGACTTTCTATTTTTCAGCTACATTAATGGTGAGGAGTCGATTGTCTTATATTTTCAAACTGCCAGGAGTCAAGCAGAGGGTGGACTCTCGATGAGGAGGGACGGCGCCTTTCAGGGCGAGTTCCAGGCTGGAGGCATTTTAATATGTTCGACACAATTACTGGACACTTTAAAAGCTATTCTAACTTTAAACAGTTGTTTGCAGTGGTGTTTGCTTGTTGTTTCTGCAATAAAATGATTATGAATCCGAATGCTTCTCTATTTTAAATGTCTCGTTTACCTACGCCTGTATTTGACGTACCTTTCCATTTACCTCGGAACTCAGAGGTCAGAACTCGAGAGTTAGCACGTTCCAGATAAAGGCTCCGAAAAAACAGGATTTGTTTTGGTTCTTGGCCAAGTACAGCCATGCCGGTATCATTAGAAATACAGCTCAATACTTATTTTTTTGCATTTAAAAAAATAAAAATACTTGCCAAGTCATCTAATCAGGTTTTTGGAATTACTGACTTCCAGCTTATTCAGGAACGCACCATCAATGAAAAATCTATTAACCAATCACAACACATTGCTCTAGTTTGTTTCTGCCAGTGCTGTAGTGAGCTACTCCTAGCATATTCAAATGAGAGCCATTCACACCTTTGCCAGACAACCTGGTTCGCTATCCCTGCTCGTCATTCTTTCCCGTTCCTGACAATTTCTGGCATTTATGAATGTTTCCTTCACAGTCGCAGAAGTTGAAGTTGTACTGTCGTCACTGGTAAGCAATCTCAGGCTGGAGTACCTGTTGCCCAGCGATAACGTTTAACAAGAATAATACTCAGACATGCTCGACTCTCACACAAACAGATTCTAATACAACCCTGAGTGAAACTGTGTGGTTGAAAACAAGTTCTCAAAGGCAGGATGACTCAAACACTAAACAAGAGAAATCTGATATCTTAAAGAAACTGACAGGTGAGTCAGACGCTGAAATATGACTATGTTCCTGTATGTGCTTAGCAGTATCAGCTGAGCAGGAGTGAGCCCATGTGTGGAAGCGCATGGAAAGTTAACACTTAACTGCTTGGTTTACTTGGCATTTTTAGTGTGTGTTGTTCAGAGTTTGTTTGCATGTCCACATTTTACTGCCGTGCTACTTTGCTCCCACTCACTCAGTGCTACAGTGTTAGCATTCCAAAGGTAGGTTTACGGGTCTGTCAGAACAAGACATAAAGTCAAAGTGTTTAAACCTGCTCTGCATGACCAGACTGTAGGGGCAACTGAAAAGCTGGCATGTGAAGAAGATGTAACATGAATTCATGTGGATAAAGTCTATCTGGGAGGGCATTATTAGGAGCTCAAACTGTTGTTTGTTAGGGGCTCAAAAGCGTTTGCGGTTTAAAAATCATTTCTAATGTTCTTCCCTGCCCAAAAAGTTCTAGTTTTTTGACTCTGTTTCTTCATATCAGCTATAAATTTTTAGCATCTGACTCCTGGTACAATGAGACATGTCTTAGGGATTTTGATAGCCCATACCTGGCTCCAAAGCTAATAATTTGTGTGTGCTTTTGCGTATTTTAAAAAGCCAAACTGAATTTGTGACTGTAAAATGATATATTAAAGCAAATCAAAGGGATGTTTTAAAATCAGAGGACGAACAATTACTGGTTTGTTCTCTTGTGTTCCTTGTATCTTCAGATAAACTCAATCCCATACATTCCCAGATTATAGTTGGCAGGGCTCGCAAAATCGCCAGCCCGACGTCCCGGGGCTAGCGATTTTTCCAGTCGGGCTACCAAAATCTATCTCAGCCCTGCCCGTCAGGCTATCATAGGAAGGAAAATATATATCAATGCTTTGCATTCTTTTGCAAATGTAGCTGGGTAATTATGCCATTGGCATCGATGAGCCACTGTCAATATGTGACATATTGAAATTGCGTTTGAACTTGCGCTTGTTTTTTGCTTTCACTTTGCGATCGCGCAAACTGTGTATAGAGAGCGGCAGAGGGTGACAGATTGATTGCGCACCAATTCCTGACATCGTCTTATCACTCATTAGCTTACTATTCAAATGTGACAAGTGAAATCGCCCGCAGCAAGCTTAAACATGTGATAGAGGTAAATTGCGCAGAGAATCGCTGACCGTTATGTGTGCGTGTGTAAAGACAGATGAATTTACGCAGGTATTTTAGTTCTGCAGAGTGAAATAAGACAGGTCAGGGTGAAGAAGGGGCAGCCAAAGAAAAGCCTACCACAAAACGGAAAAGTTATGACAAATCAGACTGAGGCAAAAAGAAAGCTCAGCTTTTTTGGTTTCATGGACAAAAAAATTTCTGTGGCTGGAATATGACGAGCTAAATAACATAATGTTCTCCGGGTGTGTTGTGAGTTTCCCTCGATATCTGAGTCGACAAGTTGTTACTGGGACCAGTAATTTTAAGAAAGACCCCATCAGAACCCATGACAAATGCAAGAAATGCATTATTGCTCAGTCTGCAGTATCTTTTCCAGAACAAACACCAATTGCAAAAAACATACTAAAAATGAACCAAGAAAAAGCATGGGAAAGTACACTAGCATGTACTTTCCCATGCTAGTGTTAAATACAATGTGTTTGAGGAAAAAGAAAAACAAGTAACCCTATTTGATTTAAGCAAATCCATAAATTGTTTACCAAGTCAGGTAACTGTGGTAACTCAAACATAACTTCAGTCCTTCTGAGAAAGATAACCTTGAACCTTATGAGCTCAGCCCACATCAAAGCATTTCATTGATAAAAATGACAATGATAAACTAGAGTTACTGGGTAAAGCAGCAAACAAGTGGCCAGTCAATATTATCCTTAAATAGCTTGAAACTTTTCAAGACGACAAGCTGATAATGAACAAGATGACTAATATCTCCTTTACAAAAAAATGTTAAAACCAGTTTTTAGTAATTAAATGAGTGAAAAGTAAAAGTATCCCTTTTAGAAAATCTCATTCACCCAAATAATTTTTATTCTTCGGATTACTCTTTACATAAATTTATAGATGTGGGTTTAAAAAATAGTAACAAAATTAACTGTGACTGTTGCATTTGGAGATTATTTCATATTAAATATTGAAGTTCAGTGTTGCAGTTAATCAAAAAGTGGACAGGAGATTTAACTCTGGCATGTTAAACAAGTTGTATCATTACCTTTGAGTCTCTGAAGAGGGAAGCATGAAACAGGGATCACTGCAAATATATTCTTGTAAAATTATTAACTTACCCTAATACGCTGTAACATTCAGATATGTATGTAGCACACTAACACAGACCCATTGATTGCTGTAAACATGACAAACATATGTAAAGTAATAGTGCCTTCATCTTCTCTGGTTGGTATTTTTAGCTGAGAAGAAACAAACATGAACATTGCTCTGTGTGCACACTGCTGAGAAAAGACGTGCTATGATGTTTCCATTTTGTACTGATCATTGTGTAGAAATGTGATTAAAAGCCCGAAACACTGGAAGCTACTCTATTCACTGTTTAAAAGGAAAACAACATGTATCCTTTTATGCATCTCACACTGATGCATAAACACACTCCTTCCTTCAGTTCTGCTGTTACAGTAAAATACAGCATTATTAAGGAGCAGGAATATGTAGGACTTTGCTGTCAACACTTATAGTGAGGACTGAGTATTGTTCAGATATTATCCACCCTCTCATTCTAAATAAAGAAATCCTCCTACCGGCAACGATCATGCAAATATTGGGGGTGAATAAGGCTTGCTTTCTGGTTCTAGTGTAACTTATAGTAAATTGACTGCCACAAAACTTAGTAATGCAAGTTTGTGTTTCATTATTTGATGGAGCTGACGAGTTACACTCATCAACGCAGACAAACACCAGCTGATTACAACATGTTGGCAATCTGCCTGCATTTATAAGTTAGATGAACTGAAAAACTTCGCTAGTCTCTTTGAGAGTGGCAGCAGTCAGTCCGAGTTAGACCGAGACAGGTTCTCTCCCAAAGAGGCGAACAAAAAACAAAAAAGTTCAGTGCAATCACTCACCAACCACAGTTTTTTCAGCCTCAGTCACACTAGAGTAAAAACTGGCTGAAAACCTCCACACAACCAGGAAAAACTGGTGCTGGGTGAGGGACTGCACTTGCTAATCTTTAGGGGAGTCTGGAACTGACTGCCGTTACTGCGCGATGACATCTTGTGCATTTACTGAGCTCAACAGCAGTTTGAGAGTTAATAAAGATGTGAAAATAATTCAGCTCAGTAACGTGTTTTACAGCATCATGGACTGTAAAGCATATTACTGAGCATGCAAGGCGCATGCAAGGCGCATGCCGTGAATGGCGACCGGGTTAAGGTTGACCTTTTCACTCAGAAGTGCAACTGCTCCTCTCTATCGGCCCGTCACAGCTGTTGCACAATCACTTCCAAAGCATGCAAACATTTCTTCAGAGAAATCCTCATAGCAAGACTTTCTAACTGCGGGACATGCAGCCCTATTGCACAACTCCCATCCTGTTGCATAGATTTACACCTTTATTAACACACTGACAGCTTGGGTAAATAGCACTTTGCTTTCTTCTACACATCATACACCTGTTACACACAAATTTCAGAGGAAGAGTTTCGAGTAAAGCAACTCTCTGGATAAATCCTAAGCTCCACCTGAGTCTCAGTTGTCACAACTGCACAGTCCCCAGCAACTTCTAACAGAAAATTTCACGGTTATATCAAAAACACTGAGTCCTCTTCAACCTCCTCTCATTTATATGGACTGCCACTCTCAGAGAGCAAGTATAAAGCCTGCATCTACACTGTGTTATTCTTTAGGTACATTACTGACACCCTCACTTTTGAGCTGCAAATTTGCACTACTTTTAGTAGAAGGCTGGTCCTTAATGAAATGAACTAGCTGCATCTGGGTGTTTCTAAATGTATAAATTTGCCCTGTTTAGATCCAGTCCAGTGTGACCGAGAGAGCCATGTCTGATGTGTGGATTTTACACGGTCCGCTAGTGGCGAGCCTGCCGCTGGCTCCACTACAGCACCACGCATCTGATGTAGACGGCAACGGATTTGCAACAGATTTGAAATTTATCACAGTTAATCGTGGGATTATCACAAACAGATTGCACATAAATGCCAATTTGACCTCATTCAATTACAAATTGATACAAGCCTGGCTCAGTTTTACTGCCCGTATATCCTTGTTTTATAACAGTCTCGATGTACGAAAATTGGTTTGAAGATGCGAACTGACTGCAAGTGGTCTGAGACCCAGTCCACATCTTACAATCAACCCTTTCAAAAGGCAAAGAGATCAAAAGCTGATGACACACATTCACAATAATTTATTGTCGTGCTACAGTTTCCAACCCCTGTTCTCCTTATTGTAACCGTAGCCTAAGGGAATAAATGTACCCAAACCACAAAAATAAAACTACTCCCAAAATGTAACTACCAGATCTTCTCACTGTGGGGATCAAAGGTGTCGGTTTTTCCTTTTATTTGTCACCTGTATCTTTTGTGCATGAAGTTTGTGGTTTAAGTGGAGGAAATGAGGTTTAATCCAGAGGAAGTATCAATAAGACTCTAATGTTTTAGGAATTTGCGAGAGTCATTATCCACAAGGTGCGTCTTACTCTAGACACACACACACACACACACACACACACACACACACACACACACACAGAGGATATCGTGGTGTGAAGCTAATGAGTTGTCTCTGCTTGTTTCCTGTTGTTTAAACTAAGGCAATTCACAACACTAGACTTATTGACACACACAGCCAGGTATGTTGGCAGGACTACCTGCTACCTCTTTCACTCCTTCCTGGATTAAATTACTTCTATACACAAGCTAACAGGCAACATAAACAGTATTAACAGGTGGATAAACAGACACAGTCGCAATAACAGTTCCTTGTTGTTACTCAACCCTCTCTATTCTGCAAGTTTAAATGTATTATATATAATGAATGAACTTTATGACATGTCTATGAGTTAAATCTATGTGATAATAATCATTAAATCTCTATTACTTCTGTTTCTAGTGACGTACTTGATGATTGTAAGTTTAAAATTTACTAAAGACTTGTGGAAATACACAGATGTAAAATCTTGCACAACAGAGTGGAAGCGCTGCCTGATGAGTTTAAAAGCACTCGAGCGTGTGTGAGAGTCCGTGTGATGACTAAACCAGGTTGTTTGTTCTGCATATTCTTTCTGCGGTTAAATAGGGGTTTTCAATCATGCACTGAGAGTCAAAGTACACAGATACCTGGCTCTCTCCTTTCCCTCCAGCTGATGATTCAGCTGGAGGGAAAGGAGAGGAGAAAGGAGGCGTAACATGTTGACAACTCGCGCCAGTGTGGCAGGTTGGAGCGGCAAACCCGTCTAGCCCACTGCTCTCTTCCCGCTTCTCTTTCCCTCCCTTCTTACTATTCCCTAAACAAGTCGCATCTGTTTTATCTGCTTTCTGCTTCTATTTTTTGTTGTTGTTTCTCTCTAATTCCTTCAGGGATCTCCTGCACCTCCCGCCTTCCAGTGAAACATTAGCCCAGGCTGATACCTTAAACCCTTGTGGGAGTGCTTGTGCGTTAACTACTGAAGGTATCTTCAACAACAAACAGAGCAAGAGGCTGTCTCCAGAATGCACACACAAACACACACTGTGTAGTCACGCTACTGATGCATGTGTCCTGCTGTAACCCAAGGAGCTTTGACATAACTATCTCGCCTCGTGACTAATAGAGATGACTAACACACACACAGAGACAGACACGCATACGGGACACACAAGCGTCTTGGAGCCGTTTGTTTGCAAAGAAACAGTCGCTGCACTCAAGATACAGACACACAAAGTTTATCAGGAGTCATAGCGTCACTCTGGCGTCACATTCCAGCACATTACTAACAGGAAAAAACTGCTGAGCAATAAAATTGATTGTTTTAGTAAAGCATTGACTGAAAACAGGGTCTACTAGAACTTTCCCAGGATCAAGTCTCTAACCAGCTCACATTACTGTTACATTCTCAACTCATTTATTGTCCTGTGAAGTCATAAAAGAGTTTCAGTGCTCTTAATTCTATTAAAAAGGAAAAGATCACATTGGAAGAGAAAGAACAGATTGATGTAGGGCTGTGCGATATGACCAAAATCTCATATCCCGATATTAAGACATCTATCGTCCGATAACGATATAAATCACAAAAATGTAACATTTTCTGTAAATTCTGTGAATCTCGGGCAGCTCGACTCCAGCTGGGCGTCGCGTACCTGGAGTCGAGTGTTTTAACTGATGCATGAAACTATACATTTTTAGATATAAGTTGTAACGGCCGCCGTTTTCTTTGTGAGTATTTATTACACGGCGTGCTGCGGGGAAAAGCCTGTTCTAACGTTTGAGTCTAGGGTTTATTTTTTAGCACCTGACGACTCTTTTTTGCTTCTCATCCGTAAATACTCTGCATCTTTCACGTGATTCAGTTTATTTTGAAAAGTCTCAACAGGATCTTGAGCTTTATTGTGAAAGGTTTATGTGGAAAATAAACAAGCGGACACGAGGTGGTTTTACCGTCGTTGTTGCTAACGACAACGCATAAAAACAAGCGCTTGTCCGTCGGTAGTGTGGTTATATTAAATATAAGAGAAAGAGAGAACTTTAAGAAATTAATATAGCCACTACAGTGACCATCAAAATAATGAAAAAATATTGCCGTAAACAGTTTATTTTGCGACACCACGAAACAAACGATAGCGTAAAATGAAACGATAGACGTTTTTATATCGTCATCCGATATATATCGTTATATCGAACAGCCCTAGATTGATGTATTTTATAAGAATGAATACCGAAAGTTGGTTGGTTGTTGGTTCTTGTCATAAGCCAGCACAAAAAGCCTTACAGATATTTCCTAGCCCAGACTATGAGTATACAGGTGTCGTTTGTGTTATAAGATTAGTCAAGTTGTGTTTGTCTACAACTGTCAGATGAAGATCAGACCTGGAAATTCCAAAGAGCTTCCAAATCTTTCCTTGCAGCTGTCTGCTATATTAGTTTCACTTACATTACTGGTGTCAAATCCTGTTTATACTGAAGGGCCGACTGGTGTCACTGAATCAACTGTTACATATAAGAGAAAATTACTTCTTATCTATTGAAGTGCCGCATATAAGAAGCAGATTTGAACAAATAATTTTATGAATACAAGATATGCATTTCACTCCTGTGAATCAGCAGGATGATTCAACCAGCCGGGCTTTTAAAAAAATCCTCTTTGATTTCTAGATCGTACTAGGGTCATGAAAGGTTTAGTGACTGTCAGCTTGCTCTTTTTGTACATCTGTAAATTCAGCCTCATGCAGCCATGAGTATGTGTTGCATTTAAAGAAAAACAAAGTAAATGGGTTTGGAATTGGCTCTGTTATGCTAAATGACGTTCAGGTCAGTAAAGATTATAGTCACAGCAGCATGTGAGGTGAACGCAGCTCATGTAAAAAATTCATCACATCTCAGGGAGTTAAATTAGTGAAGCAATGGAGTGAAGCAGGTCAGACCAAACGCTTAAAAGGTGCTTAAATGGGACTGATAGGTTTCCATAGGTCATGTTGTAGGTCAAGGGTCGTTGAATCAGTCCGCTGCTGACCTATCCAAATCCCTATTCTTTTGGGAAATTTTATCAGAAAATTACACAAAAAAATTACCTCATTTTGAACATTTTGTGCTGTCGTTTTGCTCTTCTTTTGGCTACACAGCTTTTTGAGTTCAATTTTGGCAAAACAGACATGCAAATTGGAAGAAGGACCTGCATGCCCTTATACTGAAAGGGTTTTAAGAGGTCAGGAACACACAACCTCCAGGGAAACCAGCCTATCAACCTAGAAGGAAACCCCAGAAGGTCTGAGTGCCACTCGATGCCCAGTTGTACTCAATCATTTATCTCTGTTTAGTAGAGTGATATTTACGCCGTCCGCCTCTCTTTTCTGCTCAAACCAACTAGCCTTAAATTTCAACGTGAAGAGTTTTTTTTTCTTTGCACACATATAAATCTAATAACTAATCCCCTACTCACAGGGGCATAACCATTCTATTCCTGGCCCTTTCTTTGGTCCCAGTGGTTAAAGCACACTTAATCCTTGAGACTAGTTCAGGGAAAAATCAACCAGATACTTTAACAAACTATGAAACAACTGTAGAAAATCCTCTGACCACATCCACTCATTCTGTAAAGGCTTAATTCCACCATAACAGGATTTACTCCATACAGCATTACATAAAGACTACACTGAGTTATGTGATTTTAATTGATGGAAGCAGAGAGAAAAGAGCAGAAAAAAATAAGGTCTGTACCGGGAAGGGAGAACAAATTTTAATGAAACAATCATTCCACTGATTGTTAGAATTATTCATGGCAGAACACAATTAAGTTAAAACCACCAAAAATTACCTCCAATGTTATTCAAAGGAGAATACACGGAATTATTCTTTTCTCCGCAGATTTGGATAAATTTAGTGGAAAGTTGTACCATTTGGAGGGTAAGTTAGGCTGAATATTAAAGTTGGAATAGAGAAAGCGCAGTGAAAGAACCGTGTTTTCACCCTGGAGGTCAACACTGTTCAGCTGTAGCCAGAGCTCCCACATGAACTTAATGCATTGTGCGAACAGTAAGCACAGTGTGAACCAAATGGTCCATTATGAGAGAATATTCTTAAAAGGTAATTGATTTTATTTAGCAAATGAGTACTGCCTTTGCCATTTTCTTGGTCCAGTCATAACGCAGGATCAACAGGGGTTGCAGTTCCTCCTGCTTTTTAAAGACATTTCTAAATTTCATAGCCAGTTTTGAACTGTAATGATGAGCCTGGGTGCCGAATAATTAATTTCTGATTTGACTTGACGGTTTCCCTTTTCAGCCAAATTTATTGGGCTTTTGGAACCAATTTTGCTCACTTTAATGGCATCTACACAAAATCATTTCAAAACATTTTGCAGAAAACAAAACAAAACAACATCAAAAAATCTTTCTTGAGAAAAACAAAACAAGCACAACATTTTCCAATTCGACCCCAGGTATGTACCCTTCATTTCCTAATGGGGTTCAGGATCCTGAGCAGTAAACAACGTCAAGGAGAAAGGTCTAATGTGTCATGTACGGATATGTGCGCGCGTGCGGGTTTTCAATGATAACAGAAGGCCGCAGGAGCGTGACCCCTCGTGACCTCTGCAGAGCTGCTGGCATTAAGCTGTTTGTAAGGAGAAATAACATTTGTCTCCTGCTGTGTGTGTCAGTCAGATAAGCCGTGACCTCACACACACCTGGGCAAGACGCCTGTCTCCTTCTCTGAGGTGAACTTCACATGCTTCAACAAAGGACTGTTTGTGAGAATCTACATTAGCAGCCTGACTCATGCATACACAAACACTCCCACAGAGCATGCGTGGAGCCTTCTTTTATGTGTTTACACAGAGAAATTCAGACAGGAAAACTGTTACAAACAGACTTATTTATTTTATGGTCAAACAAGAATTAATATAGTTTTGGGCTTTTTTGATGTGGGCTGACTTTATCATCAAAAATTAGCAACAACTTTGGTAATGGAGACAACCATTCAACCAGTTTGGATGTATTTTGAAATGAAAAATTATTAATAATCATGATGTTTCCTCTATATTTATTTATAGAAGCTGTCCTGTTTCACAAAGTTCCCTGAAAAGACCATTTTCCTGACCAAACAAACAAGACAGAGGACGCTGATACCAGCTCTCCCTCATCATCAACTTGTTGCGTCCATGAACTGAAACATCACTACACGAACTAACGCGCGCCAAACACACACGCATACAAAAAACTTTTACATATTACACATGCCCACTCTTGCACCTTCTTACTCTCTCTCTCCTTTTGCAGGAACACGAACACAGTGGGTGTGTTTTTGGCTTGTCTGAAGTCCTGGCCTCTCTCCCAGACCCTGAACCGTATCTCTGTTACTGCTGCAGCCAAACAGTTTAGACCACTGGATGTGTACTGGTATCGATTTCACACAACAAACATCGCCCATTTGTGTCTGAATGTTTATGTACAAGTAGCCAGAAAACACCCGCGCACACACACACACACACACACACACACACACACACACACACACACACACACACACACACACAGAGCTTTGTCAGGGCCTCACACAAAAGACAGTTAATGGCTTGTATGTGGAAAGAGAGTAAATATGTGTGTGTTTGTGGGAAAGGTCTCTTTGTGTGTTTCTTGACAATTTACCACAGTGGGGTTTTTTGGGGGGGCCAGATTAGTGGCACTGTGTTAGGATTTCTACTAAACGACACAAAACATCAACAACAAAAAAAGAAGAAGAAGAAGAAGAAGAAGAAAAAGCCAGAGACAAGGCGAAAACTGTGGTATATCCACAAAATGAGCCAAGCAGAAAGCAAAAACCCTGATGCAAAAGAAATTTAAGACTTAAATTAGAAAATGTAAAACATTTACTATATCTATTTTTTTTAAATGACCTGAAAGAAAAATAAGTGATCAAAACAGCCAATACACAACCAATTCCTAAAAAGTTGTTGCACTGTGTAAAATGTAAAAAGAAACAGAAAGCAACTTGTAAATGTGACTTCTAAATCTCAAACCCAAATTTTATCCGAGGTTAAATTTACAATTTTTATTTGCAATACAACACTAAAACATATCAAAGTGTTAAATCTGATGGCAACAATGTACCTCAAAGACATTGGGACAGGACCATGATTACCACAGTGCAGGACCCCCTCCTCTTTTAACAACAGTCTGCAAATGGGTACTGGGGAGACCAGTTGCTGGACTCTTCCAAGAGTAATCTTGTCCCATTCTTGTCTGAAATGCAATTTAAGCTGCTCAGCAGTTCTGGATCTTTGTCGTATTTTTTGTTTCATTGTGTGCTGAATGTTTTCAGCTGATGAAAGCTCTTAAATGCAGGCAGGTAAGTTCATCACCTGGACTCTTCTGCTATGAAGCCATGCTGTTATAATAGATGCCGCAAGCAGTTTTGCATTGTTTTGATGAAATATGCAGGACCTTCCCTGAAAAAGACCCCATTTGGATGGGAGTATATCTTGCTCTAAAGCCTGTATAACCTGTAACCCTTCAACATTGACGGTGCCATTCCTGATGTGCAAGCTGCAGATCTTTAGGCATTAATGCAACCTCTAAGGCTGATAACAAGCTGGCTGGTCCCTCTTCTTTTAGCTGTGCAGTGAACTGGGTTCACAGACAGTGATTTGTGTTTGTGAAGGCTTGCAGTGATTTCCATGATGGGATCATGCCTGTTTTTAATGCATTGCTGGCTGAGGGCTCGAAGACCAAAAGCATCCAATAATGACTTTGAGCTTATACTGTACCTCGCACAGAGAGATTCCTTCTGATTCTCAAAATGTTTGATGATATTATTAACTGTAGCTGAAGAGATATTCAAAGTATTCACAGTTTTAAATGGAGTAACATTATTCTGAAATTGCTTGTAGAAGCATTTTGTTTTCCAGATTAGTGAACCTCTGCCTCTCTAAGACGCTCTTTTTATAGCCAATCATGTTGCTGACCTACTGCCAACAAATCTAATTAGTTGCAAAACGTTCCTCAGGCTGTTTTTTTTTAGTACCACTTACTTGTCCCAGTCTTTTAATGCCCCAGTCCCAACCTTTGAAATCTTTTGCCTCCATAAAATACAATAAGCTAACATTTTCAGTAAAAAAGGAGAAGGTTAAAAATGTCGCAGTTGAAATTTTTGATGACATGTTTTGCATGTTCTATGAATAACACGTCGGTTTATGACATTTAGCAATCACTGCATTCTGTTTTCATTTACATTTTACACATCATATCAACTATTTTTTGGAAATGGGGTCACATATTGGATATAAATAAAGTATGTAAAAGAAAAACCTTAAAAGAGCAGAGAACAGGTGAATTTCAGACTAATGGGGCTCGTGTTTTATGTCAGGATATCCACAGAGGGCCAGAGGGAAAACAAAGGGAATGTGGGAAAGACTGGATGAGAAAAGAGTGTAAATGGGAGATGTGGTCAGAGATAAAGCGAGACCTGCAAGTGCGTCAGAGTGATCCAAAGAGATACAGTGACTCACAAAGTATCACATGTACACACAGACACAATAACATATGGACATGTGGAAGGAAAAAAAAGCAGGGGAGTGGTTCTGTGAAGCCCGTAAACGCACAGAGTGTTTATATGTACAGTTTAATTTCACAAGATTTTTTCTTGAAAAGTCACATTTTTGGGGAATTTGACTTCTTTACACCAGGACAGTGGATTTTAAATCAAACCATCAAGATATGACAGACGTTTCCAATTCTGGCACTGTTTAAAGATAATGATTGTTTTAAATACATGGATGACAATAAATATGCAATCAGTGACCGCCTGAAGTCTAGAACCTACTGTGAGGTTTCTCTTTTGCAGCATTTGGCTGAATCTGAGCAGAAGTTCATCCTGCTACTTCTATCAGCAGTCACATTATCAAACAAACACTAGTGACCCGGTTCCCCTTGCAGCCAAACGTGCCCGTGCCACAACATCGCCTCCACCTTGACAGATAACGTGGTACGCTTCAGATCATTAAGTGTCTTCTTTCCTTCTCCATATTCTTCTCTTCCCATCAATCTGGTAAAAGTTAATTTGGTGCAGTTTTCAGAACGGTGCCGGCTCTTTTACAAGTTTTCTGGCAAAGTCTACTCTGACCTTCCTGCTTTTCAGTGTAATCACAGATTTGAATCTGATTTAAGCCCTCTATGTTTACATTTATGTAGGCATCTCTTGATTGTAGACTTTGAGGACTTCCTCCTCAGTAGTGTTTTTGACTTGTTTAGTTGTTGCGAAGGACTTTTCTGAACCAAGGACATAATTATACTGTAGTTCACTTTGGTCATCTTCTGTGGTTTCTCAGGTCTTTTGGTGTTACTAAGCTGGTCAATCCATTCATTATTTTAAAAATTGGTCCAGATTGCTGATTTTGCAACTACTAAGGTTTCTCATTTTTTGAGGTTATCCAGTCAAACAATCTCCAGTCTTTCCGCCTTCTTCATCACCACATCTTGGGAATTCAGAGTACCAGTGAACTAGTTCAATACTTGGAATCGACTTCAGATCTTTTATCTGCCATTGTCATAGAACAATGAGGGAACAGGTTTTACTCGGGCATGTAGCTGCTTGTCAGTCAACTGTCCACATTTAAGCCTCTGAAAACAGGTGACTTTGTATCACATGAATATGCAGAAAGACTTCAAGCAATAGCTTTCTTTGAACCTCTTGAATTAAAACTGAAAGTCTACTTCTTTACATGGTTAGTGTGCGGGTTTTTATGTAATGCAGCATTGTAGAAATATCTACAGACCTAACTGTAGATGGCTGTGTGTGAGTGATCTGCGTAAAATGAATCATCCAGATTTATATTGTTTTCTAATCTCAGCTGACTTTGGCCTATACATGAAGCAGTTACTGCTGCAGTAACCGAAAATGATCAAATTATATCAAATTATAATGAAACAAGGTCTTCAACTTTACAAAAAAATACAAGTGAAGACAAATAATAAGCTAAAGATGTTATCTTGAAACTCCGAAAACATAGTTCAGTTTACACAAATGTTGAGGTGGTCCTCAAATTCAGAAAACTTCAAAACCGCAAAATATTGCAAAGTAAAATCTGACAATTATAACAATATCATTGAAGTGAACACGTCGATCCTGAGATTAGGCCTTACTTTTCCTTGCTTTTTCTCCCTTCTCATCTTTGAAACTCTCACAATATCAACCTAAAATCCTGTGTTGTATATTCATTTAAATATATGTTTTGCTTATTTCCTACATGACATACAATTGAGGCTAAAAAATGTAGGTTATGATCTGGCAGGAGCAATAACATGCCAGTGTATTAAAAAGATGTTCTTTTTAGGTAAATCTCACAGTAATAGCAATCGTTTTAGGGCATATCTAGAACACACACTGATTTTCCCATGAATCCCTTCATTATATATTATCATAGCATCAGTTTTATGTTTATTCACCCCTCTGACATGCGCTGCCATCAGTGCTCGTGCTCAAACTCTATGACAGATTATCTTCCATATAGTGAAAGATTAATTTTGCATCTTTCTGGCAATGTCAGAGGTCACATCTGTGCATTATGTGGTTATATTTAATCCATGTCAGAGATGTACACATTCATCTTGAAATCTGTGTGAGGAGGTCACACTGTGTATTTGCTAAAGGAACATTTGCTTTAGTGCAAAGTACGCCAGGAATCTGGTCTCAACCATTCAAATGGTGCTGCAGTCAGTAAATTCTGAGTTTGAAATGCTTAACCTTGTAAAGCGATGTCGTTTCAAATGAGAGCTGACAGAAAGAGTCGTACAGTAAAGAAAAAGGAGATGAAGAAAAGAACAGATCAGTGCTGCTATTCGAATATGTACATTTTTCAGCAGCTAAAAGAAAAGTATGGTTTGTAAAAGGCTCACATTTATGAGCCACAGCAACAATAATTACATCTATTAATGGTGTAGCATCAGTACACTGTGGGAGGCTGACACACACACTGGGGTGTGTCCGTGTATACAGGTTCATGCCTGGATTTCTGCCCGCAACACTTCATACTACATCCTCTCTTTTTTTAACCCTCACCAGGTGTTTTTGTTGGTGAGAAACTGCTGTGTGGGAACAGCAAGTGAAGAGTGTCGAACAGACAGGCGAGATATTTTACATATTAGAACAATACATTAAAAACATACATACATGGACCATATAGTAGAATACCAGGTCTAAGGTAAATGAGTAAAGAGCCAAGTGTTATGTCTAAATGGTGTTTTAGCTGTTCAGCAGATATCCATCCAATTATGTTAAACAACTAGGGCCTGCTCAATAAATTTGTATTGTAAGTCAACGTGTAAATGTTACTTTATACCGGTTGTTGTTATCCATTCTCCACAATGCTACTGAATTATAGAGGAGGGATAACATTCTCTGTTGCCTGGCAGTGATGTCATTGGCCAGCGGTGATGTCAAAGAGGGATAGTAGCACATCTAAGCTATGAGCTGTTCTGATAACGTACGACAGCGGTCCCCAACCTTTATCGCGCCACAGACCGGTTTATGTCCAACAATACTTTCACCGACCGGCCCTTTAAGGTGTCACGGATAAATACAACAAAACAAAACAAAACCAGTGCCGGTACCAAAAAAAAAGGAGATTTATTCATAACACACGGGAAAAGACCCAGGGAAACAGAGTTAACGATAAAAATGATTAAAAACTAACGCTAAAAACTGCTAAAAACCCTGAAAACCATGAATTTCACACCTGAGCCTCAAGTCTCGCGGCCCGGTACCGGTCCATGGTCCGGGGGTTGGGGACCGCTGACTTACGACACACAGTACCTGTTCAAGTATATAATGAATAACAAAAATTCATGTAGTGAGGTGGAGAGTGTGTGTATCCCTATGAACTATGAAGCTGAAAGTCATGACATGTCCAAGATGGTAGACGTAGTCGCAGGCTTATATATGCATTTGCACTCATAAACAGTCAACTGGGAGTCCATAACTGCCTTACCTTTCTTTAAGGAAGTCTACCACTCGTTTGAAGTCGTCAATGCAATATTCTCTCTTCATATCCATCAGTACGCTATCAGAGGCTGACTGCACGGGAACGTGGAGGAAGGCATAGACGCGTGGATGATTCAAAATCTTGGCCATCTCCTAATGACACAGATGGGAAAACATTAAGGAGGTAACATTATTATAACATGCTGATTTTTGAATGTTTAATTTGTCGGTGTGACTCTATTAGTGATTGTGGATGTGCTATAACAGAATAGTGGATTTCTAACAAGTTGTGTCTTAGGGCGAGAGATGGGAGACCTGTTCTAAGTGTATCCCATCTCTCACAGCGCTAACACAGAGAGAGGTTACGTCCACACCTCCGCATGGCCAATTAACCCATCATGAAGCTACACGAACATACAAACTTCACACAGAACGTAATGTCCATTAATTAATGATTCCATGACACAGATCAACACCTTAAAAACTAAAACATGCTAAAGGAGAAAAAAAGGAAATGTGAAGGCTCACTGAAGCGTCTGGTGAATGACAGCTGCTGGCTTTGAATAAAATAAAAGTGCCATTAACATTCCTGTCTCTTCCTGCACTCTTTTCACTCCTGCACTCCTTTCAGAGCTTCTACAATACACCGCTTACATCCCTTATTTATTTATTTTTTGTATTTTTCCTTTTCATATTGGAAATTTAAAGTCCTAAGAGTCAAGGTTGCTCCCGTAGGGCTTCTTTATGTCTGGAAAGTCAAGAGCTTTTACTGAAGAATGCAGGTCCTATTTTCAGATCAAAACAGATTCAGAAGATTCTTCATTTGATTTTATTTAAATAAAAACCCTCTATCCGACAAATCAAAAGAATATTTCTGCCAATACACAAGGCTAAGTCCACAATCTTATATGAGAAATGGTGAAAAAAATATTAAATTGGGGGGGGGAAATGCCCAAAAGAGTACTTTTTGTATCAAATTATTTTGCTAAGATAAATTAAAACCATCATAATCATGTTTTCTGTGCACATACATGTATTTACAAGCAATCTAAATGCTTTTACAGGAATTTGAAAAACTGAATTCACCAGGAGCAACACTCAAGTATAACATGTACCCCAACTCTAATACTTTTAATAAGAACACTGCAGTTCAATGCACTACAGTAATTAGGGGACTTTGCAAGGTTTTTTCTCTTTTCTTCTCACTTTTAATTTCCTCAGTAATAGAACTGGAGAGAACACAGATGTCAGATTTTTCTGATGGACATAATCAGGATGCTATCATCACCATGCTAATCACCATAAGAAGGCGAAAAAGAAAAAGAGAGGGGAGGAAGAAATGATTTAATGATTTCCTACAAGAACGTACTGATTGCAGTCCGTCTTCTCAATTAAGATCTATTGTAGAATGTGCTCGCCTTCTTACGCAGACATTAAAGCATATGTGTGCATGAACACACACGGGCGCAGCTCAGTATCAGCGCCACGGGGGGTTGACCGCTGGAAGCTCCAAATTAGAAAGAATTAATTTGGTTGGAAAAAGGAGCTTGATTGGTGACAGAAATCAGGCTACTGCATGTGTCTGTAAGTGTGGGAGTTAGTGTGTAAAAGAAAAACCATGAAAAAGAACACGTATTTATGTGTTTTTAAATGTATTATGAACCAGAGTAAATAGCAGAGTGATGGATTCATAGTGCCTCTATTTCCTTGTAGATCCTTCATTATGTATACTTGAAATTTCTGCTGTGAAGCTCTTTTAGAGTCCAAAACCATCGATTCTGACACCAGAAGCAAAAACTACATGCGAAGTCTAGAAAGAGGGATATTCCACATAAAATATGATCAATTAATTTTGTACTACAGTAATAAAATATACTTCAAATGGTAAGGTTCTGTTGTGGCAATACATTTTAAATACTAATGTAGATGTACTACTATTGCAACAATGTATCCATGTGGAAAACATGGGCCTCTTCTCTGTGTGTGCCTTTCTAAAGTGTAACCTTTTACCTCTGACAGTCTCTTCTATTATTAAGTTACAATCCTCTAATGCGGTTTTCCTGGCAAGCAGAAGTGACCTATAAGATCAGACTAATGATGGCTATCAGAGAGAGGGTATTTATTAATGCACACTTGTGTGCTTTGAAGAAATATACGATGTGTAGTAATGTGTTTCTTTTGAATCAGAAAAAAAAAACTTTAATAACCACTAAGGAAATTAGTAATTATTAAAGGGTTACAGCTGCTCCAAGACAATAACACTAACAGACTGAACTAATTAAATAATACAATATATTACAAAGTTTGCAAAATATAAGAAATAACTGTAATATATACAAATAACTGTAACCTATAAAACCTTGTCATTTGTTATTTTACAGTAGAGCATGTGCAAAAGGGTGTAGCTACTGCAGTGTGTAGTGTGCATTAGATGGAGGAGCTGTACAGGGAGATGACTTCCTGTGTCGTTCAGTGGTGCATTTGGTTAATACCAAACGTCGCACTTCATTCAGTCTTCATGCCTACTATCTATCCCGGAGCTTCCCCTAAATTAACAGTATTGCCAATTACCAAAATCACTCTTTATGTCTCTGTAATGATTCATTCACTAGTATGTAAAACTCTTTAATCAAAATTATATGTTTTAATGCTAAAATCTAATTATTGTTGCACGAATTTTCAAATTTGCTGTTCTACAAAAAGTAGTTGGAAAAAAATGTTAAGAACATTATTATTTTTTGATTAAGATGCCAAATTATGGTTATTTAATTGCAGTCCTGAACAGGAAAAAAGTTGTTTTAATGGCTGAGCGTTATGCTTGATTAATTTCTAACTTCTCAGAGGAATCTAGGGTGTCGGCTCAAATGCGGGTATGAAAATGTAAATTTGGCTTGTTTACTCACGATATCGTTTTTGTTAAAACTGGCAGATATTGACTAAAAAAAATTGTGGTGTCCTGTTTTTATGACAGCTGGTCAAATACAGTTGTTAAGAGTATGCAGCTGTATGTAGCTGGGTGTCAACATAGTTTCAAGTTACATCACTCACATGGATCATTTATCATGCACATGACTGTGTAATAGAGATCTGCAAATGATGTTGCAAATCCCAGAAGACTTGAGGATCTTTAATATTTCACAGCTACCAATACTAAAGTGTAAATGATGCTGTGATGAGTATGCAATAGGCAGGTAAAAAATGTTTTTAAAAAAAAACAATATAATGTTCAATAACTACGTGCTACCTTGATATTGATCATCTTTAGAGTTATGACAGTTTTTAGGTCAAAGCAAAGCTTGTTTTCTTTCTGTTTATGCAGGAATATTGCAGTTGCAGTTCAAGTCTGTACTGAAGTTTTTATACCTCACTCACTGTAGAAGTGACACACTCCTAATTTGCATGTTGGCTTCATTTCAACGTGGCTTATTTCACTTCTACAATGGCGATGATGTTGTATTCCAAAAAGTTTGCTTTTCTCTTAATATTCCTGACTACACCCTCATTTATCCTGGTGTCATGTAAGGGTAATCAAAAAGGATGTGCCATTAATTTTAGTTTGAGATTTATCAATCACATATCCTCAAGTTACAATCTGGGATCCTTCAAATGTGCCCAAGCAAGGTTTTATGATCAGTCAACTGTAAGCCATTTTTGTGCATTTATATATTTATAAATCAGCCTTGACCAATACGGTTTTTGTTCTTTACCCCAACAGGTCTTCATCTGCAAAAAAACACAATCTTTTCATCTCTGGTTGATCAGCGCAAATAGACACACGAACCCAGAAAAGATCGAGTTAAGTGGATTAGCTCAAAGGATCTGATATCGCCCCCCTCAAATCAGATATCACTTAAAAGAAAACATATGTGGGGGGGAATGGGAGAGGTGATGAAAGTCGATTTAGCTCCAAGCAGCCTCAGCACATGACTACAGACGTTTTACAACAATTTCCCAGAAAATATGCTTACTCTAAACTTTGTACTTTTCTTTTCTTTTTTTGATAATTATGTTTGTGTTTCTTTTCCCTCATCCTTTTCATCGTTCACTCTCCCTTCTTTTTTGTGTTTGGTACTTGAAAGATGTATGTTTTGAATACTGTGGGTTTCAAAAATGAATGTTTCTTACTTTCTGTCTAAGCAGGCTGCTGAAAGTCAGGGTCAACTTTGTTTGAATGAAGTCATCTCTGTCTGTATAGCTTGTGACTGCAAATATGTTATTAATCAAGCATATCGCACAAAAATGAGATAAATTCTAAACTCTGCAACCCAAAAGAAATCGACCTTAACTTTTCAAGTGAAATTCGGTTGAAGTTCGTCTGTAAATATGGCCTCTCTCAAACTCTGATTTAAAAAGAGAGAAACATTTGAGAAAAACATACATGGTCAAACAGGCCAAGAGGGATCAGTTCAATGTAATTCAGTCTCCTTGGGGCAGCGGGATATTGTATGCGTTATTCATTGCACAGCTTAGAGGAGACACAAAGAGTCAGATGTGTTTAGCTGTGAGTATTTTTAAGGGAGCACTAACTCAACGCATCCTACACATATTCAAAAATGAGAACTTACTTATTCACTAATAGCAAATGTTGTTTGCTATAATAGCAACATTACGTTTGACACTTCAGAAAATAACAGTAACACTTACTCTTACTTACTTCCTCAAACACAGTTCAAACTATACACAAAGGTGATGAAAAATTGGCTGTTCAGAAATAAACAAGCACCGACTCACAAGCATAAAGCCAGAAGAAAAATGAAAAATGGCTAATGAAGAGTCAAAATCTTCTACAGTTATTTTTGCAGCAAAAAGGTTCAAGTAATGAATGTGAAAAAATACATGCTTTACTTATTATTTGTGCCGTCTTATCATTTGAAATTGGACAGAATCTTTTAAAACTCAAAGCTTTGAAAGATGAAATCAATTCATACATTCAGATTACCAGAACCTCTAAAAACACATATGTTTTAATATCATGTGTCACCCAATGAAGTCTGTAGAGAAATCTATTCCCAGGATAAGTCAGTATGTGTGTGTACATGACCATGCACAACGACACTTCAGAAAGTGAAATCCCTCTGGTATTATACATTTTAAACACTTCAAGCTGTGCTTGATTTTCCTCGGCATCTACACCAAGCCTGCCGCACACCTCTTAGAATGAAATGTATTGCACGGTTAAAGGTGAATTGGGTGTATGTGTAGGATTTGTCATGTGCAAGTGTTTTCTGTGACTGTGACAACCTTTGTTTTTAAGGGGACATGCACAACAAGTCACCCAAAAATACAACTAAACTACAGTCTAAAGGCACAACAGAGGCACATCCGAATAGCTTTGCTGCGAACATTCATTTGGTTTAGTTCCTCTCACAAAATGCTACATTAGGCCTCTAATGTGAAGAGGCTCCCAAAGGCTTCATTAAAATGAAAATGGATTGAGAGGGTGTTTCTATACAGCTGCTCTTGAGCCCAGGTAAGAGATGGTTGTGGGCATGTTTCTGTGAACGGGTGCCCAGTGTATAATCATTAGTGTTTGTATGGGACAGACCTTTTGCTGTGTTACAGGTCTTTGGTAGTTTTTCAGGGCACACAGGGAAATGCTTCTGATATGTGATAAAGTGCGAGGGAAAAAAATAAAAAGAACAAGCAACCAAATAAAATGAAATATGAACTAAAATTACCGTATTTTTCAGATTATAAGGCGCACTTATTGATGAACGGGTCTGTTTTCATACATAAGGCGCATTAAGCGAAACAAAACAGTCAGATAAGTCAAACTTTACTCAACTCATTCTTCTTGCTTCCTCCACTTTCGTACCATTGATTCATTAATCTTGAATTCTCTTGCAGCTGCTCTATTTCCTTGTTGTTGCAGTATATTAATGACTAACATCGTATTGTGGATGGATTATCTCAGTTGTTCTCCTGACTGAACTTTGGTCCGTTTACAGGATCCTGCGTTGTGATTGCATTTGTCTCTAACCATCGGGAACCCTCACGTTAACTTCTATCGAGTGGAAAAAGAGTTAGCGTTCATCCTCCAGCTTCACTGTGTTTTTGTTATGCTAACTTAGCTGTGTCGCTAGCGATCACGTAGCACATCATTACGGTAGCCGTAGTGCGCCGATAATCCATCAAGCGGTGCGGCTTCGTAGCTTACCAAAGTCGTACTAAAACATTTTTTGACAGATTTTTTTGTGCCGTGTTCCACATAAAATCCTTTTGAGGTCAGTAAGCACAACCAGAATTAATACATAAGGTGCACCGGATTATAAGGCGCACTGCCGATTTTGGAGAAAATTAAAGGATTTTAAGTGCGCCTTATAGTGCGGGAAATACGGTAAGTGCAATGTGATGCATCTGAAAACCAACATAACATGAAAACCAACATAACATGCAACTGTTTCAATTAGATTGTCATTTTAACTGATTTTTTAAATTTTTATTTGAATTTTATTTGAATTTTATTTTTATTTGAATTTTATTGAAAGTTGTTGAACTTTAGTAAAATTCAATAAAATTAAATTTCTTTATTTTTATTTCTTTTCTTTTTTTTCATTTATTTTTCCATGTGTGTTGTTGCTGCCTGTGTTTAATTTCTGTAACTGTGAGACAACCGCTGCTGCCTATCTCAGCCAGGAATCCCTTGAAAAAGAGGTTTTTAATCTCACTGGGATCTTCCTGGTTAAATAAAGGTTTAATAATAATTAAAAAAAACACACAAAAGTCCAAAATTTTCGTTTTTACTTTATGTTTCCTTAAACTTTCAAAACTTCTAGATGAACATACACAAACACATGCAATCAATCTGTAGGTTTTTTTTCCTACTTAAAGATGTCAGACTGTGTCCTCTCTTTGAATTACTGCTGTTAGTAACAATGCATATAGATAAACAGAGACTTGTAGCATGTTCGTGACTAACATCTCATGTGAAAAAACTCCACTGGGTTATCAAGAAACGCCATTATCACCAAAGGCCAAAGATGGAAAACTCACTGGCATCACTAAGGGAGCAAATTTCACTGGTTGACTACCTACACGGAGACTATTTTCACACCTCATTTGCCATTTCTAATATAGATTATTATAAATTGCCCACACATAAAGGCTCACAGAAACACATCCACACTTATCTGCACACACACACACACACACACACACACACACACACACAGTGGTCAGATGTGGCTGTACTGTGGACAGACGGACAGATTCAGAGATGGGTAGATGGGGAGAAAGATGCTACACTCCAAAATATAAAAACTGAAGAGGGGGGAAAAATGAGGAGCGTGAAAAACAAAAAGTGGCACTGTAGAGACATTTTTACGTGAAGCTACTCAAAAACGAAGCACTGATAGCACAATGCAATCAACTAAAATGTCAGGGAGAAGTGGCCCGTGAGAGGAGATTGGGCCTTTAACTGCTCCAATCAGCAAATGGTTCTACAGGGCTGTCTACATCTGTCAAGAAAAACAGGCTGCACATAGGAAGAAATTGTGTGCTCTTGTGTGACAGAAGGAGGCAGAGCAGACGCGTTGATCTGTGAGTATTTGTGAGAGAGGGTGATCTTTAAAGGGGTAGTGGAGAAGTTGCTTGGCCTTTTCAGCTTCAATCACAGCCATTCGGTATGATGCCATTATATAAGTGCTAGCGTTCTTCAAAAGAAGAGACAGCAGGACATCATTCAGCCTGTAAGACGAACGATAAAAATACTCTGGAGACTTGGCCTTCTTCATCGCCACGCCATTGACGTGATTACCATCATCACGACTTGAATTGGAGAAAATAGACAAAAGAGGTTATGGACGAGTAATTAGGAGGAGAAAAAACAAAAAGCAAAAGGTGAAGGGAGGAGAAAAAAGATTAAAAGCATCAAAAGGAGAAAATGAAGAGCTATACTGAAAAAGAAGGAGCTGCAAGAGGAAGCAAAGAAAGAAGGAAAAACTTTGAGGAAGGAAGCTCGCAAAGACTTTCAAAAGACTTTTTTTCTTAATGACTGTCAATACTCCCACATTTATAAGTAGGACTACAAAAAGGGAAGAAAAGGACAGTGTGGAAAGGGTTAGCAGACAAGAGGGGAAAAAGGATGGATACGAAAGGGTACATAGGGAACAAGAGCAACACAAGACAATGAGAAGTTAAAGAAGACCATCTTTCCTTATGTAGGTTAATTGGGTGAGGAATTAAAGCAAAAAATATATAATTCAATTCAACACATGGACATTAACAATAAAAGGGCTGCTAGCATATGAAATTATTCTTAATACACACACACACACACACACACACACACACACCAAGCGACTGTGTCTTCCAAGTGTGTTTCTAATTATCAGTTAATTGTTATTCCCTATCATTAGGAGGGTGGGTTTTTAATTGTAATGTAGCCAAGCAGAAAGCCTACCTATACATGTGGGGGACAATTAGCCACCTCCATTAACCCCTGGTTAATTACAACCTCTATAGCTGCTTCCCACAGCACTTTTCCCACTGCTTTTTACCCCTCGTCTCTATCCCCAGGCCTTCATCCCCTTACTTTTTTACATTTCTGCCCTCATTTCATTAATCAGTGATCCCAATCATCTTTGATTGTTTGATTCAAAGTATCTGTTATGAATTTATTTTTTAAAGAAAAAAGGAAGAAAAAAAAGTTTTGTCATTTGCTTTTTCAAGGTTACCATTACCCAATTCAGCCTCTCTTTCTTCCACTGACATGTTTCTCCTCTCCTTTTTCCAACCAACTGTTTGTAATCAGGGCTGAAATTATGAATGCAAACAGGCAACCACAGCAAGAATAAGAGGACTGAAAAATAAGTCAGAAATTAAATCAATCTATCTATCTATCTATCAAGGTCAGCAATCACGTTGAATATAACATTAAAACATTAACTAGAATTTGTACAAAAGGTCCCACTTCCTTGAGTTTTATCCCTGTCATTGAAGCAAAAGTTCACATGTGATTTTATTCCCAGCAGAACATTGCTCAATAAGAATTGTGACATTGGGAAACCCGGCGTCAGAACGAGTAGGAAGTGTTCAAACACCTCAGTTTTAAGCAAAGAGAGGTTTTCCGATCATTAACTCATTGTCCCAGTAAAGGATTTTAAGAGTGCAGTGCATTACCTTCTATCATGTTTTGCAGATATTTTGTACAAAAATCACAATCAGACCAAAGCAGAACAAACCAAGAAAAACAAGGAAGTTGCTTTTCAATCTAAGTGGCTGAAAAGCAACTTCCTTTGAGATAAAGTAATCAATAAATAAAGATTAAAAGCATGACACACTGGCTCTCACTTTGTATCATCACAACACGATGCTCACCATTATGGTAGCTGCTTATTTATATCAATATTTTGATGGCTGTAATGTAGGTTTAGATGTTCCAAAAGGATGAAACATCCATGCATTTTTAGATCATGTGACTAAAAGCAAATGATGTCACACCCTTTCTTGCGCTACTTAATAGCAGGTTTGCACAGACCATCAGTTTTCTTGGTGTAATAAAAATGTAAAACTGAAGCCCTACAGTTTTTTTATAATACTAACTTCAAAGCACAACTTGTTTCATCACATACTCAGTCCAAATGTATCCAGTTTTTATATTCTTCTCATTACCAACAATGCAAGATTTAGGTTTAACAAAAATAGTCTATTTCCCAGAAAATCTGGAAACCACCAGCTGCCATATAGCAGTGAAAAAAGCCAGACTGAGTAACAGCTTCCTCCCTTAGCTGAGACTTTCTCCCCACTTAATGACCTGAATGCAGGACCTCGGGGTAAAAATGCACCACGCTTTACCTTCTCTGACAAAATTGAAACAGGGAGCTGATAACGGTTGTTAAACGCACTCATCTGGCAAATTATAACTTCAACCCTTTTCCATTATTGGTTTATTTTCAGAGTGATGGCACAGTGATGATCTGTCAATGATGATCTGTCAAAAGGCAACTTGCTTGCTCTTTCTCACATTTCTCTGGCAATGACTGATAAAAAAGGATGGACTACAAATCCCCACAGCAGCAAATTTTACAGGAATACCAAATGAAGTTGAGAAAGTCTTAATTGATGGCAAAACCCTGATGTAAATTTACAAGTCTAACTTTAATTAACTAATTAATAATCTAATTAACTATTTCACAGAATCCCGAAGTTTGCTAGAAAGTCAATAATAATGAAATAATTTAAAAGAAAATGAACTGGTTGCAACAAACAATGGAAGACCACATGGACCAGGAAACTACATGTTCATATGCGCCATCTATCCAGATAATCTGGACAATGGAAGGATTTTTTTTTAAAACACACATTGCAAACCTTTGCACTCAACACATGAATATGTTATTTAAAAAGAGGCACAACTGTCAGTTCATGAAATGCGACAGAATATAATAATGTGTTGTATCTCCAACACAAGTTAATTTTGTTTTTTAAAAAGGGGGAAAGGCAGAAAAAGATTTAAATGGCAAAAAATTCATGTCTCACAGACATGCAAATACACAAAGAAGTCAGGGCTAGAGATCGAGAGAGAAAATAGAGAAGGGTAACAATGCCCATTGTTCCATTAGAAAAGACAATAATGATTGATAAAATGAGGTTACTAAATAGGACACAATGGTCCTTAATTGACTCATTAGGGAAAGAAGAGAATGAACTAATCAGCAGAGAATGAGTGCTGCAGCTAAACTGCTTGGTAAGCAAAACAGAAAGGCTTTTAGTTTATTAAATCTAGGCAAAGCAATATTGTTTGTTCACAGAAAGAGCCCGTCAGGAGAAAAACAAAGCAGGTAAAAAGGAAGTGTCTGGAGTGTCTCAGTGTTTTACTTTTATTAATACTGATGCATTATTATATTTGATAGTACTCGTGAGTGAAATTGTGGAGGTGTTTGTGTGTACTGCGCATACCTCTAGGTGTTCCAGGATATATGGTGGATTCGTCATCCCCAGCCTTAGCATGGCACCTTCGGGAATCTCCTCCACCAGTCTCCACAGCAGCGTGGGCAGGTCTGTCCCTATGTCTCTACCGTAAGCACCGGTGTCCTCACTGGTCAACCAGATCTCACACACTCCCTCTAGAAAAGGCACGCACATATAAATATGCTCATTAACCATATTAAATTCATTAATTCATATTATATAACAGCCACCAATAACCACCATCAATAATCAAAGCAGGCTGGGTATTAGTTCCCAAGTGGGAACAGTTTACAGTGACTGTGGGTACCGTTGTACTTAAGGGAATCTCACGTTAACATTTCACTAATTTGATTAAAAATAACCTTACCTACTGAAGCTAATGAATGAAAAACATGCAGGCTGAAACCTGAGGGAGATATCTGACTGTTAAATTAACTGAATCAAGCATTCCACTTTAGAGTTAATGTTTATATTGTGTGTGTGTTAAAATATCCTTTTCATGTCTAACGACTCAGGTAAAATTATCCATGCTGCCTGCGCTATGAGGACATCGCTATCCTCCACCATGTATTATTCAAAGTGTATTTTAGCGCTACATATTTGAAACTTTCAAAACTTTGGCTAATTTGAGGTCAGAAGTTCGCTGATAGCATTCTGCAAACTGCTTCACGGTCCTATTTTTGACATCCATACAGCCTGTTATGGCTGTCTGCTTAAAATAAGTCCAATTAACAATTACCGTCTGTGCTCCTGACTAATGAGTAACACCTGAAAAAGCTTTAAAATGCCCTTCTTAAAACTCGCTCCTGCTCTTGTAGCTATAAGACACTCTTCCATCACATTACTTTCTTTTTCCTTAAGCAACTGTCAGAATAAACGTAAATGTTGGTTTTTACTCTGTTTTACTTCCTCCTTCATCTGTTATTAGAAATACTAATGTAAATAGTTATGACAGCCAAGCTCAAGCTCCAAAGCTTCCATGTCATTATGTCACCTTCTCTCAGGTATCATTATTTCACTGCCACTCTGAAGCTTTTGTTGTCATTGCTTATATATGCCAGAGCTTTGATAGAAACCCCATTTATCTCAGTCACTGACAAGTATTAAAAATACCAGTGTTGTAAACATGGATTGCAGGAATATGAAGGTCAAATGCAGCAAGAGGGGGTGATCAACTGGCTTCATGCTAAATTAGAGCAACGCTCAGTGCTAGAGCTTAATGAGCTAAGTGTCATTTGACTGTAGGTCCGGAAATGGCTGAGTGTCTGTTTAAGCTATGTGTTAAGACATATTATATCACACAAGCGCACATAAACACATTTGCACTTGCAGGGGGACAAGTATTAGGTACACACACGCAAATGCACACAACCATCATTATCATTAGCTGTGCAGAGACAGACAGAAAGATGCATGTGGTCATACTGTTTGGCTAATTGGACAGTGTGTGTATGTGTGTGTGTATAGAGGTGAGCATGGGCCAGAAAGATTAAAAATGATGACGGTGTAATTGTCTGGAGTCGAATTAAAGTGTTTCCAGAGCTCATCGTCGACATTAAGAAGCACTAATGATTTCTGTCGCCAGCCGCGTCTAAAAATGCAATCAAATGCATCCATCAATCACACATGCTTAAATCGCATCAGGCCAGCATGCACACTATATAAGAATATATCAAGATAGCTTCAGTGTGCAATTAATTCAATGCATATTTCACCTTTGGACAATATTTAATAATAACCTAGTTCATTAAACTCCTTATCGTTATTTAATTCATTCAATTTATTATGCTTAGAAAGTACGCGCTGTTTTTAAGCAACGTGTCTCCTCACAGGCATAAGAACTTCCCATCTGCTCATGGCCACCAGAAATCTTCGAAGAACCCCTGAGGTTTAGCATATCTCATATAGACCTGTTATCTTCTCATATTAATTTGTAATGGTGTTTATTTACTGTATTTATTTAATTTGTTACATTCGCATCTTTTAAAAGGTAAAGAAAAGCATCCATGGACAGCTCAAATCAGCTTGTTTGGGCTCAGTAATACCAATGTCACTACCAAGTCAAGGACCTTGACTGCATCATCTACATACCAGTAATGACTGAATCCAGCACAATAACAGTGTCCTTTTCAGCTTAACTGTTGCAGAAAGACACTGGCCAAATAATAGCCTTATGCACAGCCAAAGGTACATTGAAATGACCTCTGAGCTAAATTACTTCCTTCCAAAACAACATTCTTGTGATTCCAGTCCAATAATGCTGTACAAATAGTAAGAGTATATATTGTTTGCTGTGAAATATTTCTGAATCCCCTGTTAATTATGTTTTGAGCAGGGTGATGCTTTGCAAAAGTCTCTCATGTTTACTCAAGGCCATAGCCATGCACAGATCTCCAGCTCAACTCAATAACCTACCCAGTAATTTGCCCTTTTGGCTTGCTTCTCGGTTCTTTTGTGTCAGGTGTGCCAACGGTGTTATTGTTGGCCAAATACAGAGAGGAGGCAGCTATTAGGAAATGCCTGCCCTTCTGTATCTGGTCTTATACAAGCTGCACATCTGCTTCCTCTGCTTTTGTTTATGTGTAGTGGCGAGAGGTCACAGTGGTGAAGGGCTGACAATTGCCTCCTGTCAAGATGGTGCAGAAAAAGTCACGATCTCTGTCAGGAGAAATTTGTAAACCTAATAGTGCATTAGCCATTGCTTTTCATAATGTACTCAAAAATAATTTGTATACAGTACACCTAATTGCCATCATTATATTATCTGGCTGCGAGAGGTTTTACTTCAATAAATACTTTCTGGTAAGTAGAAAGTATGAAAACTGCTGAATGGTTTAGGAAATACAGTTCTGAGCACATTTTGGCCTCTGATACTATTGAGAAATATGAACATTGATTATGTGCTATCATTGTTTTATTATTTTTTTTAAATATGGGAAGATGAATCCCATGCAACAAAGTCAGGAGGGACACATTTCCATTGTGCTTTGGCCTGTGCGTGTTGACATTACACATCAACATTTGACCCAAGTCCTTTTTCCAACCACTTTATGATGTAGTTTGATGTCAGAGCAATTCCAAACAAGGGTGGGTAGCACACCCGTTTTCCTAAACGCTATTAACATTCACTTCGTTCTGACAAAGCATAGCACAGACAGTGGAGTGAAAAACCATGTCAGGATTTTAAAAAGTCCTGATATGCAAAATCAAATAAAACAAAAGTAAAACACTCAGTGAGATAGATCTGCACTTCTGACCGCATTCCCAAACCTACAAGCTGAGAGAGAAAGCTTGAACACAGAGGAAACAGTTGCATGCATGTCCAAGTTCCATTCGTCTTTGTCCAAGAACAACACCATCAGTGCGCCTGAAAAAACCATATAAATCGATCATCACACCCGGTCTCTGTCAAATACTTGTTTGCTGTGTCTGGGTTTGCTTTTATGGACAAGTTTTCATTTTAGACTAAATGTAATGAGGACATTTCTGTACTTGCAATGATATTGTGGCTCCTATCCTCACAATATGAAAGGTGCTTTCTAGACACAGATTCTTACCCATTAATCTGACAGCATCTCATAGTGTCAGCTGTATGCCTGAATGCAGCACCTGTTCAACTTTTTCCATTAAAGTCAAAATGGACATCTTGCAAGGTCAAATCTAGGATCGTCTAGGACCGTACCATGTTGCATCTTTCAACATGGTACGGTCTGAATGGACTCTGTAATAAGTATTTGCCCCCTTCCTAATTTCCTAGTGTTTTGAATATTTCTCACACTTACGTGTTTCAGATCATCCAAAAATGTTAGCATCAGACAAAAATAGCCAAAGTAAATACAAAACGCAGTTTTTAAATGATGATTTCATTGATTAAGGGAGAACAGTTATCTAAACCGAACTGGTCCTGTGTGAAAAAGTAATTGCCCCTCTTGTTAAATCATGAATTAACTATGACTAACGAATTTTTGGGGAAAGTTGAGCTCAGTTTCACTAAACACACTCAGGCCTAATTACTGACAGATCTGCTCAATCAAGAAATCACTTAAATAGAACCTGTCTGACAAAGTGAAGCAGGCTAAATGATCCCAAAAAGTAACAAAGTCACTGAAATATCAGTCTGGAAAGGTTAACAAAGCGATTTCTATTTATTTTCTTTGGGACTCCAGTGAACCACAGTGAGAGTCATTATACACAAATGGAGAAAACTTGGAACAGTAGTGAAGATTCCCAGGAGTGACCGGCTGACAAAAATTACTCAAAGAGCATATTGATGAGTCATCCTGGAGGTCAAAAAAGAACCAAGAACAACATTAAAGAACCACAGGCTTCACATGTCTCAGTTAAGTTCAGAGTTCATGATACAACAATAAGAAAGAGACTGGGCAAAAATGGCATCCATGTTTCAAGGAGAAAACCGCTGCTGACCAAAAGGAACACAAAGGCTCGTCTCATACTTGCCAGAAAAACATCTTGATGATCCCCCAAGATATCTGGAAATATATTCTGTGGACTGATGAGACAAAACTTTTTGGTTTGAGTGGCATTACACTTGGCATGAAAGTAACACAGAAAAGGAACATCATACCAACAGTAAAATGGCGGTGGTAGTGTGGTGGTCTGGGGCTGTTTTGCTATCTCGGAACCTGGAAGACTTGCTGTGGTAAATGGAACCACGAATTCTGTTCTCTACCAAAACATCCTGAAGGAGAATATCCGGCCAGCTGTTCGTGACCTCAAGTTAACATGCACTTTGGTTCTGCAGCAGGACAATGATCCCAAACACACCAGAAAGTCCACCCCTGAATGGTTTAATAAAAACGAAGACTTTGGAGTGGCCTAGTCAAAGCCCTGACTTGAGTCTGATTGACCTGCTGTTGCATGACCTTAAACAAGCTGTTAATGCTGTAAAACCCTCCAATGTGGCTACATTACAAAAATTCTTCAAAGATGAGTGGGCCAAAAATCCTCCACAGGGCTGTAAAAGACTCATTGCCAGTTATCACAGTTGCTGCTACTAAGGGTGGCCCAACCAGTTACTAGGATTAGAGAGCAATCACTTCTTCACACAGGGTCATGTAGGTTTGGATTTTTTCCCACTTAATCATAAACACCTTCATTTAAAAACTGCATTTTATGTTTACTTGTGTTATCTTTGTCTACTAAAATTTCTTTGATGATCTGAAACATTTAAGTGTGACAAACACACACAAAAAAGGAAATCAGGAAGGGGGCAAACACTTTTTTCACTCCACTCTACAATTCACAAAATTAGGACTAAGCATGTGTCTGACCAACATCTCGAGTGACCGATCTTACGAAAAAGGGGTTGTTTTTGAGAATACCCAAAAGAGCAACAACAACTCACGTCTAAGATATACATCGTATTCAGCAGATGAAAGAAAACTGTTGATGCTCACTATTTAGATCAGTCCATTTTAGACGCGACTGAGGGACTAAAAATAATTCCCTTTATAAGGAGTAAAAAGCTTAAAACCTTTATATTACAGAATTTATTTACAGAAACCTGTATTCAGTCATACAAGAAGATAATTGTGATTCGCAGATTTGGCACTGGAAATTACAAAGTAGACAACATGATCACATTTTTCCATGTCAGGCCTGTTTCTGTTCAGCTTTTAGTCTTTCAGCAATCCAGAGTCCAAAATAAAAACAAAGATGCAAACGATGTAAATTTGAACATATTTAGATTTTCTTGCATTGTTACAGTTAAAGCAGTGGTCAAATGACACTGATTAAACACTTTCGACTGATCAACATTGTGAAAACTGGAAAACGGCATCAAACTATCCAAGCGTAAAAAATGTGTTATTCTAAGCAAAAAGGAGCTTTCCGTCCCCGCGAGCTATTTCTAGGACAAAGCTGATTAACTGAAGGTTATTAAATTGGCAATCCAAAGTCTAAAGCGATCTACAGGAACTCTCACCTGTTTCCAAAGCACTATAATGAAGATTAAAAGTGACCAAAAAACTAGATAATTTAAAAAGAAACAGTTCAGGCATGATTCATTCAAGATAGTCTGACTAAAAAAAAAATCTGACTATAATCAGCAAAAGTATTGTTGAGGAAAAGATATCAAATGGTGGCCTCAGATGATGATGATGATGATGATGGGAAAAACAGCAGATTTAAATTGATGAAAAGAAACACAAGATGTTATCAGTGAGAGCCTGTTTTACCAACTACACCCTGGGATACTTACACTGACCCAACTACACAGTCACCAAGGGGAAGAGTTGCCCAAGAGCATAACGACCTCAAACCTTACAAGAACTTGAAAACCGAACCACAGGCATGTCACCTCAACCCACTTGAGGGGAGGTCTTTTCTGTTGTGGAAAAATTCAACTTTAATGATACATTTAAATACTGAAATATGTAAGTACTCCTAACATCATGAGGACCTTTGTCACATCATGCTGGAATATCGCATAGTGGTTATAGGTCCAGTATGCCAGTTTGAAAGTGACTGATACCAAGGTACTCCAAAAATAAATAAATAATATATATAATCATCCACCAGTCCAGCCAATTGTATGATTCTACAGAAAATACATTTCTATAATTTTTTTTCTATCCAATCGTCGACTCAAATATATGTATCCACCACTGAACTACCAGCAATGATGGCCTGGGCATATATGATATGTGATACAAGGCCTTATATCATATATGGTCATGTGATCACTTGGTGATTGGTGGATAGGTAAACTGGACACACAGGAATGGTTGTTTTAAATATTTCCTACTACATTTCTTTTTCTCTATATACATTATTTAAATTGCTGTAAATATGTTACAGTAGTATGTTACATGGTAGAAAAGCATGTGAAACAGAGAGGGCAACCACATGGAAAAATATTTGGTTGGTTTAAACAAAACGTTCTGCTAGTTGAATATTTGGTTGATAATTTATTCAAAATTTAACACAAATAATGTGACAGCCTAAAGCATAAGCATGCACACACCCTTGTTTTCATCACGGTAGCTCAACGTTCACACCATGTTTAGCTATGTGTTGCTCTGAGTCACGGAAAATATGTGCTTAATGTAGCATAACAAGATTTCCATGCGTGTCTGCAATCTAATAAATATTAGCACTTAGGGGGTTTCTATGACTCTGCATATTTGCAAATACAAAAATAATATATAACAAATGTCTACAAAGAGGAAAACACCACAAATCAGGCCTGGTCTACGATTGAGCTATAAGTTTGTGAACTTGGTACCCTTGGTCAGACCGATCACAATTCCCATCTCTTCTCGTTTCTCATGGAGACCAATAAAAAGACTGATTATAAATATGCACAAACACACTTCGGGTCCCTCCAAAGAGAGATGAGTGTCAACACAGACCGAACGTGGATCGATAGATTCCCTCTTAAGTACATTCAATCTGTGCGTGCCCAGAAATTCATATGGAGGGCAGCGAAAAGAGTCAAGAGAGGCTACATATAAATGATGTGTAATCAATATTATTACAACATAACTGTAAACTGAGTGTTTTCCAAATTAGATTCATACGAGCAAACTAGATTGATGCAATGAATATAATGCCAAATTAAAAGATAGCAACATATTAAGATATTATTTTTAAAATAGCAATTTGTATTTACTTTAATTAAACACTTTGAAATGACTCAGTATATAAAATCACATGTGGAATAACAAATTTAAAAGGTCCATGAGGAATTCAGGCTTGTAAACACAAACCGTGTAAAGCTTTTTAAAAACATATTATTTTAAACTACAGTCTTCTCCAATAAATCATTAAGTTCTTCATCATATGAAAATACACACACACAAAAAACACACAACCATGCAACCCTTCTGTACTGTGGGTCTGACTGGAAGGCCCGTCTGACCTTCAGTCACATCAGTCCCTCCCCTATCCTACTCCATCATCCACTTCCCTCTGGCTGTCTGCCTCCACAGTAAACCTCCCCACCCACCACTACACAGTAAAAGATTCTGGGGCAGATGTCAGGAAAAGCAACTTGAGAAATTAAATGATGAATGTGGAAGGAGAGGGAGAAAAGCAAGCGCTTGTGTGGTGAGACTGAATTAAGGAGAGAAAAAATTTGTTGGAAAAGAAGAAGGGGGGAAATAAATTGTGTTGAGCATTTTAGTTTAGGGATAACGGATCGATTTGTTAACAGAAACCTATTTACTCCATAAAAAATTCCGTTCTTCTGAATTTTCACATGAAAGACATTTAAGGATTCAAACGGTACACAGAGTATGGAAATATTAGTTTAATCAGCTAACAAGTAACTATGTGTGATGTCACTTCACATTCATTTAATTCATCTGATATTTACATAAATTTATGTATTCAGCAGCTTTTGCTAAAATTTCTAAACTTTACTAACAAACATTTTTATACATCAAGAAGCTTCACACACGTATTCAGTCTCCACCACACTGCAGCCTATGCACAAACACCACACACAGAGTTTAATTGCAGTAATTAAGCAGCTTAGTTTAGAGCAACAACTGTTGATGTGATGCGTGGGTGTCTTGGCAGGTAGTATCATCATCACGGATTAACCCAACACACACACACACACACACACACACACACACGCGGGTATATGCAAATATCTCTCAAGCATGTTTACACCAATTACACGTATGTGTCCATGCTGCACATGCATGTTTGGTGTAAGTGTGTGTGCGGCGTGCACGTGCATAAGTGAATATACATGCATAGCTTTAATTAAGAGCCTACACAATCCTTTAAAAAAACAACAACACATCAGCTTTAACCTACTTTTGAATAGTTTCCGAACTGCAGGCATGACCTTCTGTGCACGTCTACGCATAACGCAGAGCGTCTCAATACATCAAAGCTTGTTTGTATGTGCACACATATGTGCACACGTAATGTCACCGAAGATATGGGTCAGACACACTATATGGATATATCAAAAGTAATTGGCAAGGGGGCTCCAAGTATGTTTATGTGCCTATTGTTTCTATGTGTGTGACTGTAACAGCGTGTGTCTATGAATACAAACAGAGTAATGGGGGAAAGATGACACATATACACGCTTGTCTTTTCTGTGTGTGTCTGTGTGTACTTGTAGAAGCTTCCTGTTTTCCAAGATGATGAATGACTACATATGAGAGGATTGGGACCAAAAGCAGCCCTTTAACTGCCTTGAGTGCTTCATGACAGTGTTGGTTCCACTAAAATACGAGGAGTTCAAGTGAATTAATGGGCAGGAAAAGATGGAGGTGGAAACTATCTGAGGATTTATATTTTTTTTGCTGAAGTTTCATAATCATGTAGCATTAGAACATAAATGTACCAAGGGGACAAGATTCAAATACCACAAAAAAGAAATATGTTAATGACATAAGTTAGCAATCAATCACAAATAACTCGTAAAAGTTTCATGCAGCCTGACAGCCAGTACAAATGTTTAAGTGTTCAAAAAGTAATGACACAAAAATAATTTAAACATTTGATGTTTGAATGAATGGAAAAATATCCTGACACCTGTGCAATTTAGATTTTCTTTTGCATTTTTCTCCTATTTTCCTGTTATTGATACCTAATTACAATGTGGCATGAGGAAAAATGTGTAAAGGGCATCTGTGAGCAATGCATAGTATGAGAAATTACATCTAATACCAAAATAACAAACATGTACAATGAGTGTCTTATATTTCTTTTTCATACGGTTGCAATGGAGTGCATGAGTCTTAACTAGACAGTGATGCAAGAAGCTCAACAACTGATATACTGTAGGTAAGACTCAAAACCTCTGTTTGCATGATTTTGACAAACCATAATGCCATTCCTTCAACAGTGAATTCTACACACATTTGCTCTGAGTAAGAAGCAGTTTGTGAGAGTCAGGAAGCAATTTTCTCGGTATGTTCTCAAGGCAGGGTTATACGTTCAATGAAGTCATTGTCAGCCCACTTTAAAATACCAAAATATATATTTAAGCATGTTACTACTAACTATGTCATTGTATAAAACCGCAGGTGCTGCAAGGGTAGATGTAATTTCTGTCAGACACTCCAGGAACTGCAAAACAATAAGACCATTAGACACACACACACACACACACACACACACACACGTTTTAACCATGAGAATAACATATGGAAAGTTGTCCTTATTAAAAAGTCATTGAGGTTTGTACTGGTTAATATCAGCTGTCAAGAAGTTAGCATAATGGACAAACATACACACGCATAAATATGTACAATCACATATACTGTATATACATATGGTCATACAGGACCCAGTGACATACAAACACACCAGACTTTTTACAGCTGTGTTATTAATCAGACATAATAAGGTTTGATTCCATTCATTTCAACGGTGCTGACCTAATTTCTTGGTGTGTGTGTGTGTGTGTGTGTGTGCGTGCGTGCGTGCGTGCGCGGGCATTAATGTGATAAATAATTATAGGTCCGGTCAGTATTTATGCTAATATATTCATGACACACCTGCAGGCATGATGTTTGTGTTTGTTAATTCATTTAGCCAGTTTATGCGGTGTGTGTGTGTGTGTGTGTGTGTGGGTGTGTGTGTGTGTGTGTGCCTTTGGAATTAGTTACTGTACCAAGCCCAAAAGAACTTTGCACTCTGTGTGACCCTGTGTGAGTGTTAATTAATAAAGCAACTCTAATATGTATTCAGTGCATTTGCAGCTGTGTTTTAAATATTTGCAAATGTATTACTGCGTTATTCTGTGTCATATGTGTTAACTGAGCGCTACACTGCACAATATTATATTATGTAAATACTTGCATTTTCATGAGGCACCGGTTCTGTATTAAAGCCGTTAAAAAGCTGAGGTACATACAACAGAAAGAAATGTATAGTTCAATAACTCTATTCTCAAAGAACTAAGGCCATAATGTGCTTTTTGGGCAGAGTAGTCAAAGACAGGAACTGACTGGTCCCAGTAAGAATAGACAGTGAAAACCAAAGGCCAAAGCTTTTCAGGGAACGAACTTCAATCACAACCACATGTTTGAACATGCAGAGACATTAGTGTTTGCATCCTTTTTATCCACAATTTATGCTGCATAAGTATCCATAGCCATAGTTTGCAGAGAGATTACATTGGCAGACAAGGATATACATAAAAAGTAAAGTGCAAGTCCACAAGAAGGGGTCTGATTTTCAGTTCTTAGAAACCTGCAACCCAACTGAAAAAAGAGAAAATGTAAAAAATAAAATAAAACATTTGAAAGTTTTGTTTTTTGTTGACCTGTTAACCCTGAGGGGTGTTTCTGAGATTCCTGCTTGGAAATGAAATGCCCAGACAAACTATCTCAGTATCAAAATACAGCTGCGACTTCATCAATTTATCAGAGTTGTAAGCATCACAGCAGATGGCTTTGTGTCAAAGTAACTGAGGATAAAACACAGAAAAATATAAAGGAGCTTTTCCTTATGTAGCATATAACCCCCTTGAAAATATGCTGCAGTGAATCAGAAACTAAAGAAAATCCTGAACCAACATGTGAACATTATCTGTGCAAAGATTGATGCTGCTGAAGTAAAGAGTGTGCAAATACAGAGGTATATCAGAATCATAGCTAAGCATTTTGCAATTTGGCATAATTTGTGAAAGTTCTTTGGTATTGAATGGCAGAAATGAGGTTTTCTTGTCTGAGGTCATTTTAGTGGGGAAAAAAAGACAACACTACACACAACAGCAAATTGGTGCATAATTAATTGTTGGATCCAGAAATTATTTACTGCGAGTTGCATGTCAGATAGAGCTCATTGCAACAAAGGCCACTACTGCAGAAAACTAAACGTCTAAAAGCAAAGTAAAACAAACATCTTGCTACATACAGTTTTAGCTAGTAGGCAAGTAGCTTTACAGTGAAATTGCCCCCCCCACCTAAACACACACAGACACAAAAACATGCAATGGGGGGTCGAAGGGAATCAGGCACAGGGTTTTCTGCAAAGTGACAGATGTGGCGACAGGCTGTCCAGTCAAGCAGAAACGCTCAACAACTTGTTTAGCCAAAGACCTGGAGTGACAGTGACTGTGGCTAGAGAGAGAAACGTGTCAGGACAGACAGAAACACACACAGGAGAGGAAAGTATACAAAATACCGTTACTCCACTATCGGAGTCAAGAAACACAAACTTCATCTTAAACGTACTTTTTGCTATTAGCAAAAAGTGATCCAGTCTCTCTTTGGGGTTCAAACCAAAGAGGAAGAATCAGGAATACCACTTCCCTACATTGAATATACACTCCTCTTCATGCACACAGCTCCCAGTCTCTACTCACTGCACACCAGAAGGTCAACCTTCCCTCTTCCTCCTGTTCAAGTCCATCTTAACCTCTTCTAATCATCTAGCCCAGTGGTTCCCAAATTTTGTGGAAGGGCATGTGGGGGTAAATCCAGGTGTGCCTTGGGACTTTGCGTCATCCAGGCCTTTTTATTTTAAATGCACAAAAAATTTAAGCATGAAATTTCCAGTTTACTGTGTTAGTACACATCAGATGGTCTGGATCAAAGCCTCAGTCAAGAGGAACTACTACCAGTCCTATGACTTCAGCTGTAGCCAGTATTTCAGCACTTTTTAGTAGAAGTGCATAATTTTTCTGAGATGTTAACTAATTCAAAAACAATGCATCAAACAAGCTAAAAAAAAAACACTTGGACACCAAATCTCTCTTCTGAGGGAAACTTTATCTACTATAAAATAGCCTGGGCCCCAGGGTCTACTGGATTGGGCGAAAGCAATAAGGGGATGAATGCAAGTTGTATGCTACTGAAGCTTATTGCACAGGAAAAAAAGTTAAGGTGACCTGCTGAAAAGTGTCTTTATCTGATAATATAATCCATAAATAAAATAATGACATTCAAGATGACATAAAACCAGTTTTGGTTTTTTTTGTAAAAATTTAAAAACCACTGCCGTAGCACCACCACTGGATAGCCAGCTAAGGCGGAAGGGTGCTTTTTGCTACCTCCCAAAGTTCATGGTTAATGTCTCAGGATCTGTCTCAGAGTGGAGCCAAGTATATTGTCTACATTTTTGTGAGCCTCTTTCCAAACTCAAAAGATGTATTTATGCTTCATCTGATTTAGGCCTCACATCAAACAAAAACATTTTTAGTGTCAGCATTCAGAGAAGATGAAATCCTATCCTGTGGATAGATTGTTACACTACGGAGAATTAGAAAGTCTCATATGTGGCCTTATTGTTGGGAGGCTAGCAGTTGGTTTCTATCTATATACAGCAGGTCTAATCAGCACTAAAAGGGTATGAGCCGCCTTGTGAAGGGTTTGATAATGTCTTTTATACTCAGAGTGGGAATAAATTTATGATAAGGAGAAAATCAGCTGTCACTGATGATTAGCCTTCTCACCATTCTTAGCAAAAAGACAAAACTTTACTGCTTTTTTGTTTCCCAAAATGACACTGGACTGCTAATTGCTTTTTATTATCCTATTGGATATTTTAATCGATTCATTTTATATGTAAATAAAACCTCTGGGGTTTTTTTTGTCACTATGCAACATTTGATCGTTTTAAACTATTAGAGCTTCTTATGAACTTTTTTTTTTTTTTTTTACCTGAAATGCTTTGGAGTCATGCATTTGGGTCCGAGTCATGAAACCACAATAGCAATAACTCCATATAAAGCCATATCCCCTTAGTGAAGCAATGTTCTCTTGATTAACACAAAGTTATGTGCTAAAATGTGCTTCTGTTTGGCAGGAGTAATGAGATCACACGAACTACTGAGGCTAAATACTGCACTGCCACCAGAGGCAGGCAAAAATAAACACACAGATGCATGCTGAAGACATGTCCTGACATGTACAGAGCTTATGTTTGTGTGTTTGCAACCCATGCAATTCAAAAGGATTCTCTTTTCTTCCTTGCCAATGGAAACTACTCTCACTGGTTAAACTGAGGGAAGTGATAGTGTATTCCATAAGATCAAATAATTTAAAGCGCTGCTGTCTTGTATTCTATCGTCTCCCCTTATCATTTTTCTTTTTAATCATTCATATCTCTTCTTGCCGTTATACATCGCTGAAAGCTCTTCTCTTCTTTTCACTTTTATCTTTCTATCACTTTCTCCAGCAATTTGCTTACTCTTTAAGTATTCAACAGCATCGCCTAATGTGCAGTCATTCCTGCCCACCCTGTCAAAATAGAGTCCCACACAAAAATCCTCTTTTAATATTCTAATGCTCTAAAACTTTCAAATCCCTATCATATACCACAGCATTCATTCAGTAGTTAACTAATTAATATTCACAAATATTTTTAAAAAAAAATCATCTTAAACTATACCTTTACCTCACCAATCAAAAACTGACATTAACTGGAACAAAACAAGCATCATGAAAGCTAATGTAAAGTTTGTGCCCTGAGTCAAAGATCTAAGTAAATATCCAAATCAGTATGTTTTGTAAAATGGAACTTCCTATCACTCAAAGAAATAATACAGTTTAACTAAAAGATGACTTTCGAAATGCCCTTTTTGTCTGTATTAACTGACATTGCATGGTTTATTTTTGTTTGGCGGCAAACTATTCAAGTTCCCTCATATTAAATTCAAAAAATTCGTAATTTTTCTTCTTTTTTTTTTATACTCCCAGTGTCAGAAAGATAAACTGTCACTGGTATTCTGTGCATCAGCAAACAGAAAAAAATGTTTGCACTACAACTGCTTTGGTTTAATGTTCAGGTTAAAGTAAATTATTGGTAATAGATATTCATCAAATCCATGATTTTACTTAAAAAAACCAAACATTTTATAACGAATAGTGCAGAAGAATTCTTCAACCTTAGTCTTAAAAAAAAGAAGTCTGTTTTGCATCAAAAGAAAGCCTGCTTGGTTTAGTCATCAATGGCACCTCCCCACCCACTTCTATGATTTGCATACTGTGCACGAACATGCCATCTGATAACACCGAACATTAAATATTCACAACGAGCAGGCAAGAGCTCATTATTTGAGCAGCATATTGGTTGCAGGTTGGGTTGGGTTGTCTTGAACCATCACAGGATTTAAGAAATAACTTTAAAAAATCCAAAGTTTCTAACTAGAATACACTTCTTTTTTAACCGTTTACAATTTAAAGCTCTTTGAATGTCTTTGTGTTACCTTTCATTTTCGAACCTTAGTACAATAAGTGTGGTGAACAGACCTGTGCTTTTTGCCCCGTGTCAAATCTTACTGGTTCAATTGGCGTCTTGTTGCAGTTTGTTTGGACAAAGTAATTCCGATGGTGACCAAAGAACTGAATCAATGTCCTTTTCCTTTTTTAAACCTTTCTTTAAATACAAATGAAAACATTTGCGATTACGAGTCTCTTGCTAGCACGTAGTCTAACATAAGCTAACATAAGCAAGTGAACTAGTAGTGAAGTATAGTGGTTGTTTTGACAGTGAAGTCTGATGACCCGTGCACTAGACTCCTCAACTAATTTAGTTCAGTTCAAATAAACTACAGGTATAAAAATGCCCTAAGAATTAGCTGGCTGTGTTATGTCCTGGTTCTACCACCATTCAAAGCATAAATTTGATGGATTGTATCTAACGGTGTTGCCATAAAGCATGGCTTTACGAACATGTAAAGCCACTGCCAGTATTGCTGGTAGCAATGTTGTTGACTCTTCATTGAACAGGAACGCTACAAATTTAATTGGATCATGTGTTTTTGATGCTAAAATGACAGCTCAGATATAAACCTGAGGGATGAAGATGGAGTACAAAACGATGATCAAGTTTTCTGCCTGTTTCTATCTCCCAAACAATGACACATCCAACAGAAGATGCTTTTGAACAGTAAATGTGATGGAGTAATTACTTTTGAACTGCAGTGGGACAAAACAAAGGTTGTTTATCGAGGGGCAATGCCATGTACAACCTGAAGCACAAAGAGTTTGAGTTAAAACCGTTTGAGGGAACATTTCCTAGAGGACACATTCAGTAGTTTCCAGCATTTGCAAAACATTTCTGTGAGCAAGCTTCTGTTATGTTTGTGTAAGTATGTGCATGTGCATCAGCTGTCTACCCTGTAGCCCCTTCATGTCACCCAACACCAGGAGCTCGTGGCTATAACAACGGGCGGTCCACTATGTGAGAACTGCTTCCTGCAGGGAGTGTGAAGAGACCCCCTGATGGTATCAAAATATATATCAGAGAAGGACAAACACAAACGTATGCACAAATACACAAAAACTACACTAGGTTTTAAAAAAATAAAATGAATTCCACTTAGAGGATGTGGGTGTTCTTTTGTAGAATAACCATACACGAGGACATGTTTGCCAAATACAGGCACTTTTTAAACTTCTTTTGATTCCTAAAGAAAAAAAATGAATATGACTTATTAAACATTGAATTTATCCAACTCAGCATGAGTACCACAAATAAGTCTACACCAGTTTACTGATGAAACTATTCTCTTTTTGCCCGGTTTGAGCAGCTCGACAGTAGTAGTTAGATAAAATTAATAAGTGATTGAATGTATAAATATGTTTGTTATATGTGAGCCTGAAGCCATTAAATTTAATGTAACAGCACTAAAAGAGCTAAAATCGTGATTAATAAATTATATTGCTAATCCACGCACAACACAACATCATCCCACTATGGATCATTTAAAATTCATTTAAAACTGAAGAATAAATAAACAAATAACTTTGGGGCTAACGTTTCTCTCTTTTTTTCCCAATTCCTTAAGCTAAATGGGAAAGAAATGAGTTACTGATGATAAATTGGGTTTTAAGCTTTTCATAAGCAATGTTAATTTTTATCTAATATGCAGTGTTGGGAAGGTTACTTTTAAAATGTATTCTACTATAGATTACAAAATACATGCACCAAAATGTATTTTGTAACGTATTCCATTACGTTACTCAATGAGAGTAACGTATTCTGAATACTTCGGATTACTTAATATATTATCATGCTTTTTACAACTACATGAATGTACTATTGCTGTGTGATTTATTACTATTACTGAAGGTTATTCACCATACCAATACCAACTGTATTTTTAAATATTAATATAAAAGGAGTAACAGTACGGTGGACATTAGGTAAGGCTTCACTTTTCCACCGGTATATAAAGCAGGTCCGCGGCTCGTCGGGCTCGTAGCCGAAAACTAGCTTTACTTTGTTGTCTGGGTCAACTTTGCTAGCGAGAGACAGAGAGCGGTGCTGAAAGGCTGCTCCAACGGAGCTTATTGTTTCAGAGGAAAACACGAACACAGTGTACAGTCGAGTCTTAATAGCTTACAACTGGGCTCATCAGGCACTATTTTTGGCTGCAGTGGTTATTATTATATTTACATGCTTCCAGCTCCCGTTTCTGGTTGGTGACAACTCGTACTTTTTTGACTCTCCTTTTTCTTCCTCCCTCCCTCACAGACACATAACGGGTATGGCAGTCCATTCTCCCTGCAGCACGGACTACACTGCCCATGAAGCTACATTCTTTAGGGCTATGCCAGTAACACTCTGCCTATTGCCTTCATATTAAATCATTTTTTTGAATAATAATTTTTTTAAATATTTCTTCACGTCATTATGCGGGCCGCAAGTACGCGTGACATGGGCCGCGAGATTGAGACACAGACATTAGAGCCTCTTAATGTGGGTTTTGTTTGTGTTTCCACCGGCGTGGAATTATCAGAAATAGAGAGGGGACAGCCTAACATATGAAACAGGAAAAGACCGCCGTGTAATCAGTTTATTTCAGCAAAGTAACTGTATTCTGAATACCACCTTTTTAAACAGTAACTGTAATGGAATACAGTTACTCATATTTTGTATTTTAAATACGTAACGCCGGTACATGTACTCCGTTACTCCCCAACACTGCTAATATGAACACACAGAACACACAAAAACTCTAAACTCTGATAGAAGAGCAGATAAATTACCAATAAACAAAGACTGTTAAAAAACTAAAAAGGTTATAGTTCTCAAGTGAGAACACGTTCTTAAAAAGTGTAAAAAAAAAAAAAGAAAAGAAAAGGAAAATGACTCAGAGACAAAGAAATGCACACAACAAATCGACGACAGGACATGAGGAAGACTGTGCCAGTGACTGATGAAGAGGGAAGATCAAAGAAGTTGTAATGACAGGGTGAGAGAGCAGTCAGTAAAGAAAAAGACGAGTAAACAGAGCCATTAGTGAGTGTGAAGTGATGGAACGATCCAGGCAGAAAAACAGCTGCAGACATCATTTCTCTGTCTTTCACACGTAATGAGTTGCACTGATCACAAAACATGATGTGGGTTCCATGTTAATTACAGGTAAACTACCAATTAATTGTGATGTGTTAAGTGGATGGATGTGTGAAGTGTGTATGGAAAAAGATAGGAGGCCACTAACTTGCTTTGGTAACCAAAAACTTCTGTTTGCATGGAACACTTCTACAGAAAGACTGTTTATATGTTTCTGTGGGCCATGGGGAGGAAAAAAAGCTGTGAAGTTAAAGCCTGAAGTTGGAGTCTGTCAGTTGCCTAATAGCTATAATGGAAAATAAGAGTAAGATGCATAAATTTAACGTAAAGAATCTTTCCACATGTAAAAAAGTGTCAAATTTTCACCAATGAAAATGCTGAAATATGCTAAACTAAGCAGTTTAGCACATTTCAGCTTTTTGGTTTTATATCACTGAGAATCTCATCTGTGCTTTTTGCAGATGATGTGGTTCTGTTGTGTTCATTGGGTGGCGGCCTCCAGCTCGTACTGCAGTAGTTCGCAGACAGCGTAAAGCGGCAGAAATAAGGATCGGCACCTCCGAGCCTGAGGCCATGTTCCTCAACTGTAAAAAGGAGTTTAAATATCTCAGGGGCTTGTTCATGAGTGAGGGGAGTGGGATACTGACAGGCTGATTGGGTCTGTCGCTTTGAAGACAGAGCTGAGCGTAAAAGTGAAGCTGTTGATTTACCGGTTGATGTACGTCCCTATCATCACCTATGGTTCTGAGCTTTGTGTTGTTACTGTAAGAATGAGATCCTGGAAATTAGCATTTTTAATTCTGTTCAGTCATTAAAGAGGGCCTAACTCATCCACATTGAAAGGACCCAGTAGAGGTTGTTTAGGCATTTGAGAAGGATGCCTCCTGGGTGCTTACTGGGAGAGGTGTTCTGGGTATGTCCTATTTAGAGGAGGCTAAGAGGCAAACATAGGACATCCTAGAGCAGTGGTGTCCAAACCCAGGCCTCAAGGGCAGGTGTCCTGCAGGTTTTAGATGCGTCCTTGATTCATCACAGCTGATTCAAATGGCTAAATTACCTCCTCAACATGTCTTGAAGTTCTCCAGAGGCCTGGTAGTGAACTAATCATTTGATTCAGGTGTGTAGACCCAGGGTGATATCTAAAACCTGCAAGACACCGGCCCTCGAGGCCTGGAGCTGGCCAAGCCTGTCCTAGAGAGATTACATCTCTTGGTTGGCCTGGGAACACCTCAGTGCTCTCCCGAACAAGCTGCGGATGTGGCTGGGGAGGTATGTCTGGGCTTTTCTGCTTAGGCTGCTGTCCCCATAAACCTGGAGCAGAGGTGGGTGGGTGGGTGGATGGATGGAAAAACCAAAGCACATACAAGCTATAGAACCAGAAGACTTCCCTGCTGACCTGGTGGAAACCAAAGTTCAAGTTTAAGGACCAGTAAATTTTCAATTTGATATCCATTAAGGCAAAACACATTGCCTATTTAAAAAATAAATAAATAAAAAAAATCAATTAAACTCAAAAACACAGGCCACAATCTGATAATGATTTATTTATTCACATATTTATTATTTTTGTGGACAGAACAGGAAGTCGTGGGTCCAATACCAGGTAGCTATGCTGGAAGCCCTAAATAACAGAGACTAAGTCAGGAGACTAGGTAATGATTTCCCAGACTTGCTTTATTGTTGTGTTTTATAAAGACAGATGTTCTATGACAAGCTGTTCTTCAGTTTAATTATCATAAAGTAAGCAAACAGGCTTCTCTCCACTTGAAAATTACAAACAATAAAGACACTGGATGGAAAGGGAAAGTGCTTATTGCGATTAAAAACACCCTAAATGAATCTGTTGCTGTGCTGCTATAAACAACTTTGTACTCAACTTTCACTCATCTTAAGCACTCTTCCCACACAGAAATCCATCTGACACAAATATGCCACACGGTAAAAACTTTAAGCCCTCAGGATATCTAAAGGGCTTTTTGTTTTTGTGACACTGACAAAAAGCTTACAGAAGAACTGTGTAGATTAAACAGCCCAATTAATCTCAGATTCTTTTCCCTTTAAACCTCCGAGACAAGACTTCAAAGCAGACAAACTTGAGGACTTGAGCCACTTGCGGTTTTTCCTTTGTTTCGTTTTGCACTGGGACTATGGAAACAACCTTGTGGTTTTCACAGGCTTTCCAGTAAAACTCGACTGAAAAATGATTTTTTTTCCTTTTAGTGAAATCTCAGGTATGACACTAGCTAACAGGGCATGATCTGCACTCAACTGATCATGTAAATCAGTATCCACCATCATACATGACTGCTTTTAATAACTCCTTGTACCAGAACAGAGTGATGAAAGTAGGAAAACAGCAGCATAATAAGTAATAAATTAACTAAAGTCATGCTGTGATATGATGTAATTAAAGGCTAAGGCCCAAAAAAACAAAAAATTCAAACCAGTACTTTTTTGTTTTTGTGCCATCATTACAGAACTTGACTAAACATGAAAGATCACAAGGGAAATGAAAAGATGATTGCCCTCCCACCCACCGCCACCACCACGAGAAAAAATAAAAAAACATGAAAATAATTTCTTTAAGCGGGAAACCATTCCGAATATTTATAAGGCTACAATAACAAAGAAAGAGGGTGTCACTTTATTTGTTGTCTTTTGTGATTCACATGGACTAACGAGGAGGAAGCTGGCAAGTAAACAACATCAACAGTAGTGCGCTTAGCTGCTTGGGAAAGGGAACCCACACACATACAGAGAGAGGCATGGGCACATTTTTTTGGCGAGAAGGAACTAAAAGCCAAATGTGAGTCAGAGGACTTACAGCAGTTAAGACACAAGCTGACTCTCAGAGTGTGCGAGAGACAGTGTGGGCATGTGTGCAAAGCTCTACAGACAATAACAAGACCAGTGAAGCAAGCACATGGTCTGCGTGCTAATCCAAGTGTCCTACTGCCACCTATTGATTGAAAAGGGAACTGCTCACCCCTCCCCCCACACAGTCCTCCACAGCAGTTAAATACAGTCGCACACGCTGACTTCAAGTGACAGAGAGTAAAAAATTCATTAATAAAAGACAGATTGAGCTGAGGCGGCATGGAGAGAAGATAAAGTGACATAAGGAAAAGGAAATAATAATATGGACTCAAACAACTCCAGAATATAGATAATCTTGTTTGAAAGCCTCATACAACAAGTATAGCAACAATTGTTGTTGTCAGATTAAATTATAATGTACATTTAGTAGTACACAGAAGGATCATCAAGTGTAGTTTTTGCTTACTTTGTTGTGTTTTTTGTCAAAGTACGTTATGGTGAAGTGGAACAGGAAGAAGAGAGGTGTGGACACAAGTTCACAGAGTACAGAGCAGATGGTGTCTGCTGGACTTACACAATCGCACATACACACTTGTGCACACAGATACACAACACGCTGGTGACATAATAGCAGCGTGCCAGGTGTGTGGTTGGTGGCCTGCAGTGTGGCATTGACTGCGAGTTCTGTGTGTTGTGTGTATGTGCCCTCCATTGTGTGAAATGGGCCCCCTATTCACTACTCTCTGCTGCCAGCTTGGCACTAAATCACAGGACAAGATGCTACACACACACACACACACACACACACACACACACACACACACACACACACACACACACACACACACACACACACACCACCCTCTGCTGTCTTTTTTTGTCCAGACTAGGGAAAGAATTAAAAGAGGTCAAATAAGAATGCAGAGGCAGCAACGCAAGTGAAGGACAACAGCAGTTTAGCTGCAGCGGAAGAACAAAATGTCACAAAGATGTTTAATGTGGTATCACAACAGAGATTTAAAAAAAGAAAAAAGTAGAAAAGAACCATCCCTCGCTTTCTTCTTTAGTTTCAGTAGCTTCCAACTCTTCTGGTGTGAGCGCACAGCGACACACTCCAATACACGCACAGCACACTAACATGTCCGCGCATAATGAGCAGTTTCATTTTGCGCATACAAATCATGATCTAATTGGCTCTTCACTATCTTATTCTAATAATCAAAAAATAAATATATAATCTTCTTTCATGGAGTTTCTTTTACTGTTGGCCGTTACCGACACTGATATTAAAATCAGTTATTCATTTTTAAATCGATAGTTATTTTAGACACATGAAACATGAACAGATTTGTTATAAGCTGTTACTTATGAGTCCTTATGAAGACGATGTGTCGACGGAGTTTGAAAATAAACTTGTTTGACTCTTTTGACAAGTTTGGGATTACTTGTTCTTGCTCTGCTCAGATCAGCCGTTTGGTTTATCTGTATCACTCCAAACATGTGTTGCCATGTTGCCTCTTGTGCAGCGGTCCCCAACCCCCGGGCCACGGACCGGTACTGGTCTGTGAGTCGTTTGGTACCGGGCCGCGAGAGTTGAGGCTCAGGTGTCAAAATTTATGTTTTTCGGGGTTTTTATCGTTATTTTTTTAAATCATTTTTATCGTTAACCCAGTTTCCCTGAGTCTTTTCCCAAATCTTCCTTTTTTTGGTACCAGTACTGGTTGATTTCTTGTATTTATTCGCGACACCTTAAAGGCCGCTCTGTGAAAATATTGTCGGACATAAACCGGCCCGTGGCACAAAAAAGTTTGGGGACCGCTGCTCTTGTGGACAAACTTACAACATCAACACTCATAACACGGTTTAAGAGTGTTTCTCCCGGCTCCTCCTTAAGCTACGTTCACACTGGAAGTGATTTGCAACATCGTGACAACCAGGCAAGCAAATGAAGCAACTACCAATGAGAGTGAAGGATACTGGTGATTGACATAAAGGAGTAAATACATCAGAGGGTCACCGGGACAGCCAGAGCCTGGAATATCTGCAAGCAGCAAACCATCAGCTTCAAAGTGACATGTGGTGAACAAATCGCGCCCATCGTGCACAGAGATTTACTTTCTTCATTTTCATTTATCAACTGTTATAAATTCAGATACCAATACATGTGAAAGTAACTAATATTGGGCGATATAGATACACGATCAGGCTCTATTAATTACACCAAAATGTTACACAGATTAACTGAATACTGAAGCTAACTATATTTTTAACGAGGATTAGACCACTTTTTTATCAAATGCTTTTTGTGATCAACGCAAAACAGCAGACAAATGTTAAGCATATTATAACTGTTTGTAACTCCTGATCTCCATGCAAAGGTAAAGATCTCCAATCAAAACCACAAATCTCACGAGGAGTCTCACACACTGCCTCGTATGTGCACTGAGAAGTATATAACAATGTCACAGAAGTGCAAAGGAGCTTTTCCTGATTTAGCCGGATTGATTAGTTTCCAATAGTTAAGCTCTCAGCATTTCCCCGTCTGCTGCACACACCATTACACTGGATCTTTAAAAACTGTATTCCGTACAGCTGAGATTTTCTACATCTGTTCTTTAATTTGTGTTTTGCTTCAGTTAAACACGCAAACAAACACCAAAACAGACCTGACAACGAATCAAGTCGAGTAACTATTGTTATTAATTCTTTGTCTGTCGGTATCTGAGCTCTAGTGCATGTGTTCATGTGTGATTGCAGTCTTTAATGAGTTTGCTGGCTCCACAACACCCAGAGTATGAGAAACTGTTGCTGGAGCCTGAACGATTACTCAGTAAGAGCACACATGGAGGGACCTCCACATCTCAGTGAAAAATATCAGCAAGCTATCGGCCTGGTAGCGATTCAGAAAATCCATTTTTAGCTTCTCTGAGAGGGCTTTCTCGGTGAATAATGAATGTGAGTGCCTCCACACAGGAAATTTGTGTTAGCGCTTGCATGCTCAGCAGTTTTCCACATGCTCTTTCTAATAGATGACTCTTTGGTGACTCAACTATGATCAATGCTCTCCCATCAATATTTCAGTCTTGCTGTTTGTTCACCTCCAGTGTGAGTTTTTATTTAATCTTACTACCTCCATCTACATGTTTACAATTTACATACCCATCTGTATCTGTTAATTTATAGCTTTCTTTTGGTTTCCTGTAAAACATTGCGCTCACAACCCCACAGCCTTTGCAAGAAATGTAATGAGCCAAGCAGCAGAGCAAAGGTGCAATTCAAACGCACAAAACTTTAGCTTGAACACCTGACTTAGATGGACCGCTCACCCACAGAGGATCGTTCCTGGCAAACTTTGGCAGCCCTGTCTGTCCATGTGTCACATAGCTGCAGCGGCAGAGGTAAACATGAGCTGACACCTGTCACAGATGTTGGAGCTAGCCAACAACCTAGCCCACATATCTGTCCGTCTATCTGTGGCTATCTGTCATATGTCATCCAGCTGGAACCAAGGAACTAAGCAGTGCCATTTCTGCTAATATCTCTTTCAACACTGATGCCAGGAGTCATGTGGGGAAAAAGCAGATGATATCTTTTTGTGGGTGTTATATAGTTCAATACTTTGCTTAGAATTTTACAACCGTTTTTCAAGCCCTTCCAAAATCGGTGAAGCTTTTTCACCACCATACAACTCCAATATTACATATATATTTTCTGAACCTGAAAGAAAAGGAGCTTCTTTTTTTTTTATGTATGCTATTGTGAAGCCTCTTGATATTACAAGGAAAAAGTAAAATCCAAATGAATATTTTATTCCGTATTCTATTCAAACACAAAATAGCCCGAGGCATCCAGGCAGCAAACAGAAGTATCAGCCGACTGCCTTTCTAGTTGTTATTGACTGGAGACAGTCCAGAGCCTTTGCTACACTCACACCACAAGCCTTTGTGCTCAGATGTTTTGCTCAGACTAGATTGTTTTATTTCTTTTTTCTAAAATGTAGCCGTTTGCGTCATTTCTAAAATTTGTCCACTATCAGAGTTTAGCGGGAACTGGTTACGTCCCTGAACTGATACACATGGATGAAAAGAACAATAACAAAGATGTCACATGCACAGCACTGTCATACAGAAGTATGCATGAAGGCCACTAAAGTCAGCAGACAGTCTTTCATGTATAAGCTGATGTGCAAGGGCCATGCATATTTATGGAGATTAACACATTAATGCATAATCAGGAGTTGCAGAATTGTTATACGAGGGCATTGATAAATAAGATCTTTTAATTCAGGATGCCATTGGCTACTTAAAACTACACTTCCCAGCTTGTCTCTCAATCACTCAAGTATGGAAAGAAGATTTATCTCTTTTGCTTAGACGGGGAAATGAGATAAAAGTCATGAGAATTCTAGCTTGCCTGTTCAGACTGAGAGACCTTAACATAACAGTCTCAGAATCAGGACTGGAAAGATCAGATCCCATTCTGTTTGGGCTTGGGATCGGTCTTTGGGATCGGTCTTTCAGAGAAAAACCAAGGATCATTAGTCAGAAATGAAAGAAGTTATTTCTGGTTGAAAACTTATGACCTCATAATAAAGGAATTAAAGTTGAGAAATTCACTCTGCTGCTCAGCATCACTATAAATGTCTGAAAGAAGGCTGAAAGTTCTATATACAAGTTCGATATAGCAGATAAATCTCTCTAAATTCTTCCCAAATAACCAAAAGTCATTCATCATCCAACTTAAATAAACTTCCCTACTTATTTTCATATGAGCACAATGGCTCACATCAGAAATGGCATTAAGATTACACTCAAGCCACAAACTAGAGTGCACCTTCACCATATATTACAGCCCAATAAAATAAATGAAATCTCTCTATCCTATTTTATTCCTTTTTTAAAGCAATGCTAACACAAAACCGTCAATCTGATAGTATTATATTAGATAGGCAATGCAGAAACAGTTTCATTTCACACACTTTTTGCAAGATTCAAGGATATTCAATAAGTTTTTAAGGATTTTCCAGCACCGGAACAAGCCCTTTTAGAATTTAGTGCATCAATCATTTGTACGTGGGAGAAAAGCACCAGCTGGTAGTTTTAGAAAAAAAAAAGAAGAAATATTGGTGATAGGAGGTTTCATGTCGTGTGTTTTCATTATGCCAACACCAGCTAGAGCCAGAAATTCAAGCTGTGTTGTGATTGCTGAGACGCATGTCACACACTAATGTAGTGTGTCATGTGGGAATGATAGCAGTGTGTCTGTATCTATGAAGCGTCACATCCTGTTTTAGACAAGGCCATTTCAAAAACACCCTACTGACAGACAAAAATGACAAGGCGTCTGCCGCAGTGGGGGTTTGAGGAACGCAACAAAAATAGAGTTCTCTCTCTGCACGGCCCCGGCACCTTGCTGTCACACCGACTACTCGTCTCCCATCACACTTCTCAGGGGCAGAATATCTGCAGGGCTCAGAGCTTTAAGCTATAAAACACGTCTTTCATTCTGTACAATCACTGTTAAATGAGACTGTAAATGGGTCGTACAGAAACACTGACATGTGATATGATACTTCATGTAACACATACAATAAAGTTTACTATAAATACAGAAGACCAGACTATTGTGAACCCACCCAATTGACTACTTTTGTCCTCTCCAACAAGCACAACCTCCGCCAAAGTAGCTCACTCTCTGGACAGCATTTACTTTTAAGGGAATAGTATTAGATATATGTATACAGTGGAACCCCGACTTACGAATACGCTGTTTCATGAAAAATTCAAGTTACGAAGGCACTGAACGGCAATATTTCTGCCCGTGTTACGGCAAAATGCCCGAGTAACGAAATCCGCTGGTTCTGATTGGCTGAGCCTACAATGCCCACAATGCCTTCCGAATCATGTGACAACCCCTTGGCTTCCATACTTGCGCTTCGCTGTTCCACTTGAACAACGTATTGTTGTTTTAGTTAGCAATTAGCCTATAGCCTATCATTCAGAATTGCCTCACTCAAAACGCGCAATGGGTGCTTCAACTTACGAAAATACAGCAATGACATCGGGATGTCATTCGGGCTGGAGAAGTGTAGTCGGATGATAACAAAGAGAGGGAAGGTAGTCAGAACTGAGGGGATCGAGCTACCAGAAGGCAACATTGCAGACATAGAGGACAGTTACAAGTACCTGGGGATCCCGCAGGCGAATGGGAACCATGAAGAGGCCGCTAGGAAAGCTGCAACCACCAAGTACCTGCAGAGGGTCAGGCAAGTCCTGAGGAGTCAGCTGAACGGTAAGAACAAGATCCCGGCCATCAACACCTACGCCCTGCCCGTGATCAGGTACCCAGCTGGTATAATAAGTTGGCCAAAGGAGGAGATAGAAGCCACTGACATCAAGACAAGGAAGCTCCTTACCATGCATGGAGGGTTTCACCCCAAGTCCAGCACCCTGAGGCTGTACGCTAAGTGGAAGGAAGCGGGCCGGGGACTGGTGAGTGTCAGCACCACAGTCCAGGATGAGACAACGAACATCCAAGAATACATTGGGAAGATGGCCCCAACTGACAGCGTGCTCAGTGAATACCTCAGGCAGCAGAAACCCAAGAAAGAGGAGGGAGACGAGGAACCATCATGGAAGGACAGGCCCCTGCACGGTATGTACCACCGGCAGATAGAGGAGGTGGCTGATATCCAGAAATCCTACCAGTGGCTGGACAAAGCTGGACTGAAAGACAGCACAGAGGCACTAATCATGGCAGCACAAGAACAAGCTCTGAGTACAAGATCCACAGAGGCTGGGGTCTATCACACCAGGCAAGACCCCAGGTGCAGGCTGTGTAAAGATGCCCCAGAGACAATCCAGCACATAACAGCAGGGTGCAAGATGCTAGCAGGCAGGGCATACATGGAGTGTATATATATATGTATGTGTGTGTGTGTGTGTGTGTGTGTGTGTGTGTGTGTGTGTGTGTGTGTGTGTGTGTGTGTGTGTGTTTGTGTGTGTGTGTATATGTATATAAAAACAAGTCTTATTTTGCCCAGTTTTAAGTACAGTTTGAGTTTGTTTAGTAATAAATAACAAGTCAACACAGTTTTTGATCACAAGTTTATATCTTAAAAAAAAAACCCCACTTATATACATTGTACTTGATTCAAATTGTATGTACTCATAGATTTATAACCTATTACTGTCCTTTACATAGTCATTGAAAAATTAATCAGCTATACCGAAAGGATCCATTGCCAACATATTCTTACCAACTTATTGTCATTTTAAATAACTCTATATAGTATTACTATCGCTTTGTCTATTGAAGGAGAGGTCAGAGGTCAAAGGTGACACATATTAAATATTTATATTGTGCTTTCTTTATGATGACAACACACACCACACTCCTAGGATCATAGTTTCTAAGTTTTAAGGCTTATTGTCAAATTCTGACCAATAAATCATCAAGCTGACCTTGAAGACTTCGGCGGATGTAAGCCAAATTCTAACAGAATGCTAATTTGACCCCACTCTACAGCCCTACGAATGTAATGATAATTCCTTCAAAAATGTTCAAGCTGTTGTGTTTACAGACAGAATGACTTACGACAGAATAAGAACTGAACATGTGGGTGAAATGCGGTTGTAGAAATTGGGGGGTTAAAAACAGATCTAATGATGTGTTTGTCGAGCATTGTTCTGTACACAATGCTCAAGTCAGTCTAAAAATGTCCTTGTGTCAGTATGCCCTACATCATAAATGGCTTGAATCCTAAGTTCAATAATGTCTATATAAACGTACTCCTGGAAAGAACATTTTAGAGCACTCCATCCATCTCCATTAAGACGTGTTGTTTTTTTGGTGGGGGATCCACACACTGGATCAGTTCAAACTACATGCTGACTGTCAGTTTTTAATCTGCCCTTTATTGTCTAAGGCTGGTGCCTGTGACTTCTCATTCAAACTTTAGTACTATCCAGTAGTCACATGTAACTACTAAGCCCTAGATGCTTTTAACCAGCAGCAGTACCTTAAATTTTACAAACCACATCCCTGCATCCTCTGTGCTGACAAAAACACAGAACGGCAGAAACATTTTATCCAAGTTTAAAGCTGAAACTGAAAGCTGAGGTTAAACAGCTGAGTGTTCACAGTAAGTAGGATTTGACTGACATCTCCAGAAGAATATACACCCATGCTTTCCCACTGACACGCAGACCAACCCACTCAGCTCCCCAGCACGTGTTTGTCACACACATGAACCCCTCCTCTCCCCGACCCATACACTCTCTCAAACACACACATACACACACCCCTGTCATTTCCCGTGACATTCCCAGCCTCCATTACCTGCATGCATTAACAAACCTCTCTGATGTTAAAAATTATAATTCATACATTTGAATAATTCAGATTACTTTAAAAGCTGTGGGCTCACACTCGCTCACTCTTTTCCCAGCTTGAATGAAAAGTGTTTACCTCAAATCGCATTCGAATAAATCCTATAAGTCCTTTTAAAATTCCTTAGATAAACCAATCAAATACCCCCAGTGCTGGGCTGACTGGCCAATCAAAATTAGCATTCGTAGAAGCGGCCTAGTTTTACTTAAAATCCATCAAATAGCAAATCAAACTGCAGCGTCTATTTGTGAGGTTCAGTTTGTTAGAGTTAGAAAAAAAGGTGACTAATAAAGTGAGAGTGAGAGAAAAAGGGCCCTGCTGCACCAGATGTGTGTGCACGTGTGTGTGTGTGTGTGTGTGTGCACGTGTGTGTTTGTGGTGAGAGTGAGACATTTAAAAACAGTCAACAAGAAACAGGTTAGCAAACTGCACGTTCCCTTTAGATTAGATCTAAGGTTTGGATGGTGAGACCTCACATCTTTTCTCATCTCACTGTCCATGTCGGTTTCTGTTAATTCCAGCTATCTGTAAATCATAACCTTCTGCTTCCTTTTTCTGTGTTTTCAAAACAACAACTGTCTCTGACACTCATATTTCCTGTGCTGTAACGGATTACTCCCCACCCTACACTCAACACGCGCGCAGACAGTTCCCATAGAGGACATCACTCTGACTTGCACTAATGTCACAGACTTGTGCCAATCCCGTGGTTCTCAAAGTGTGGGACGGGCCCCCTTTGCTTCCTAGTTGGCATAGAGCCAGCACAGGGGATGTGTGAACAATGGGCATTTTGACTCTGTACGTTTATACCTGCAGCGCTGTAGTGGTGCAGTGTGGTGTGCTTTCATTTGGGGGACAGTGACAAAAATATCTGAAGTATCCGGTAGTGTGGGTAACTCTGGTTGGTGTTTGTGCTATTGCGGGTCCTTATGTGCAGCCCATGCAACGTTTAACACAACACCAAGTGTTTAAAAAAAAAGCACAAACACTCAACTGTATCTCCTGTTTGAGCTTCTCACACAAGCTTTTTTTAATCTTCTGTGTGAGGCTTTTTTTAATTTTGCACTTCTTCCTCTTAATGGTGAACTAAAACACACTTTTTAACCAATCAGTAGTCTGTCTATATATGGGATTATTACTTGTACATGTTGGTGGCTTCTTGGCAGAGTGTACAGGAGTGTGCCTCCATTTAAGTTGAATTCCTACAATCCCTTTCTTGGACACAGAGAAATGCAAACTTACACCAAAAGCAGGATGATAAAAATTCAGTGATTACAGTTTATATTTAAATTTAAGATTCAACTTGGAATGAGCATTGTTCGTGACACAAACAGATTCCTATTAATGTTATCCATTGTAGTGCATGAGGTCCTGGTAATTAGGAGTGAAAGATGTATATACTGATTTATGTATTTACTGTTGGTAGTTTGCATTGAAAGCTAAACCTGTTTTTAAATCTATGCATGTGTCTGAGTATACCCTGTCTTTCTAACGGGCAGGTGCGTTTCTTCCTCCTCATTTCACCCAAATCATACTAACATAATCGTAAAAACATACAAATACACACCAAGGTTCAAGCAGCTGGTGGGTTTGTCCTTGACTGCCCACCCTGTGGCAGTGGCATGGATGCAGCTGTTTTAGAGGGTTCAGGATGGGATTTTAAAAGCCGTGTCCTTGTCAAGGGTGGACTCTTGGTTTATTTTGGGGGGGTTTTTTGGAGGGGAGGGAGGGTTAATTACCCCAATCTCGAAGGTTGTGTAAAGACCAGCACTCACATTGCTTTGAAAGTTCCAGCCTCGTTATTTATGTCAATTAAAGTACTCTATTAGCTGTGCAGGTGCAATTAGCACACAAGGATACTTTCTTTTGGGAAGTAATACAGCAGAGACCAGCGTTATCCAATCAGTTCTGAGCAAATTATATAACACACCTGGCACATTTGCAGTACAGAATTTATTCATCTCTTTCTCATGCAAGCATCACAACAGGCATCCCTGCTGTGATGCTTGCACTCGGATAGAAAACTGTGGCGCAAAGGTAACACAAAACAACTTAAATGGTTTACTAATGATTTTCATGACACTAAGTATTATCAGTAGCGCGTTTGGGAGCCAGGATCAACCTGAACGAGTAAATCCTAAGAGTCCAGAACACAAGCAGCCTGGCAAGTCCTGTTAGTGGGATGTTCTTACGGCAGTGGGGTGAAGAACGGCATAATAAGAAGTTTCAATACTTTGCGAGAGGTTTCATACATTTCATTTTATCTATAGGTATGAGGCTAGAATGCTGTTATAAAAGACACGTGTGAAGAGAAAGGAAGAAATGTACCTTTGTCCCTTTTCAACTTAGCATGTTTTTGTGATTACTGTGAAATAAGTAAAGTTAAAGGCAGAACAAATGGATTTTTTTTCATCGTTTTTCATGTCTTTGGCAACTCATAGGAAGATTTTGTGCATTAATACTTAATTTTACAGCACAGTTTGAAACACAATGAGCTCATGGATAAACGCTGGTGTTAAAGGGATAACAGAGTGACCCTAGCTAGTTTAAACAAATGAAAAACAGGCTTTTTTTAATAGACAGTTGGCTTTTAAAATGCATGTCATAAAATGGATGATAGCGCCTCGATAATTAAGTTAGCCACTTGTGTCATGAGTGCGTAGACTTGCCCTTGACTGACCTGCCTGGGGCTCTAACAGAGGCATGGCCTGCTGTGCAGTTAGGGATTCTGGGAGTGTGCTCTTAAGGAACAGATGCCAGCGCACAACAGCTGTTCCTTTGGCATCAAACTAGAGCCAACTGGCTGGACCCTCTACCCAAGAACAAAAACATCAACATGTGTTACTAAAACCTCTCCCTCTTAATAGGACACACACACACACACACACACACACACACACACACAGAGAAAACTACACACAGGAGTACGCTGAATCAGAACTTAAGTGTCTCCACAACCAGACTGAACCACAGAGACATCGACACAACCTTTTATACTCAATGTGAGCACAGTCAGGGTCAAAATCCACCAACATAAAGGAGAAAAGGAAGTGGGAGTGCTGGATTTATAACTCAAGGCAAAGCAACAATGTGTCACATTAATTTTTTTTTATCTCAGTTATCCTGTTCTAAACCAAAACTGTAACTGAAATTCCAATAATTGCTCAGCCCTGTGTAGTGATTGTGTGTGTCTGTCTATGACAGAGAAAAGGTACTCACCCTGAAAAGACTGCCTAGCTCTCTCCACTAGCTCCTCTATGGGATAACTGGCCAAGTCTCCTCTTGCATGCTTCGTCTTGCAGTAGGTACACGCATTCAGACACCTACACCGACAGAAAGACACAAAAGAAAATGTAAAAAGAGAAAGATCGAGTAAAACCTTCACTTTTGACTTTATTGAGGAAAACATGTTTTTTGCTTTGGGGGCTTGTGTTTCAATCTTTTTGTGCTCCATTTATATGCTACAGTATAAATCTAATAATATATTAAACATCAAATGAAAGAAGCTGCTTGTATTCACCAATTCTATTGGAAATGGATGTCAACTTAAATGAACTATACTCAGCTGAAAATGTGAAGGTGGAATATAAAAAATATATAAATGAATACAAGAGACTTTTAAAAGGAAAGTAATGAAGCTTGCCCTGTCAATTAAGGAAAAGCAGTAAAAGACAGGGGAGAGTTTAAACTGCACTCTCTTTTATAAACTGTTTCAAAGGACTAGATCCAAAGTGACCATGGACAGCTGTCTCGAAGACCGAGGCAAACAGTGGAAACGCTAGAGTCGCCGCATTGTTTTGTTCGAGAAAAAGAAGAGAGGCTTGATTCAAATTGACTGTGAAAGGAAGGGAAAGGAGAATGAAGCAGAACAGAAAAATGAGAACAGAAATAAAACTGCCTCACACTAGAACCATGAGTATGGCAGGGCGTAAACTCCGGGAGAGTGCTTGGTTGGGAAGATCAACCAAACCACACTCTATTAAAACCATATAATGAATTTAGATTCAATATCTGACCTCCAATTTGTCATAGTAGTTTGAAAAGTACAACCTGGCATTAAAAAAAGTTGGTGTGATGTGTTAACATCCTGAACTGCAAATCAATTACATCCTATATTAAACTGAAAATGGTAAAACACACACAAACCGACAGTATTACAAAAATAACAGTCTCGTTCGGTGCATTTTAAGTATTTAGCATCTTTTCCAGCCAACTGTTGTTGGTATGGAATTTCTGAGGTTACGTGAGCATATGACATCTTTGTATTTTCTATTTTCCATCTAATTTTATTTTTATGCATTTTTCTTTTTCTGGCTTTTTTCCCCTCGTTGGCTCCATTAGTTGCAAGTACATGTTATTGGGTCAGTCTGAATAAAACGCTGTGGCATCTCATTAGCAAAATACTGCAAAGTAATTGGGGGTAAAGACCCAAACAAACTCAATTATGGCTAATAATGGGCCAGTACTTCTACTCATAAAGAAAACCTGACTGTCCATTAGCACAGCACTACTAATGGAGGCTTCTAACCTTGGGAATACATTAGGTACAGCTCTGTTGCTAAAGCTGATCATGGTAACATAAAACAATGCTTGGGATTTTGTTATATATGTATCCTAAAAGCGGCTCTGCTCTGGTTCACTCGAAAAAGGGACAGAATAATTTCAGACAGGACACACATTACGCTGCACAGAACTGATGATGCTGATGAAATACTGTCAAAATAAAAGATGTGTAGAAACTAAATTTTACATTGCTGGCAAGGAGGCCGATGTAATGACAGACCTTCTTAGCAAAACTCTCAGGGCCAAACACAAGAACCTCAGTTTTGAGGAGGACATTTGAAGACATCACCTTATTAATGGCAGTGAAACATTCATCAACAAAGAGCAGACTCTTGAGAGTTTTCAGCATAACAGAAAAGTACAGTGGTGTATCGTCTGCATAGCAATGACAGGAAACGTCTTTGAAACTGAACATGACCCAGGGATAAAAAGAAAAGAGTATTGGTCCAAATACATGTACATGCAGTTACTACTAGGACTCCTAAAAATGTCTATCTGATAAAAAAAAAATAAAAAATGGTGTGATGTAAGCGAAACAACTCGCCTTTAAAATGTACCGTATTTTCCGTACTATAAGGCGCACTTAAAATCCTTTAATTTTCTCAAAAATCAACAGTGCGCCTTATGTATGAATTCTGGTTGTGCTTACTGACCTCAAACCAATTTTATGTGGTACACAACGCTCAAAACCTGTCGAAAAATGTATGAGTACGACTTTGGTAAGCTACGAAGCTGCACCACTTGACGGATTGTTGGAGCATTATGGCTACCACAGTCAGGAGCCTTGCGGAGTAATCTGGGTCCAAAACTCCGTTCAGGTCCCAATGTCAAACGAACACAGACACATCACTGAGAGTTACAAACTGTCTAAATTCTTTCATCTTCAATAAAATGATCAGTGTTGCTGCTTTACCAGGTGTAACAATTAAGTTTAACATCCAGGCATCCATGAAAAAAAAATTTATTAAATTTAACAGAGTTATAAGTTAGCGGGAAGTTAGCTCGCTAGTTTCCATCTAAACATGATATAGCATGTTCAGACTGAGAGATTTGTGAAAAAATTCAAACATACAGCTCTGCTATCACTACCAACATAAATAAAAACTGAAAACTAAACAGCAGTGACTTTTGTAGGGTTACTGAATTTGGGCTAGCTGGTATATAATGATGTGCTACGCGATTGCTAGCAACACAGCTATGTTAGCATAACATAAACACAGTGAAGCTGGAGGATGAACACTAACTTTTTTCCACTCAATAAAAGTTAACGTGACAGGATGCTGTAAACGGACCAAACTTCAGTGAATTGAGTGAATAGAGCAGCTGCGCGAAAATTCAACATTAATGAATCAATGGTACGGAAGTGGAGGAAGCAAGAAGAATGAGTTGAGTAAAGTTTGACTTATCTGACTGTTTTGTTTCGCTTAATGCGCCTTACAATCCGATGTGCCTTATGTATACAAACAGACCCGTTCATCAATAAGTGCGCCTTATAATCCGGTGCGCCTTATGGTCCGAAAAAAAAACAAAACAGTAAGCATAAACTGCATCCTTGACATTCAAGGAAAAATAACACTGATCCCCAGAAACCTGAAGCACAAAGGCCAAAATTTGTGGGCCAAAAAGTACTGCCTCACAAAAGACACCGCTAATCATACTATGATATTACTCCATATATAAAACAATATTGTGCTCAAGAATGATCATGTTTTTCAATTAGTAGGAATGGTGGATTAGTTAATCCTGATAGTTTCCACTATCCAGTGAGTAATGTTGTGAAGCATCTCAGGGGGAAGGTGGGATCATCTGTAATATGGTAACATTTTTTTACATAATCGATATACAAGAAGTGATATATAAATATGTTCCGTAGAGGAAAGTTCAGCTGACCCTGTTCTTCCTCTGATGGTTCGTAGTTAAATACTGGATCACATTTAAACCAGTGATAAAAAAAAGAGGTTAACCACAGCTTATTACAGAGCAGATACACTACAACTTTACAAAGCTGAAATTCTTTGTCAAAAATAAGCAACACGCAATAACCTAAAGATGATAAAAAAAAAAAAGGTCATTCTGTTATGGCGCAAGACAGCTACATGTCGATCCACTTGTTCCACTGCATTTGTTGGACCATCTAACACCTTGCACACTAAAATGCAACAGCCCCTCTCTTATAATCGTTTTGACATTCATTTAAAATAGCAGAAGAATTTTCAATGACACAAATCACCACAACGGGAAAAGAAAACGGAGCTATCCATCCATCCATCTCTCCTTCTCAGAGTATTGCTTTGCTGAGGGCACTAAAGATGGCAGCTAGGTCACAGGACCTTGCTGTGGAGAAAACACAGACAGATGGGACCCCGTGTGCGTGCACACACACCGACACAGACACACACACACACCACCAGGGGGTCAATCCATCTTAATGTGATCAGGCCCAGCTGAATGGATCACACCAACATTAATCTCAAGAGACAGTCAGTGGCCTGTTTGTGTGTCTGTGTGTATTTGCATCAGTAATGTGCAATGTGTGTGCGTTCGTATGGCTGTGTTCAAGTGTGCTGCTGTTGCTGAACATTTGTCCAGTATCACAACAATGCATTAGCGGTTTCGACTTCTCCATTAGCCAGGACGGTCTGTGACAACTCGTCGGCACCCTTAGACCAACGGTGAGCGCAACAGAGGAGCCTGTGTCCGTCACTCACTGTGGCAGGCACATGCACGCCTTCACTTTGTATTAAAGTTGCGATGGATGATAAATGATTTGAACTTGTACGATTTTAAAGTTGCTTTTACCATTCAGGAAAACTAAGCAGCTGCAGTGACGTAAAGACACACCTTGATAATTAAATCCAAATATTTCTCAGCCTACTTTATATCTGTCCTCGCTCCCTCTTCTGTTTTGTCCCAGTTAATTAAACCACAGAGGTAGCTGTTGTACCTGACAACAGTGTAGTTCATCAATGTGTTACAATGAGAAAGGTTACCTCCCCAATGTGCGTGTGTGCGTGCGTGCGTGCGTGTGAGATGAAGACGGAGAGATTATTGTGTGGTTGCAGCCTTGAAAAGGTAACAAAGGGAGGAAAACCCTGAGGTTCCTCTATACATTTGTAAGCCTGCCTCAATACACACACACACACACACACACACACACACACACACACACACACACACACACACACACACGCGCGCACACAAACAAAGTACAGTTCCCTTCGGGAAGGCTCCCTTGTGCTGCATATTAAGAACAAGAAAATCATTTCTCAGTGATAAGTATTTAGAATCTAGACATTAATTAGAAAGCTACACATTAATTAGAAAACAGCCATCGGTGTGTACGTGTGTTCGTCGGAGCTCGTATTGTGCCAGCTTCAAAACGCAATTATGAAAACAAAGCTTAAACTGCGAGGGGAAGTCTGAGCGCCATGCAAATTGTAAAGCAAGATTAGTCATTGCGCTTATTGTCGAGACGGGGAGACGGTGAAGTGGGTATATTAGCAAACAAAATCTCCAAACTGCTGTTATATGGCTGAACAATGCCTCGAGCCTGTAAGTTTGCTGTTAGTGTCATCTCAAAGTCAAAGTGGAGGTGGAGAAATAATATGGAGTCAAGGAACAAAGACTGCTGACACAATGAAGTTAAGACCTATTAGGAGCAATGAATAGAGGGGTTATTAGTAATTCAGAAAAAGATTGGCAGTTAAAACCCATTTCAAGTTGCATGGGAACTGCACACACACCGATGATCTTGTGTAACTCATATAAAAGGCAATATTCGTTACATCAAATATTATTAGGAGCTCTAATCATAAGGGTTTGGGATTAAGCTAAAATTACAGCGCTAATATCGTGTTGTGGCGCTTAGTCAATGGGGGTTAAGTGGAGTTGCGACGGTGGGTTTGAAACATTTTGTCTTGATGGCTATAGAAGACTAAACACAAACGACACAACAGAGGTTTTACTTCGTTTTTCAAAAGTGTAAATTTGTGCGAACACTTTTCTACAGTGGCTCGCTGTGTTAGGTTAAAAAAAAAAAAATCAATCAAGTAAAAGTTTTTGCATCAATATTTCACATGAGGATTGGTTGTTTTTGCGTATTTATGTGTGTGCATGGATTTCAGTGAGCTTCCTTTCATCTACAAGTGTGTGCTCTAATGCAGCTGGGCCCTGTTTCTCTCAGTGTTCAATCCAGCCTTTGTTCATGAACTCTCGAGTTCTGTTATCGAGTCTCATGTTCCCCGTGTTAAATACTGAAAGAGCTCTGTGTGCGCGTGTGTGCATTTTAGAAAATGTGTCACATGTTGACCCTGCTTTTCTACTACAGCAGCTTTGCTTGTTGTTTTGACTGAAAAAAGTCAGCATGTGTATGTGTGTGAGAGCATGTGCGCTTGCCTCTGAAACCACATCTCCACGTCCACATAGTAGCTGTGTTTTCCCAACTTCTTGTTTTGTCTGTAGTCTGACCTCGAGACGGTGTTTGTACTAAAGTCAACCAGCCCATTGTTGCTGGAAAATAATGGTGCGATATTTGTTTATTTTTGAACTCACTGATAAAGTGTCACGTGAAGATATGCTATGAGGTTAGGCCTACAGTCAGGCTGACTGAGTCAGTACTTGGTCAGGTAATCGGCTCACTTCTCTGGCTTACTAACCACTTTGCACTCTAACTTACTTGATTTTTAAGTCCCCTGTTTTGCTGATGATCTAAATGCTGAGCTGACTCATACAGTAGGTAGATTGAGAGGTCAGAAGGATCTGCACACAGTAATAACCGTCAACTGACAGCTTGTTTTGCTGACTTACTACTTCATGCAAGTCACTAGACAAAACAGTGGTTGGAGACTGCAGGTCGCCCGAAATGATTGTGACCGTTTGCAATGAACTTGTGATCTTGTTGCTTGAAGTTGATGAGCAGGTCTGCAACCACTTGCAAACAGCTGCCATCTTCAAAGCAAGTTTGATGTGTCAAGGTGATAAAACGGCAAGACGGAACCAGTCTGCTATCAGTCTGCAAAAGAACTGCATCAAGTTGGCAAATTACATGTAATGTGTTTGTGTTAATATGGTGTAAGTTGTCTACATATACATAAATTTAAACTAAACAAAATTCACATTAACTACTTACATTTAGAGTTCAGCTAGAACCTCAGATTTGAAACAGAAATTCCTCCACAAACCTTGCTTTCATATTGGAATAAAACCAGAATAGAACCAGATGACAACCAGTTGGGTTGAGTTCCCTGTTGCAGAGAGATGCACTACAGATTGACTAAAACATGTTGGCAATGTCTCTAACTACACATTAAAGAGAAATTATTTTCAAATGCAGTCAATGTGCAACAGAATTTTTTCTTCATTCTGACTGAATCATCAAGGAGTGACTAGTCAAGTTGATATTTCAAATGCCTTAAAGTGGACTTATTATGCTCATCTTTATTTTCTACCATGTATATAGTGTGATGGTTACTCACATAAAACATGGCTAAAGCTTCAAACAGTAAGGTTAGTGTATGTCGAGTAGTCCTAATGAGTGAAAAGTTTAAGCTCTACACTGCCATCCGCATGTTTCAGACCGTTTGGTTTTTTCTTCCTCTTGGCTCTGTATGACATCACTAAAAGTCAATATCTGTTTAAAGCACATGAATCGAGGGGCTTCAACAAAGCCCAGTCTAAGATAAATAAGGATAATTTCAAACCGTAAATCATGCAAAGCTACTCTAATCAAATCCACAAATAAAAATATGCAGCTGGAAATGTGCATAACAGGTCCACTTTAAAGCTCTTGTCATTTTATTGATGGTGGCTCAAGAGTTGGGAGTTCGCCTTCCGAGCCCCGGCTTGGACAGTCTCGGTCGTTGTGTCCTTGGGCAAGACACTTCACCCGTTGCCTACTGGTGGTGGTCAGAGGGCCAGGTGGCGCCAGTGTCCGGCAGCCTCGCCTCTGTCAGTGCGCCCCAGGGTGGCTGTGGCTACAATGTAGCTTGCCATCACCAGTGTGTGAATGGGTGGATGACTGGATGTGTAAAGCGCTTTGGGGTCCTTAGGGACTAGTAAAGCGCTATACAAATACAGGCCATTTACCATTTTACCATTTTACATCCAGCAGAATCTTTATATCAGAGGATGTAAAGGAATTATTGAGACCTTTTAAAATAGTTGGGTTTTTTCTGAATTAAGAGTTTTCAAAAGGATTCCAGTTCCTAAACAGTTTATTACAAACGTACCCACTCTCTTCTTAAACTCCATTCCTCTAAAGCAACAAAACAAAATGACTGGACTGGACTGGACTGGACTGCATGTGTACACACCACTACAGATAATGTAGTGGAAATTACCTCATTACTGGGCTGGTGTTTCTTATTGACAAAAAGTTGCTACTTGAGTCACAAATCTTCTCTAAAATAGTCACTCGTGTGTGTGGTCTGGGTGTTGCTCAGATTGTAGGGATGTAAATTTGTTTACACAGTCACAGTATGTCAATGTGTTTTCCTTAGGAGGATAAAAAAAAGCAAGCTCCTGTAATGTCTGTCATCAAATTTTTAGGTGAAGACATGTTGTTAAGGTTGAAGTAAGCTTAAGGTTTGACATGTAGTAGTTATGGTTAAAGCTCCAGAACATTTCTAACTGAACGTAATGCCCCCTGAAATCATGGATACACTAATAAACTACTGTGTGTATGTGTGTGCACGAGTGTGTGTGTGTAAATTGTGTTTGCCTGTGACACATTGGGACTAATTCAGTTACTCAGGGGTTCTGTAGCATAATACCTTGTAATGACACACAATCTCATTTTGTCCAAGGAGACACATCAATCTTTTGGATTTACTGTGGGGAGCACAGTCTGTCCTGGTGAGTTAGTGTGGAGAATAGTGTACGGAGTGTGTGCGTGTTTGTCCTGAGCATATATTTGTGTGCTTGTGTGTTAAGCAGTGGGAAAGAGGGAAATGGAATAAAGTGTTCAGACCACTGGAGCTGAAAACTACCCATACATTGGTTTGATAAACAGCAGGAGAGGCCACTGTGGTACACAGCTAGAAGAAGTGTGCACATATGTCTGTGTGTGTGTGTGTGTGTGTGTGTGTGTGTGTGTGTGTGTGTGTGTGTGTGTGTGTGTGTGTGTGGGAGCCTGTCTGCATATGGCCGTGTACGTGTGTGTCTCAAGAATGAAATAGAAAAAGAAAATGAGAATTCCGTTGTGGAGGTGTATGTGCGTGTGTGTCTTGTGCTGAAGTGCAAAATCAAAATGAGATTGTGTGTATATTGGGCATCCATGCGTCTCTGCGACTGTTCACACATATGTACGTGAGAAGAAAACCTTTTGTAAACACCCTTCATTCTGCTGTAATTCCACTTTTCTGAAGCACATCAGCACATTTTCTCCATCTTTTGTTGCTGCTTGACATGATGCATTTTCACTTCTGCTCTTTCAAGAGAAAAACAACACAGAAAAGAAAAGATGAGATCATTGACCAACGGCAAACAAAATGAAAATGCAGTCAAGCGGCGCGGTCCAACGTGGTTTTGTTGTACGATGTGGAAGAGATATGCACCGATATCATGCAGAATGACGGAATATTAGAGTCTGAAGTTAGAGAAAATATACCTGCTTTGATTATTAAGTAAAAGAAAATTATGTATAGGAGAAGGAAAAGGGAAAAACAGACGTTGATCTCGTGTCTCATTAACTTCCATGCTGTTGCTATGAAACTGAAAATTCAAAACATAAGTCTTTAAGTTATCGAATAACTTCGCTAATGAGCTTGCATCTCTCCGTCTTTTCTTTTTGTGTGTCACACTCACCATTAAAGCAGAGACTTATCTATAACACCAACACCTGTATTCTTATTGTAACATTAGCATTATTAAGTGCCTATTTTTGGCTGTTTCCTTATTTAAAGGGGAATAAATAAATACAAATAACATTTAATAAAAATAATAATGTTTGCCTTATGCCCGATGCCCCACCTGATCCAACCCCACAGGGATTCGTGTCTTCTCCCAGGATCGCACCGGGGATCTTTCGATTATGCTATTCCCAAGTGACAAACCTTATTATAAAGTGCGCACCCAATGAGCTTTGCTATGACGTTTTACCTTGCTTAGTCAAGGAATGTGCCATAGAAATACATAAATAAATCATAATGACTTTGATTGATCTGCAAAGAGAAACAGTTAAGAGGACTAAGAAAAGAAGTCAAGCACGGAGGAAGCTCTGAAAGTGAAACACGCCAATCACATGCTGATGACTGTCATTTCTCTTCTTGAAATAGGACCGGCATGATAACTCAACGTCAAAATTAGAAAAGCGAACTGAGAACTAAGAGTTAAAAATACACATAAGTACAAAAGCTGTTTTTTGCACTGTTTTTCAGACGACTTATCACAGCGACACACTACAGATGGCAAAATTTAATGACAGAAATGACCATTTTGAGCAGACTGGAATTAAAATGATCACTGAAGACTAATTTAAAAGTAATCCTATCAGACACAGAGGATGATATAACTTCTAAATATTAAAAAAGGGGTTTTTTTCTGATTTGCTTGGCAATTTAATATTTACTGGGGTGGCAATATTCTTAATATTGAAATATTAAGACGGGCAGCACATGCTCAAAAACTTTTGCACAAATTTTACTGAAACAACAATGAAACACAAGCAAACAAATTAAACCATAGAATAAAATTCACATCACTTTCTGTTTAAATAAGAAACACCTGCCATCCAGCACCTGTATGCAGTTTTTTTGTTTCAAGTAGCTTGCATTGTTTGTTGTTGCTAGCTGACATGCACGAGTTCAGAACTGGCCAGTGGACCACCTCGATCCGGCCTCCAATATCCTCCAACCTTAACAACCCTTCCAAAAATTAAAAAAAAATACCCTTAAACCAAGTCTCCACCTGCAGCAGCTTCTGTTAGGGCGGCCTTCCAACTCACACACAGCAGATCAAGGACTACCATACCCAGGTGCACTTAAAAACAGCAGGGTTGGAGTGTGTCAAACTGTGGGATGAAAGCATCTGAGGACTGCCTGTAGTTTCTTCCCTCGTTTAGTTTTGACTAAAGAATTTAGACCTTCATTCTGATCCGTCCTTGTTACTCAGGGATACGTAATGTCAAAAACAGGAGTCATAAAGTGATGTTGTATCTGCAGCTTAACATCTGAGTCCTAACCCTGCTCTGAGGCTAATTGATTTTCTGTGCACCGAGACATTAGTGACCCCATATTTACCCCACTCTCAGCTGGCTAAAGCGTTGTGCAATACACCTTAGACACAATGGTTAACACAAATCTACGTGAAGGTCAGCACTAAAGTTGATAAGGCCTATTATTCCACTGTGTCGGCTCGGAGAGGGGACACAAATCACAGGAAACAAGGAGGCTAACACACAGGGGGCCTCCCGGATAACACAAATATGTTCACAATGCACTCTAACATACATTCTTTCTACATGCTCATCTGGCTTTGTTTACATTGTGTGTGTGCATAGCGTAGGTGTATTTTGCTACACTGATTGTGGTTGATTATATAAATACATAAATGAAAACAGCAGATAACAAAATAGAAAAAAAATACTGTTTTTTTTCCTTGAGATTATTTGTATTCGGCTTTAATAAAGCATCTAAAACAGTCACGTGAAACATTTTAATCATCCATTCAAATCCCTGACAATGGATTCATGCGATATTCAACACAGTAATAGGAAGATAAATTAGCTTTCTGTTAAGTAGATAAGAACATTACTATTAATGTCAGGAGGTGAAAAGAAGAAGAAAAGAGAGAAATCAGGGACTGGATAGAAAGCAGTGAAGAAAAGAGAGAGAATAAATTGGTGTACAAGTTCCAAGGTTATCCATTATAGTCCCTGGACTGAGAAGAGCAGCAGCTACAAGAGGAAGAAATGTTTACTCTCCTGTAACAAAAACGAAAAGCACTGAAATTTATCATGCATTCAATTTTCTGATCCTCTGATCTACTTGAAGCCCATTGTAAACCTAATCTGCGGGCATCCGACGGACTATTTTTGCATTATTAATTATTTTAATTGAGATCTATAAATTAAAAAATGCACCATCATTCCATTGTAATATTTTGTTTCACAGTTTTTTGACACCTCTTGATATTAGCAGTTCAACTTCAAACTATTTGTTGCAAAGGACGAAATGCCAGCACAGCACTAAGTCGTCACGGTGCAGTCAGCCAATTCTTCAAATGTGTTTCAGAGAGCTTTGAAACACATTTGAAACACAGCCTAGTGTTGCTGCCTATTCTTCTATATCATCCCGTCCACCTATTGGTCTGCTGGGAGGAACGATACAGTTAGTTATTGGTTAGAGGTTAGAAGACGGGATCATGTGCACCTGACTTTAACACGCTGCAATCTCAATGACAGAGATAACTGCCAGAAATGCAACTAAACAGAGAACGGGGAAGAGACAGCTAATGAAACGTAATGAGCTGTAACAGCGGAACAAAGGACTTTTTTATGCCTGGAATCTAATGGCAAAGGTTGATACAGACACAGCAAGACACACACACACACACTTAATGACCCATTCTGTGCAAGTGGCTGTAAATTCCTGTTTATGACACTGAAGCACCACATCTGAACTTGCTCACAAAAGGGTTTTGAACACACACACTTATATAGGTCCCCAATGTTTAATCAGAATTTGACACCCAGTACCAATGTCTTGTTTATTTGCCTGTTCTTTTTTGTTAATTTCCTTTTTTTCAGGGAAATTTTTCATTATATACAAAGTTTATTACAAACACATTTTTCAGCCCTTCGATGTATCGCTGAATGATCACATATTAAATCATAACATTTTTTGAAAATACATCCCAAATAAAAGGCTCGCAAAGCTGATGAGACACCAGATAATGGTATGTAATTAAGTTGGCCACTATATTTAAAATAGTGTTTAAAAATCCAAAAACAATCAGTGTCAGATTTTCAATCCATGTAAAAACAATTCAAAAACAAATAATGAGGAGGAAAAATTATACCAATTAAAGAGCACAAGAAACAACATGAAGTCAACATCAAAAATATAAGGAGCAACAAGATCTTATTCAAAAACTCCAAAAGTTAAGAGTGTGTATTTCCAATATTCTTTTTTCTTCATTCCCACGTCTATTGCCTTCATTGCTTCACCACTCTCACTGACTATTCAATGCATCCATTCACAAGGTGTGAAAAAGCCTCGGTTGATGAACATCCAAGTTCTCAAGGTTTGAATTGCATGGAATAAGAGGCAGATGACACTATCATCTGTACCATCGCTAAAGCTTACAGAGAATGGTCCAACAAAGAGAAAATATCCAGTCAGTATCAGTTCTCTGAGTGAAAATACCTCGTTGATGTCAGAAATCAGAGGAGAATAGACTGAATGTTTGAGCTGACAGGGAAATAAGCACTCATTGGAACAACAGTATACTTTTAGAACTGAAGAGCATCTCTAAAAGCACAAAAGATTCAAGCAGATGCTTGGATATATTGTGCATGATGATGGCTCCAGCAGTATAAGACCAAGAGCCAGTCAGCTAAGAACAGGAAGATGAGGCTATAATTCACACATGCTCACCAAAAACTGGACAACAGAAGACTAGAAAAATGTTATCCAGCCCAATGAGTCTCTTCTGCTGCAACATTAAGATGGTCAGAGGGTCAGAATTTAACATCAACATCATGAAAGCACGGTCCATCTTACCTTATGTGGTAATAAGGTGGTGGAACAGTTTGGTGGATATTTTCCTTTCATACATTGGGCCCATTAGTATCAATTAAGCATTATTTAAATGCTACAACTTGAGTGAGTATAGTTGCTGACCATGTCATCCCCTATGACCACAATGTACCCATTTTCTGATGGCTGCTTCCATCAGCACTTTCGGGATGTGGCGGAAAAGAAGATTCACATCATGAATGTGCAACAACTGTGAGACGCCATCATGTCAATATGGACCAAAATCTCTGAGGAATCTTTTCAGCACTTCCTTGAATCTATGTTATGAATAATTAAGACAACCCTGAAAGCAGAGAGGGGCCCAACCCACTACTAACAAGTGACAGCAAAAGTGGCCAGTGAGTATATATTTGCAATACAACATGCATAATATATACGACTCCCAATGTTTGGAAGTGTGAAAGTGAATCCAACTAAAATCCAAAATCGGAAGCAAAATGAAACTAAACTAAAATAAACCTACAAATGATATAAGGATCAATATCACAGGAACATGGTGGAACTTTCACAATAAAATTAAGTCAAGACAACTAAAAGTAACTGTGCTACTGGCCAAGAAGAAATCGAACAATGTTTCTTTAATACAAAGCCGAGGCTACGTATGGCCTAGCTGGACTATGGTGAATGTATTCTGATGAAATTAACTTGGTGGGGGGGAAAAGCCAATCTAATGTGGATTTAACAGGAGCAAATGAAATTAATATGCAACTTAATGAAACTAATATTGTGAATCAATTTGAACACAAAATTACATTTTCATAGGTACTCCCAGGTGAGTCACTGTGCCAGGCTTTTGGTAGGATTAGCAATAATAAAGCAAAGAGGATGGTTCCCTAGGTTCATCTACAAGACCCAGAATAAAATTACCATGTGCAAAATAATTTATTTATTTCTTCTTCTTTTGGGGAGGGGGTGTTTGTTTGTTTGTTAATTTGAAAATATGAACTCTTAAGGTCAAAGTTCTAAGGCTCAGAGTCGTCTAATTGTTGAGGTTTTGGCTGTATTGTTGTAGTGTCTTTGCCCTAAGCACCTTGAGATAACTGTAATCTGGCGCTTTGATTTACTACATGTTGGAGGCCATTCTAAAATTCAAAACAGCACTAGTAAAATTCTAAGAAAAAATATCTCAATACATGACAAAAAAAAAAAAAAAGCATGGGGATATCAACCGGGTTTAAGACACGTTCAGTTTTTAAACCCTAAATTATACGAGATTTGCAACTTTTCAAAGATCTGTGGAAGCCCTCCACCCTGAAGCATGACACCTACTTGACATTTGGCAAGAATAGAAGAGAACGCCCTCAAATGAATGCATCCCACGTGTTCATATAAAAAGACAAATTGGCAACAAACTCGAGACATTTAAAGCTACACGAATGAAGACACACACATAAATGATTTTGAGTGTTCTCTTTAGTTATTTAAAAAAAAAAAGTGAATGGGAACGCCTGTGTCCCACACAAGGACTTCTCTGTTTTAACAGCTGACAAATGTCACCAGTGATGTCATCAAGACCTCAGACGAATAATTACAACTGATCATCCAAAACCAGAAAACATAAAGGACACATTTTGTCTTCTTTCCATTACACCCCCGCGCACACACACACACACTTTAACCTTAAGAGGACCATGTCAAATTACTGACAGCAGTGGCTGACCAGCTCATACAAAAGCGCATATTAAGCTTGGATTTTGAGTAACATAAGTGTTATCTGGAAGAGATTTGGTCGATTCACCCAATCAAATATTTGAATAATCCACTATTCTACTGAAGCCGTTTTGGTTAAAAACAAGAGGATTTATTTGTTGCTAACCCAACCCTTTGGAAAACAACAGCGAGATCATCTGGATCAGACACAGACCTCCTGCTGGCAGGAGGTTCCAAGAGACTGACATCTGCACACCCATACTGCAACACAAAGAAACACAATTCATATACAGTGGTGTGAAAGTGTTTGCCCCCTTTCTATTTTTTCATGTGTTTGTCCCGCTTACAGTAAATGTTTCAGATCATCAAACAAATTTAAATATTAGACGAAGATAACAGAAGTAAATACAAGATGCAGTTTCTAAATGGAGGTGTTTATTATTAAGGGGGGGGAAAAAGTGTATGAAAAAGCAACTGCCCCCTAAACCTAATAAAAGGTTGGGCCAACCTTAGCAGCAACAACAGCAATCAAGCTTTTGTGATAACTGCCAATGAGTCTTTTATGGTGCTGTGGAGGAATATTTGCACACTTATCTTTGCAGAATTGTTGTAATTCAGCCACATTACAGGGTTGTAAAGCATGAACCGCCTTTTTAAGGTCATACCTCATACCATATGTCAATCAGATTCAGGTATTTGACTAGGACACTCCAAAGTCTTCATTTTGAGTTTCTTAAGCCGTTCAGAGGCGGACTTGCTGGTGGGTTTTGGATCACTGTCCTGCTGATCAGAATTGTTGTGCTTCAGCAATTCTGATCAGCTGGTCACACCTGGGAAACTTCACCACTGTTCCATGTTGTTGCCATTTGTGGATAATTGCTTTCAGCTTTAGAAATGGCTTTATAACCTTTTCCACGCTGAAAGATCTCAATTACTTTGTTTCTCATTTGTTCCTGAATTTCTTTGGATCATGCATGATGTCTGACTTTTGAGGATCTTTAGGTCTACTCAACTTTGTCAGACAGGTCCTATTTAAATTGTAAATGGACTGATTCTTACATAGCACTCAAAGCACTTTATACAACTTGTCTCATTCACCAATTCATACATGACTTTTTTCTATGCTTTTCCAATGCAAGTGCTTTCTATCTAACATTCACACACATTCGTTCACACACATCTACATTAAAATATAAGAGCTTAGGCAAGGAAAGTGCTGAAAAACGAAGAAAAATAAACTGTGCAGTTTCAAATATTGTGTCTTTCAGACCAACCAGGAATAAACCAGCTGCACAATGGTGACCAATTTTAAGCAACACTTAGAACATTACAGAAAAGTGCTGTCTCTGATGTGCACACTTGATGGCAGATGTTGCAAAAGACTATTTATTTAATTAAAACAAAAAAAAGTGTCAATTTAGATGAAAAACAGTGGCCAAACCAGTTAAACGTACAGATTTTCTACATGAATCAGATCAAATGTGCTCTAAGAAGCTTTACTCTGGAACTGAGCTCTGCAGATTATGAACATCTGAAACACAACCGGCTCTTTAGGAAAGACTCCCACAACTTCTCAGTTGATGCTTTTTAGAATTAAAGCAGTTCTTAACCTTGGGTATTTATCCAATATAATCATGCATGTTGCGTAATAATAACATCACTTTAAACACATTGTTGAGGTGAAAGATAACAAGCCCACAAGTGAGGGAATACAACAGGCTATATATTTTACTACCACCAACAGCAATGCTAGTGGTTATACATCAAAACTGACACACAGTTGTTGTTAAATGTGTACGGTAAGAAAAAAAAAAAAAACACATGAGAGCTAAGTTGTTACATATAATGACTTCAGTGACTGCAGACACCATATAGGGGGAACTTTGCTGATAAAACAAATACAGTTAAGCAGCAGCATGATAAGCATGATCTTACCACGTTAAGTGCGAAAATTAGCATAAGAATGCTGCTGCAAGTAGTCCAACAGATTCAAGGAGAAAGCTGGTAATTCTAGTAAAATCTTCAATTCCCTCACTGACTGTAATAAATGTAAACACAAGAGGTTCAAAGAAAGAGACGATGCACTGCTGATTATATGAAGTCTTCTTAATGGTGCTTAGGAACAGCTTAAGCTTGTTTACTCGACAGCTAGTTAAAAAGCAGGAGGGCCTGAACACATCTGTACAAGAACAAATGACTGTGTATTTAAGTCTAGAATGCTATACTCACAAAGAGGATTATTGCTTTGGTACAAGAGTACTTGGTCTGGGAGTCAAGCCACTAATATATAGACCCGGAAGACATGCATTTGGATGATTGATGGATTATCCTCAGTGGAGGTCCAGCACTAGGAATTAGTCCGTCATAACCCTTTTTAACTTGTCTACTGAGAATATAGCACATGGGTTAGAGGAGGCATATCTGTAAACAACATAAAATTCACCCATAAAGTGCAGCTGTGCAAGTGGATGTAGGTCTCAGAGTCTGTCTGTGTATTTAAGACTTATTTATCCCTTTCTCTGCAATACAATTGACGGATAATCTACAATAATGTAGCTAGCATGTCTGATAACATTTTATATTAATATGCATGACAAAATTTATATAAAATGTAGAAAACTTATTTTTAAATTAGCTAGGAGTGACTTAAAAGGCAAAAGGCATATTGCAGATCATTTTCTCCATCATCACAGCGATGATGGAGAAAATAAGTTTTTTTAAATTATGCTTTTGTAATAGTACACCGAGAAGTAACTGAGAGGCGTGTTAGGCCTCTTATTACATTTCCACTTGATAAATACCAATATATGTTCATGAACATACTGAGATTTCATACACACATGCACACCATATGAAGTGATTTAAAATACCCATATTAATTAGGCATAGAGATGCGCTGCTCAAGTAGCTGAGCAACCAGAAAGAGAGAGCACACCGACATGCACATGCAGTAAACTGGGAAGGCAAGAAAACTGTATTCGGTTGTAACATAAATACTTTAGGCTGTGTTTTCTGTTAGTGTCTCCGTGTCCTACCCAGTGTTAATTGAGATGATTTCAATGAGAGGGTTCTTCCTGATCTTGGGGAGGTCCAGTCGAGCTCCTCCAAGTCGTCGGCCTCCATCTTTCTTCTGACCCAACAGACGAACTGAGTGGCCTGAAAACAACAAAAATAAAAATCATCTCACATAATCAAATAATCCTACTAAAACACTGACTGACTATCACGCTACTGTCACTACTGCAGATGGATGCAAACGTGTTTAAAAAGACACCCTGAAGTATGTTTGCTGCTGTGCCAAATTGCACTGCTAAAGAGAAAAATAAATACAATATAACGGACGTAAGAAACATTTTGCCCGTATTGGTTGTCAGAGCCCTTGCTCTCTCTTGAGTATGTCTCTCATCAAACTTACAATGCAAACAATGAGATTATATTTGCATACATATATTTTCACCCACAAGCAAAATGCCAAACAGAAATCAAACTTCCATTGTGCAAAATCGACCTCAAATAAATTGCTCTCATCTATTGTGGATAAATTTAGTATGAACAGGACAATGAGGAAAGACATAATAGCAGATCGAAGCACATGCAAACAGGGTTTTTCCGGTCTCAGAAATGGACTTGGGGGGCCTCTGACTCTCATTAACACTGTTTTGGGGTTGGGAGGGGTACTCAGTGTGTGTCCATGCACACTATAAAAGTTGGTATTCAACAAAAAGTAGAACCAAAAAGAACAGACCAATCCTATGCCTAACAACCTCACACAGACTAGGGGTTAACAAACACAATGGATACACAGTAGGAAGAGGGTAATAAGGCCCAGCTGAATACAATTAAGACAATTACAAAGGCAGGAAAAGTAAAAAAGGAGGGAACAAAGACAGAAAGCCACACTGTTTGTCAACATTCAAAAGAAAAAAGGAGTTAAACTAAAAGACTGACCAAGAATAAAGTCACATAGTAAAATGGAAAAAACAAACTGAAATGCAGGTGGAGATAAACACGAAGAAATGAAAACAGAAACAAAGAATCGACAAAGAGCATGGTGCACTAATAAGATAAGACAGTATAACCTATGTTATACTTGCACCAAAAACTGATAATATTAGAAATGAAAAAAGGGGATCCTCTACATAAAGAGGGCTACTTTACTCACAGTGAGAAGTAATAGCAATTATTTATATGTGGCTATCATAGTGTCAACCAAGGCAAATGAAAAATCCACAGCTGAGCCTAACAGCTAGTGACGTCTAGCCTTTGGTGTGTGGAAATGGGACGCAGTATTCTCTCTTCTCTAACCATTTAATAGGCTGCTAGCTAGCTGTGTGCGAGATGGAGGCGCTGAGGGATGGAATTGTCTTCCTGTTTTCATCCGCTATACAAGGGTCTCTTGGGAGGGTGGGTTCAGAGCAGGAAGCATGGTTATCAATCGGTAGATAAAAATGACAATCTGCCCCAGAGGAGGACAAAGAGCCAATCGTTGAGGCATGACTGGTCTTAATATCCCAGTACAAGCAAGGAAATACGAAAACGTCCCTTGTGGAAAACAGCTGGGATTTGGACCACATTTGGCCCCACATTTTTTTTCCTCCCTTGGATCTGTGCGTCCACCCTCAGTCATGAAACAAGGATTGAAAACTCATGCATGTACTAATAATGCCCTGAAACATTTGGAATATGTGAAATGTTAATGGCTACAAAAAGTCACAAGAGTAATTTCGGTGCAGGTTTGTGGTAAAATCTGTTTTTAGAATTCCCTCTCTTTCCATTTTCATATTGAACATTTATTTCTGCACGGTGGGAAAATATACTTACTAAACATAATTGCAAACACAGACTTGTCAGGAAAAAGCAATTACCAGTATGGTGCTGGATTTCCAGATGTTTTTTTTCCCCAAATAATGAGCTTGTCCATTCTAATAAAACTGGAAATTGTCATTCCCCACATACTCCTTTGCTCTCTAATACTGCACAGGACCCCTGTCACTGTGACTACCGCAGAAGACTCGAGAAATAATCTCACTGCCAGCATGGAGTCACTCCAGGAACGTACCCAAAGCCAAATTCAATTTCAGGGCCTAGGGGACCATGAATGGGAAGCAAGAGATAAAATAGCTAATATGACTTGCTGAAGAAAACCAAAGAACGCTTCACTATTTGTCATCTCAATTACAGAGTTTACAGAGGCCAACTGCTGTGATGGGCAACCCTGCATAGTCATAGACACACACACCCCCGTCAACTAATACCACATTTTCTTGTGACTGACTGCCCTCCTCTTCTTCCTTCTGAACTTTCCTCAATCTGTTCTTTTCTTTCCCTTAAATCTAAACTGCTAGAAATGTCCTATCCACTCATAACATCCCACTAAAACACGCCAGAAAAGAGAAGAGAGGAAAGGGAACGATAGATGGATGTGAGGCTAAGATTTGTAGATGCTTGGATGATGATGAAAGATGTGTAGGATAGCCAGATGGATGGTTTGGAGGGAGAGGTAGAACGCTAAAAGGATGACCTTTTGACCTGTGTCTGATGTCTTATAAGCAGAGGGTCTTGTTGAGCTTTCTGGGTTGATTGTAAAGTAGAAGGCAGGAATAGGGGGGAGGTGATGGGAATATATTGAAAAGAGGGGACAGAGGTGGCAGATGAGAAGGACAGGAGGGTTTCATGTTTTTCATTTATCCTTTCAACATAAGTCTTTATTAAATATGTAAGACCGTCTTCGAAAAAGCTGTTTATGTCCTGACCAAATGTCACACAAATCAGTTTTGATGGGAAATTTTCAACGCCAACATTTCCGAAGAGTGCTTCCCTTAAACGTCATCCAGGTTTTGATGCTTTACAAGGAAGATTTTTTGGTCACATCTAGAGAGGCTCTCTCAGAGCGGATACGATACTCAGAACATCTTCAGATGACTTAAAACATAAGTAAAAGTCCTAAAGTTTGTCTTTTGGTACCTGCTCTTCATTTACTTCACTTACTGTCATCTGTCTGCATCTGTTCAACCACACTTCTGCTCGGCAAAAAGGTTATTAATACTGGTGAAATAAGGATCACAAGGTTAGACGGATGCCATATTCTCTGATCTGTAGCTGTACACATAAACTATCCTAACTATGCTTTTTCTACTCCCTGTCTTTGTGTGGCATTCACACACCAACTATAAACTGTTTCTAAACGATAAATGAATATCAGGTGAAAAAGTACTATCCAAGGGCATATTCACAGTGAAAGAATATGAATATTAGAAGTCCTAATAATAAAAAAAGAAGTCCCAAGATCAGATTATTAGTATCTTTTTTCCATACATTCTTCTTGATTAAAAATATTTTACTCTTTTTACTCATTTGTTCTTGTGGTGTGTATTTGTCTGTTGAGCATTGCTGAGAATCATAAAAGCTGCCCTTGTAAAAATGTGTATCCACGGGTGTCATTAAGGTGTCTTTTTTTGTTTTTGCGTAAATGGAACTGCCAGTGGGCTCGGAATACAAGACGGAGTCAAAGCACGGGTTGTTGTTAACAAGAAATTAACTTCTGGCACAACTAAAACAAATTGATCTGGATAATCAAGCTCGTAACCACAGTAACACCAGCACCAACAAGTAAATAACACTGTATAAGTGAGCATGCACCGACTAAGCCAGGAAGTCAACCTGAGATAACACGACGGGATAAAAACACGTCCTATCATTTACTACAGGTAGTAACTTGAAGTCTTTATTACACAGATGCACTATGATAAAAAAGCAGCTTTACAACTGTGAGGTATCCTTATGAAATCACGGATGTTTAATTCATTTAAAGCCTGGAACTAAATGAAAAAGTCACACATGCTAAGAAGCGAGTCCCCAAAAGCATGTGAGTACTCTTGTCATGTGGAAAACAGGACCTGCAAGCAATTTCGGCACAGCAAAGACCTGTATCTATTAGCAGTTCATTGAAGTAAGTATTTTAGTAGCCATTACGAAAGGCAAATCCCCCAGCTTTAAGGTTTATGCCCAGGCCTCTGAGACGAAATAACAGCTCTCAGTTTATACGAGGTCATAAAGAACAGTAATGATACTGGGGAAATTAGTTTCTATGGAGGGGCTGATGGTGGGAGGAAAAGGGGAGGGAAAGAAACAGGGGGGTGAGAGGCGAAAGAGAGGAAGGGAAGAGATCAAAAGATGTAGGAAGGGTGGGAGAAAGAAATGGGGGGGAAAAAGACAGAATGAGCAAATCACAGAGAAGAAAGAGGGAATAAAAGTCACAGAGTAGATGTGTGACTGTGAGCTTGTGTGCAGCCTGACAGTTTAGGCTTGATGACACATTGTAAAATTAAGCCTTAGTTCAGCTGTCCTTCATTAGAGTGAAGCCTGCAGTGCAAAGTAGTCACTCAGACGCGCACACACGCGCACACACGCGCACACACACGCGCACACACACACACGCACAGTGTAAACTCAATCTGTTCTTTATTAGAGAACAGCTGGGGGTGTATGACAGCTTGACTAGACTCACTCACACTGTAAACTCTCTCTGACCTTCATTAAACAGCTAAGTGTGGTGGTTCGCTAACAGTTTAAACGAATGACCTATAACTGCCATGTGTGTCTGTCAGTGAGCTGCTCAGACAGAGCAGATCATCTAAGAAGCAGCTCAGACAGTTGGACAGGTTTCGCCACAAAAACTGAAGATTTTGCTTTAAAATACATACTAAAAACAAATATTTAGTCAAATGTAGTTGTTTTTTGTTCTTTTTAGTTTACCATGACAACATAAAATGCATGCTCTTTCTGGATTTTTTTAACAGTGTTAGTATAATATTAAGTCATCAGCATTTGGTTATGTGCTCTTCTGATGCAGTGTGATACACTCTGATTCTTACCGGTCAAGTAGACTGTAGTAAGGTAGTAAAAGTGGAGAGACTAAAATAAAATGGCTAAAATAATACACGCGGTGGTTAGCACTGTGACCTCACAGCAAGAAGGTCCTGAGTTCAATTCCACCATCAGGCCGGGGTCTTTCTGTGTGGAGGTTGCATGTTCTCCCCGTGTTTGCATGGGTTCTCCCCGGGTCCTCCAGCTTCCTCCCAGTCCCAAGACATGCACTTAGTGGGGATAGGTTAGTTGGAAACTCTAAATTGCCCATAGGTATGAATACGGCAGTGAATGTGAGTGCGAACGGTTGTCTGTGTATATGTGTCAGCCCTGTGACAGACTGGCGACCTGTCCAGGGTGTGCCCTGCCTCTCGCCCTAAGACAGCTGGGATAGGCTCCAGTGCACCCCGCGACCCTGCCAAAGGATAAGCGGAAGCGAATGGATGGATGGTTGGATAAAATAATACATCCTTGGATCTTATTCATTCCAAGCATAAGTGCATATTTGTTTTGTGTAGTAGTCGGGATATGGATTTGTGTTTGAGGACCTTGGTTTTGAGTTTAATTGTGGTGGTTAAGCTTGGCTAGGGAAGACATTACATTAAAGACCACACAAAGACAGTAAAACAAGGATGCGTGTGTGTGTGCCTTTGTGTGGTAAAATACCTTTAACAGCCTCGTCCACTACTTCCACCACTCGATCAATCTGCTGGACCTGTAACACAAAGAAACAAGAGAAAACTTTATTGATCCTGGAAACCCAAGTCCTCACAGTCAAACAGAAGCCTGATATTGACGACCCACGGACACACTGATACTCGGATCCACATTTAAACAAGGTGGATATGCAAATATACACAAAGGCCATATGCAATAAGAGCAGAGACAAACAAGTGCAAAAAGGTACAATCACCAGGCAGGATTAAGGAATATGGATTTCCTAAATGCCACTGAGTGTTTGTTGTGTATGTGCTGACAAAGATGTTCTGTGATAGATCAGACCATATAGGTAACAATAAAGCATTACCCAAGTCCATAGCTGTGTTTTTCTCCTCATTGTCTCACATGGAAAACAAATCCTGTAGTTCTGCTAATGGATACTGTAATGAACCACCGCACTAATATAAAGAGAATAAACAAGACCCCCACAGGCCACAGTTTAATAACAGGCAGACTTTAAGGAGGGTAATCTGGATACTAAAAGAGCCAGAATATTAAACGAGTAGTTCAAACTTTACTTATCTACCGACCGATATTACATGAAGAGGAAAGGAAGCAGAACGAGTGAAAGAAAGAAAGAAACAGAACACTGTAGTGACAGGAGGAAAAAAAAACCTGATCATTTTTCTGCTGTTATTTTCCTTTCGCTCCTCCCAGCATCCCTTACACCTCGAATTCTCTTCACTTTCGCTTTACATTCTGGCCCTTGGCACTGGCTCTCAATGCCTTCAGGCCCATCCCTTAAAATAAGCCTCCTTTCAAACACACACACTCAGGTTCACACTGTGCTTTGCAGGAAGCAGTTACTTGCATGCCGCATGCCGGAGTAAAACCTTTTTCAATGTAATGGTCAAGCAATCTGGGCCCATTCAGAGCAGCAGCAGGCGTCCCTACTTAGAGAAAAAGTCAGGTGTACATTTCAGCTATTAATTTAGATCGCACTTTTCAACTTTGGCTGTTTTTAAATCCTCCATTGTACCCATAGAAAGAAAAAGATAAATACTGATATATTCAGCAGGGTTGTTGTATGTAAAAGCAGTCACATGTCTACTGGATGTGATACATTTCTGGCTGTGTTTAAGCTTTATTTTTAAGGTTTGTTGTTCTATTACCATAACTTAATGACAAGCAGTAATGTGACATCTATAGTATTTTGATTGAACTTCAATAAAGTCATTAAAAATGTATATTTTTAAAAAACAGGACCATCCTGTGAAAGCTGAGGTGTGACATGTCCTGCTCACAGCTTTGCATGCCCATTCCGATCCTCTGATTACTTAACCAGGACTGCGTAGGTGTGTGTAGGTGTGCGATGCATGTCAGTTACAGGATGCGACAAGTCTAGCTAAGAAAAGCGAAACACTGCAGGCTTGCGTGACTGTCTATGAAGCTCACACAATACATTTGCAGTCATTAAACAGCAACTTCAAACAAAAAAAGCACAACAGCAATAAAACACCACTCATAAAAGCTGGCAATACGCACACAGGTCAGATAAAATGAATTCAATAGAAAGGCCCGCCTATTTATTTTTAACTACACTCCTTATCTGGCCGTTAGTGCAATCACTATACACAAATTCTGAACTTGTATTTGCATCCAATTTGCATAACCCACCAACTGCCACTATCACTACATGTTCCATTGTGGGAATACAGAGGGACTCTGTAACAAACCCAGACATAAATATATGAGAATGCACAAAGTGTGCCTGTTCATGCATGCGTGTGTTTTTAAGTTAAAGATGCTTGTCACTGAAAGCTCTGGCAGTTATAAGCTGTTTGTCCCTCACCCTGAAGCCTATTATATACACAAGCCTGTTTATCTGAATAGAATCATATTATGCATGCATGTCACTATATCTGAATCTTATTAAGTTACATAGTGGCATTTTTACTTAAACTGAATAACATTATTTATTGTTAAAGATATTTAACTTAGCATTTGAGCTGCCCTCAATCCATTCAATTTAAGGTAGTGGGATGCTGCAGACTTGTCAGCTGCACATTTATGATGCAAATCTCATATTCCACCACATCCCAAAGGTGCTCTTCTGGATTGAGATCTGGTGACTGTGGAGGCCATTTGAGTGCAGACATGTTCAAGAAATCAATCTGATATGAATGAAGCTTTGTGACATGGTGTGTTACCCTGCTGGAACCAGCTAACAGAACAGGGGTACACTTTATAAAGGGTTATGGTCAGCAACAACACTCGGGTAGGTTGTGGTATTTAAATGATGCTCAGTTTGTACTGAAGTAAATATACCCGACACCATTGCACCACCAGCACCTTTGTATGGAGCCTGAACTGTTACTACAGGGCACCATGGATCCATGTTTACATGTTCTTTACTCTAACTTCTGACACTAACATATGAAGTTTGGTAAGCTTGTGCAAATCGTAGCATCAGTCTTCTTTTCTTAGCTGACAGGAGCTCTCATGGCACTGCCTATCTGCTTCAAGGTTAGACATGTTATGCATTCAGAGACGTTCTTCTGCATACCTCATTTTTTTTGATTCACCGCTGCTTTCCTACCAGCTGCCACTCATTCTTTTTCTCCTGTTTTTGGATTATTCTCTGTAAACCCCTAGAGATGGTTGTGTGGGAAAATCCCAGTAAATAAGAAGTTTCTGAAATATTCAGACTATCCTGACTGGCACTATCAACCAGGTCACATTCAAGGTCACGTGAAGCACCTTTCAGGTTAAACTTCAGCACTTTGTCTTGACGTCTACAAGCCTCAATGCGCTCAATAGTTGCCATGTTACTGGGTAATTAGTTGTCTGCATTAACAAGAAGCTGAACAGCTGTAACTAGTGAAGTGGCCACTTTGTATATGTGTTAGGCACAGAAGTGTTAGGATGATTTTGTCCAGGCTGCACTGTGGGAGTGTGCTGAAAAGCAAACAAACAACGAACTGAATCAATTATTCAATGGGGAACACTCATTTAGCTATTAACTAACAACAGACTTGACATATCCATTAGTTCCTTTCTGTGACAGCAAAGGTGAAACAGAATAATTCATCTGCTCTGTATCTCTTTGTTATGCACTCCAATCACTCACCAGTGGCTGGTAACCAAAGCAGAATAGCTCAGTTAAAACAAGTAACAAGTTAAAAGTTATTTATTGTCATATATTTGTCTGTTTGCCGCTTGTACTCTCTTAAATATATTAATACTAGTAGTAAAAGTAACTAGAGGGCTAGACTGCCCCATGCCACCTTTAAAGGAAGCAGTCTATGCTGAGGAATCATTGACGTGTCCTTTCCTAGCTCCGTCTCTGTTCACCCATAACACCTCCCCATAGTACAGGAGTTAATGTACCCGATCTTCCTCTTCATGCAGAACATTTGTGACTGGGAAATGTTCTGCCTGAAGAGAATGAGTACAAGGCAGAGCAAGGTTAGCTGCCCGGTGAATGACATCCCGATCAATCTCGAAACGCGTGTCCGTCTGTACTCGTCATCGGACACAAAGGAAGATAAAGAGACGCACCCTACCATATATTAGTCAGACTTTAATAAGTCAAAATACACAGATGTTCAAATAAAGTACACGTACCCCAATGATGCTGAGACCTTTGAGGTAATCCATCCTTGGCTGGGCCTGGGGAACGCATCCTGCTACTACCACCTTTTTCTCCTGGTCCTGGGCTTTTCTGTGCAAAAGAAAAAAGAAATAAGCATACAATAAGAGGTTAACTGTAATATATGACAAACACTACTGTTTTACTGTTCCACTTTCTGATTTAACCCAGGAAAAACACTATGATCAAAAATATACAGTTAATGTATCCTTTGGATCCTTTTCAAGATGAAAATTTTATTTTAGAACCTCAACGGTTAAAATTAAAAAGAGTTCTTTATATCATATGTGCTTAAGTCTTCCCCTCCGACCATCTGTGTGCATGTAATTTTTGATCTCCACTAGAAAATTTCTTAGGCTGACATATTCTAATGCAATTTTCAATGAGAGTAAATACTTTTCGATAGCTTGGGAAATTAATGAATCCAAGCTTATGCTTCATTTGGCAGAATGCATCTGGCCCCCGACCCATTAAAACAGATTTCCAAACGGCCTTGCCAAGCCAATCACCACTGTTTATTTAAAATGACCACACTGTAGGCTTTTTACATTTTCACCTCAGCCCTACATTGCACATTTCTTTGCTCTGACTGATTTAAGGTCCAGAAGCGTTTTCATCTGTAGCTGATGAAAACAGCTTTTGAAATCATTGCTGGAGTAAGATGTTCCCAGCTAATTGCATTTATCTTTGCATGTAAGGCTGCTGTGTTCCTAAGTTATTAATGGATAACGGCTTGACAACAGTGCAAACAAGCAAAATCAACCGCATGCAGTGATAAAACCTGTCTGTATGTTCTAGCATATGAAACAAACCTCCAAATTCTTCTGATACCCAATTCTTAAAGTCAAACTCTAGAAGTTACAGAAAAAAACAATTTAAACTAAAGTGTGGATTTAATTAAAAGTAAATTGTGCACATCTATGAAATAAATCTTGGTGGAACTTAAAAATTAATTTAAAAAAACTAACGTGAGTTAATTGTCCTCAGAATTTGCCCTGTCATGCAAATTCACTCTGCGACAAATTATTAGGTGATCGAGAAAATGCTCAGTATATGAAGTTGAGAACACCATTATTTCAGTCACTAAATGGTTGAGCCCAAAAACGTACAGGTCTAGTTTTTGATTGGCCACTGCAGTACCTTAATTCTTTCCGTGTTCACACATTTTGGTGTAGATTTGCTGCTGTGCTTGGGATCATTGTCCTGACGTAAGACTGAATTTCAGCCAAGCTTTAGCCTCCAATTTGAATCTAGAATATGTTGGTAAACAGAAGAGTTCACGGTCGACGCCATAACTGCAAAGTGTCCAGGCCCTGTGGTTGCAAAACAAGCTCAAATTCTTATCCCTCCCCACGACCGTTTCTGAACAGTTGGCATGAGGTTGGCTGATATGCTGTGCTTGTTTTTTTTTACAAACGTGGCGCTGTACAAACATGGACAAAGTACATCGCTCCAGAAATCTTGTGGTTTCTTCAAATGAAACTGTATAAACCTTAGCCATGCTGCCATGTTCTTTTTTTAGAAAGAATTGGCTTTATCCTGGCAACTGTACTGAACTTTCACATTTAACATGCTAACTGCAGCCTGTAGCTTCTGAGATGTAGCTCTTGGGTTTTTCACAATTTATCCGACCATTACATGATCTGAACTTGGAGGGAATACGGCGTAATGTAAAAATTTTCCAACCGGCAATCGTCAGTCCAACAATCGCCGATGGGTGATATGTTCGCGCATGCGCGGACTTTTTGATGGGCGGAGCAATGTAATCATGCACGGACAGATTTGCACGTTTACAACACAGAATAGGTCCAAACATGGACGAACTAGTTTCCCCCCCCTCCAAAAAAACCAAACAAACAAACAAAACAAAAAAAACCGCTGTCAGCGTTAACGCGGCTTAAACACGGTCATCACGATTAAAATTTTTAACACTCTCAACCCATCTGGAGCGCAGAATGAACAAAATTTGGACAAACTCCCGAAATGCGTTGACAGAGACATTTCAGGGATTTTAACTCAGTCTGCGCTCCAGATGGGTTAAATGTTAATCGTGTCATTAACGATAACGGGTTAATGCTGACGGCACTAAAAAAAAAAATAAAGTCGCCAATTTGGGATTTCTTTGGCTTTAAACCGGATGAAAGAGGTAAACCTAAGGATGTAACCAAAGCGGTGTGCCGCTTGTGCAGACGTAGAGTGCGAGGTAAGTACTCAAACATGACTACCTTGCATGAGCATGCACGTGTCCACCATCCGGCTGAGTATGCTAGACTATCACCAGCTTCTGCAACAAGTATTTGGGCGCACTCTGAGGAGGGTGCATTTGCTCGCAGATGAAAGAGGGTGCTGTTAAAACAGCGCTATTAATTTTTTTTCTATTGACTGCTTCTATTAGCTCCATCATTATTAGCAAACTTCCTCATGAGCAAATAAATAAATAAATCGCCCTTGTAAAAGCTATCGACAATAGATAGTCGATATATTCGTCCAATCGCCCAACCCTAGTATGAAGCACATATAGCAAAGCATGGATTAGACCTGAGGCGGAAAACTAGTAAACAACGCACAATTTTTTCTTTTCACATTAATTAAGGTACAGTATGTGTACATACATGTGTTTTTTATACTACTTAAATTGGTAATGCATAAAATCCAATATTGACAGTAAAACAAAGCGATGTCAAACATTTCACATTGCATGTCAAATATTTACAATATTGATTAATAACTGGTAAAACACTTAACAGGGCTTTAGAAATCCTAACTGATAAGACAATCTGAAGCAAAAAGCAGCGAGGTAGTGAATTCATGAAACAAACCAGAAGGAAATTGTGTGTGTATTTGCGAGTGTGCATGTGGATTTATGCAAGTCTTTATGTCACATCCAGTTAGTGACAGTGAGATTTAAGGCATTCGGTCTGTCTGACAAAAGCTTTTGGAAGAGCTGCCCAGACTCTGCAATGAATCTTTAATAATGAAGCCTCCTGACAGCTGGAGTGAAAGAGGGAGGTAGAGAGGGAGGGACGGAAGGGGGGGGGGGATGCTTGTAAGTGAGGTAGGAATCATAGGAGTAGGCAGCAAGGAGCAGCAATGAAACTGGATGCAGAACTGTCAGCTGTGTTTTAATTTAGACTGTTTGATTCTTCAGGAAAACAAAGAAAGTGATGAAGGTGGGGAGGGTGGGGGTGGGAGAGCATGGTGTGATGGGAGAAAGATCTGTGAAGGTAGACATCGCAATTCAAAGCCAGTTTAATCTGTCTCGTGTATGAGAAATGAGGGGACTGATAAAAGCTAAAGTTTGTATGAGAGAAGAGATGGAGGGGAAAAAGAGATGAAAGGAAAAATTAAGGACTTTTGTCATTATTTGATTATAAGAAGCTGCTTGCATTAGGCAGTGTAGTTTCAGAACCTGAGTCTGTTTTACTGGAAAAACAGGTACATCAGTGCACATACAAGGGAATTTGAGTCCAGTATATTTAGTGTTATATAACGCTTGTATATAAATTCTAGGAAAAGGGATAGAAAGAATGAGAGTTTTCTAACACCAGAAAAAAAAAACGGTGGGCAGACATAAACTTTCATGACTAGGTTAAGTGAGTCAGAAAAGCCCGGACAAAAGAGTCGGTATCTGTTTAGAGTAGCTTGTTCTTCCCACACTGGCAACACCGCACATACAGACACACTCACAGTAGGGGTGCGTCTGCATAATTCACACTGTCTCCTGCCAAAATGCGCCAAACGTTCCTTTAATGCTCTGCTCGCTCTTTGCACACAGACTCGGAGCCATAGCTGACACAGCGAGTAAGCAGACAGCGCCTGAGTCGCCGCCTCAGTGCCCCAGGGGGAACGGGCCAATCACGCCGCACGCAGTTCCTGGGTGGGATGAGACGGAATGGGATTATGCGATGCGGTTGCCGTGGTGATACTTTTGAGCCCAACCAAGCGCTCGTTGCCAGTGACCCGGACTAGAGCAGATGTCCCCCAAGATCAGACGACGAGGTGTGTGTGTGTGTGTGTGTGTGTGTGGGACTACACACACGTTTCTCTTTGACTTCTTTGGCACCTCGCCCTAAATCTCTACGGCCCTCTGTCAACTCTTTGTCACCACTCTCCATTGCCTCAGGACCACACACACACACACACACACACACACACACACACACACACACACACACTGAACACCAACATGCTTCAACGATACAATGCATACACACGGTCCTGGCTGCCAACGCCATCAGTGCACAATATTCTATGCATACATGTATGACCTCTGTGATATGTATGCATGGTACAGAGTGCTGTGTTGTACATACAGGTTTTTAACAGCTCAGTAGACACAGTGAATCAGTCAAATTAAACCAGACTAAATGTCCAAGTGAATTGATCAGGTTGACTTGGGAGATGTCCCTGCTATGAATATGACATTAAAATAACTTTAGGCACTGGATGGACCGCAGTGCATGACCTATATAAAGGCCTCTTCAACTTTGTCACAACAAAACCTGAAGTGAAAGAGAGGCCCTTCCTTAGTGGATTACAGCAGCCGCTGGAACTGAGATGTAGTGACATCATATAAACGGAGCTAATATGCTGAAGTCTCCATAAGTGCCACACATCTGAAAAAAGGTTATGATGACAAGAAAAATGACAAACAAAAGGTATCAATCTTTAGCCTTTTTATGAAATGCTTTTTAACATCGCACATGGAGCATCACTATGGGTTTATAGGAAAGTTTTGTGTTGATCTGAACCGAAGACTACTATCCTACACTGCTATGGTCAACAAGTTAGCCACTACCTCCCACAGAAACATTTCATGTGTATTTTCCATTGTTTAGATCAAACCACAACAATTATCAGAGGCACTAAAACCTAGACGCCAATCTAGTGAGGTTTCTTAGTCAGAGCAAGAATGAAAGCCAGGAGTCTGTTTATTAGGCAGAAACTATCACAAAGTTCTGTGACTCAGACTTAAAAATCAAAGACCGATTTAAATTCTCCTTGTGTGGTGCTGCAACAGTTCCAGTGTGTCTGCCATTGTTGGTTTGCACATTGTGCATCTGCAAGGCCCACTGGATCTCATTCAGTCTTGCCAAATGGCAGCACTTCAATTTTAATTTTATTTTAGCCTCAGGATGTTTCAAGAAAACGTAGCATGGGCAATATGACCCCAAGGAAAGAACATAATAGCATATATTCTGAATATATCTGGTCACATCATCATGATCCTTGATGGAAAAATTCAGATGAGTTTGCCACATCTTCTCTACACAAGTTTGACTTCCATGGTATCATCACAGTCACACACGTGCAAGTGCAAAGAACTGTAGCATCGCACTGGAAGAGGTCTAGAGGTGCACAAGGAGGCGATGCTGAAGGAAAAACCATCTCTACATAAACATATCCACCATAGTTTGTGGTTTTGTATTATACTTCTTTCTTTCTAGCCTGCCTACAGTTGTTGGTGGTGTCGTAGTGTAGAGGTCGCACGCATAAGTCCATGTGGCCGCAACAAACTGGACACCAGCACAGAGTTTTGCGCACACCCTCTGATTTTGAAGGTCACATCACAGACACCAACAGACCCCTAGCATACTTGCAAACATGGTGAGTATAACGCTGGTGTAACTGTGTCCTCTCAATGACTCTCCCTGCTGCTCAACATCCTCAGCCCTACATAGTGGGGGAGAGGATGAGCTCATTACACACACACACACACACACACACACACACACACAGAGCCAGCCATATGCTCCTTTACAAGCATGTTGCTTAAAGGATGAGGTCATACTGGTAAGAGTAGCGAGGAGTTTTGTGTAGGTGAGATGTACACATTGGCGGTTTAGCGTGATTTGAATTCGATGCATTTTGGGGGAAGCAAAGTCCAAAACACACACTTACCAATATGTCAGGTGTGTCCCTTCTTCTCCTTTCCCTTTCCTATATCTGGCTTGTCCTTGCGCCTCTGTCTCCCTCATCCTCTCATCTCCACTCCGACAGTTGTTTCTGGCTGATTTGACAGCGAGCCAGCCACTCGGCACACTCCTGACCTCTCTGCATTAGCATAAGCAGCAAGGGGCAAGGTTAAGTACCCATCAAGCCTCAGTAATTAAGATGTGAACCGGTGTGTGCACAAGTGTGTGCGAATGTGAGGCCAAATGTATCTAATCTTCCACTTCATTTATGTGCCACTTCCACAAACTTCTACATACAGAATAATTCAGTCTCACAGATGGTCACTGTCCTAATTTCAATTCCAGGATGGATATCGAAGTCTAAAACTTTACCTTACATACGTTTGAGCTGCTTCAATATATGTTTTATTCATTGTTCCATATTTATTTCCCCACGTGTTTCATCCAAGCAGCAGCAGCAGGATATGGATCTGCACTGACTGACAGCACAGGCTGTTACTCTGATGAAGAATGTAGCCTTCCCTGAGTGAATAAGTACATCGGCAAAGTTTACCCAAAACAACTGTCAAAACACAAACAATATAAATAAAACAGCAGCTAACTCTGGGCCTAAGGGATCTGACTGCAGACAAACTAAAATAAATGAAAGCCATTAATGTAGTGGAACAGGATCCTGTAGGAGATGTTGCTGAGAGAGAGAGAGCGAAGAGAGAAGAGGGAGAAAAGCAAAGCGGGATTGAGTGAAACTGTGAAAAGAACATCTTTATAAGAAGGAGAGAGAAAAGACAGCACAGGGGTGTCAGAGAGGAAACGGTTGAAGCTAGAAGAGATCAAACGCAGGGAAACCTGAGAGCAAAGTCTCATAGATCCCACCCGAAGTTAACTGCCAAATGTAAGGTTGACCTTTTAAAGACCAACGAGCGTCCATGAGCGATCTATTCCAGCTCAGACGGTCAATACAGTACAGCAATACTCTGTTGCTGCGACTGAATGATTAAGCCTGATGTCTTTAACTGCATTTACACTAACTTTAGATTACAGAGGCTCTCTTTATCAATATCTGTTATTATTGTTGTAATATAGGATAATGACGACTGCTAGGGCTGTTCGATATAACGATATATATCGGATGACGATATAAAAACGTCTATCGTTTCATTTTACGCTATCGTTTGTTTCGTGGTGTCGCAAAATAAACTGTTTACGGCAATATTTTTTCGTGGTTTTGATGTCACTGTAGTGGCTATATTAATTTCTCTCTCTCTCATATTTAATATAACCACACTACGGACGGACAAGCACCTGTTTTTATGCGTTGTCGTTAGCAGCAACGACGGTAAAACCATCGCTTGTTTATTTTCCACATAAACCTTTCACAATAAAGCTCAAGATCCTGTTGAGACTTTTCAAAATAAACTGAATCATGTGAAAAATTATGCAGAGTATTTACGAATGAGAAGCAAAAAAGAGTCGTCAGGTGCTAAAAAATAAACCTTTGACTCAAACGTTAGAACAGGCTTTTCCCCGCAGCACGCTGTGTAATAAATACTCACAAAGAAAACGGTGGCCGTTACAACCTGTGTCTAAAAATGTATCGTTTAATGCATCGGTTAAAACACTCGACTGCAGGTACGCACAGCTAGAAACACTTCAGCTGCCCGAGATTCACAGAATTTACAGAAAATGTTACATTTTTGTGATTTATATCGTTATCGGGACGATAGATGTCTTATATTGAGATATGAGATTTTGGTCATATCACACAGCCCTAACGACTGCCTTCCAAAGGAGTGATTTTCCCAAATGAATCAGTGTTTTGATGGGAAAAAAGGATATAATCAGAGCAAATCCAACCCAGCAGAATGGCAAACTTTGCATGATTTGTCTTTAATCTGGTCAATACACGAACATGGACATTATTCTGTGCTGTTATTTTGAAATTTTACATCAGTGTTAATGTACCAGAATTAACTTCACTGTTACTTGCTGTCCAACAAAACCATCCATCTATCAGCTACACTCACTTATCTTCAAAGCAGCCACGGCCTGTACAAGCTGACACTCGGTTAGAGGCGAGGTACACTGAAGTGTGTTTGTGCTAAATGGCGAGGGGCTGTGGGATCAGTCAGGAGTGTATTTGAAACTGGCAATGAGTAAAACGAAGGATAAAGGGCACATCTATTAGCACATCTTCATCAAAAAGTGAAAAGACAGGGAGGAAGGCTGACAACAAAACTCAAAAGGAAATGAAAGAGAGAAATGTAAAGGTCAGGGGCTGCTATAGTTCCTTGGGACCTCTCCCTTTCTTTCAAACACTCAGACATATAAATTCTTCAACAGAGCTGTGTGGGGTTTTTTGTTTTTTTTTTTTAAATTGGATAGACCGAGGCAAGCAAAAGCAAAACTAAATGACAAATTAAAAAACAAATAGACAACAAGACCAGCAGCAGAGAAGGGACGTGTGGATTAATCAATAAAACATAACTACATGAAAGCAGATCTCATAAACATGCGTTGTGGAATATGATGGTAAATGCAATATAAAATTGGGCAGCCTAAGCGTTGAAGACAAGCTGTGAAAGCATCACTGCCTCGAGTCACCGCAATGGTGGTCAGGCCCAGTCCACCTGAAAACATAACCACGTAGAGAAGGAGAAAAAAATCATCATAATAATAAAAAATTAACAGCATGGCTCATTTTCAGTTTTGCACATTTATTACTAATGTGCTTAATAAAAGCATTCACATTTGAGCTGTGTTTTACAGGATACAGGCCAATCAAGATCTGGTGACCAATCAATGCACATCTATAACACAGCAAGTTTATGGCCAGCTCACATGGCCTTTGGGTATATCAGAGATCGGGCTGCAGACCAATTGTCAACATGGGGCTAGTAAAAACAAGTCAGACAAAATGCAAGGCTTACAGATTACAGCCTTTAAAAAAAGAAAATACCTGCCACGCCGGCCCAACGCTGTGAAAGGGACGACATCTGTCTTGTAAAAACTGCTGTATGTGTGATAAATATTCCATTACTATAAATGAGTTGTATTCACCACTTGAGTGGTTCGTAATAGAGAAAATGCTAGTTAAAAAAAACACAACAGCGCACAAACATTCGGACACGCAGACTCCAGGGAATAACTTTAGCTAAGCTGAACCTGAATCCTGGGAAGAGCCCCAAGAGTCCCATTTCTAATGCAAAGTCCTGCAATCTATATGTGAGACGCTTATGGAACAATGACATGGTGCCAGCCCAGCAGCCTCAAGCTGCGCTGAAGAGGCAGAAAGGGGAAACAAACACACGCAGCTCATGAAAGCAGAGGGTTTGTATACTTTAGAAACCAGGAAGGATCTCACGAAACAGAATCGCATGCTTAGAAAAAACATCAACTGGAAAATGCATCGCACATAGCTCCTGTTTGGGAACGGCGGCAGTTATACAATAGTGTGGCAGCTTTAGTGTCAGACTGAACAGGTCATTTCAGTGGGGAATAAAGATATTTACCATGGTAAGCCACAGCCACTCCCCATGAGGCCTTTTGCCTTTGTGTTAAACTGAAAATGTATGAGAATGTTAGCAGCCGGGAAACAAGCGTTTGACTTCCTCCATTTGTGCAGGGCTTGTGCATGAGCGACTATGTTTGTGTTTCTGTGCAATTATTTTGATCCAAAAGAGGAAACGAGCGAAGAATCTTTGCTGGGATGACACAGGTGAAAGGACATTTTGGTTGAATGGATCCCTACAAAATTAGTCCAAGCATAAACAATCATGATTGGTTTCAAGGTCATAAATTATTACAGGCAAGGGTTTGGAAAAGTGGAATGGCACATGCTCAGTGACCTGGAACGCATCAACAGTCTTTGCAAACCAACATATTTATTTTATTTTTACAAAAGACAAAGACAGAATAATTACACCATTCAAATAAGTAAGGGTTGCATAGCAGTACTCAAACTGTCTAAAAACGCAACCCAAAAAAACTTATTAGCAACTAATTTCTTGGTTGATTAAAAGGAAGAAACTGACTGATTAGAATTAATCAAAACACTCAAAAACAGTCATAATTGAGCACAGTTTAAAGGACAGGGATAAACTTGGTCCATATACATAATGTGTATGTATTTACACATACAATAGTAAGGGTTATTTTGAAATGCATGGCAGACTGATGCAAACAGTCAAACTATTCAAACCTTTTCTTGCAGGTTAGGTTTCTTGTGGTTAGGGATTGCCAGTTGACTCTGACACAGCATGCATACAAATAATCATTTCCTAGATTATAACACTACAGAAACGAACTGGGACTGTCTTCCGTCTTACTTTCCACTTTGCTGTTCTACAACTTCTGGCACAGAGAGAGGGTTGCTGCCACCTGCAGTAAAGTCTGGCTACATAACATGTAAGACTCCACAGTTAACTTTTGTTTTACATTATTTATATTATGAATATTTACCACATCATCCAACAAGTACTTCTGGCAAAAGCAGCAACAGTAAATATTCAGTGCATCTAGTTCTGTCTATAATTACAGAATAACAGGAAAACTGTAAATGATGAGATTAAGATGAAGACTAATAATGGGCACTAGGGAATACTCACTTCTGTACTGTAGGCAAAAACTCCCTCAGAGCTGTTTAGTATATCGTGCTGCAAATGTCTCAACTTCAAGTAAAATCTGTTTCATCTTACTGTAAATCATCTTTTGATGGATATTTCAATATTAGCATAAACACAGGAAATAAAGGGATTTTCTGAACGTGCAGCTTCGATATCATTTTATGTGGGTGGAAGTATTGGAGGGAAGGTGCTGAACGCAACATGAAGCTATAGTGTGCTATACTTGGCAACTCCAGAGAAAAAGTGAGTTTCAGTAGAGAAGACGAGGCTTATTTTCTACTCTGTGTTCACAGCAATCTATACTATGAATATGACTGTGCACTTAATATAGGAGACGTGATTGGGGAGTACGTCCCTCATGTGTAATGTATGTGGCCAGGGAAGAGATGAACAGATAAAAGAAATTATGCATGTTAACCTAGTACTTTGCATCAGTGGAGATCAGGGCAACATGGAGTTCAGCTTTGCGACTGAGCTGACTGACAGTTTGGGAAGAAGTAAACAGACTGCTTTTCATTTCCTGATACACTTGCCTGGCATGAAAGTTTGACTAAAATCTCTTACTGAACATTCAGACTTCTGCAGTAAATCTTTGTAAAGCTAACGACATGACCTCTATGGTTTACACCGTCACCAGCATTCATGCTTTTTATTGGTCGTTTACCTGTTAATTAGCTGGCGGGCCTGTCCCAGTGACACGACAGAAGCAAAGTGCTAGATTTTTATACAATGTGACCAAATATAGTTGTGCCTCAAGTTTTTCCACTTCGTTGTACACGTCCTCACATCCATTCTCATAGATTTGGTCTCTCTCCAGGAATTCAGGACGTGATTGCTATTCTCTCACTGATGGATTTAAATCAGCCTTTTGAAGCTGAAGGTAAAAAAAACAGGCGAGTCACAATAGTTGTGAACTCTTGGAGCAACATGCAGTTAAGAGCTGCAGTGAGGTACACTTCAGGAAGGAAAGGTTTGGGGGTTTTTTTTTTAACAACGCACTTACATATTTAACAAAGAAGTACAAATCTCTTGTGCCGCAATAATGATAAAAACACAAACAAGAAATAAAAGATAAAATTAAATAATTTAGGTTGGTGTGCTGTTATTATTTTTTATGTGAACATTCATTTTTTAAAAAAAAAGGAGATATGTGAGTAAATGTACAGTCAGAGCAAAAATACAAGTGTGGGAGTCTCATTATAGAGCTACAAAAGTCTAAGCATCTATTCAGCCTGTTAATTTCCCTGGCTGAAGAGGCTCTGCAGTGGCTCATCAGTCCCTCTAAATAAGACCCCTCGTTTTACCACAGCGCCTTATTTATTCTAAATAACATTCTGCTGAAATTCAAGGAAGCAGTGCATACAAAGCCGACTCCGCGACTGAATCGCTTTGCAGGACCTCCTTTCTTTGTAAACATTAATTTATCTAATGCTACTTTTCTTTTCTTTACTCTTCTCATCAGAGTCAAAGCCAATTAAAAGGAAGGTTCAAGACTCGCTTCATTATATTAGAAAGGAGGACGACGAAAAGGGTATGAGGAAGGAAAAGGCTTTACTGAAAGAGGTGGTGATTATGGAATACATTTAGCTTGTTAGAAGGACGCTGAATATTTTTACAGATGCACATGAATAGAGCCGTCTCCACCTCTTTTGTTGAACCGTATTTATTACAGCTTTCTCCTTCGTATACTTTCAATTTGTTAGGACCACGTTCAATGCAGACTCATATTCTGTGGTGTACAATAGTGAAATGACTTTCAGTTTCTAAGACACTTTAAGAATACATTTGTACGCTGCATCAAAATGGACATCAATCTTCATTTGAAGCTTAACATCCATTTCCTGTATAAGCTACAATGAAGGACTGCTGTTAACAGCCGGGTAAAATTCTTGTTACACCATGCACGCTGCATGATTTTTAACTATTTGCACCTGCATAACTAAAACACATCTCTTCAAAATCGGTCACTATTCTTAGATTTAATTTTCACATAGGGTCTTGTGTTCATCTGCAAAAGTCTAGATGTTATTTGAGGGTTTTTTAAAAAAAAAAAATCAATTTCAGTGAGAACAGCTCAAAGCTACAATTACAACATTCAGACTTCTGAACATCCATACACAAAACTGTATAACACAACAAAGTTTACAACACTATACTGTACTAAGAAGCAACTTAAACATACCCAGGATATTTTCTTTCTACTGTCCGACTTCACTTACCCTAAAATCAGCAACCAGGTTAAGCAGTTTAACATGCCAAGTAATCTAGCTAGAAGCACATAAAACAGATGATGGCAGTGATAAAACTATTAAATGGAAAAAATAGTTACTGTAGTTGAAGTAACAATAATAGCTTATGCTTAATTAACAAGTGAACTGCCTTTGTAATAACAGGGCTAACCCTTAAGTGACATGGCTATTCCCAATGTACAGCCCTGGAGTGAGTGTAGCTGATACAGGAGATGCATCATGGTATCTTGTCTGACAGACTCACATATCCAAATATACACATAATCCCTCGTCATCGCACAAACCCAGAGCCTTAAACAAACGCTCAGATTCCCCGCAGCAGCATCGCTTCCTTGTATATCTGTCTGTTTGTTTACAGTACCTCACATGTTAAGAACTGCCCCAGGTATACTGAGGCTCTGGCTTACCAATCCCTTACAGAGGTTGGCAGCTAACTGTGTACATTTCCACACATGTGTGCTCTGCATATACCTGTGGCTAAGTTGTAAGCCCTGGGCTTCTGTCACTCCAAATAGTGTTTGAGAAATTTCTTGGCTAGCTTGCTCCTGCCCATCAGCTGGTTAAGCAAAATTTGAAACGAGCCCTTCTAAGAGTACTGAGATACTTAGATGGCAACATCTCCTAGACAAATATAAAGCGACTGGAAATAATATGCACTATAAAATTCACATTAATACACACAGTTATGTACTGAAACACAATCAAGCGCATGTTTTGTTTACATTGCAAGAAGACATCCACAAATTAGCAACCCTCTGCAACATCTGTACTAGCTCCTCCAGTTCCTTCTTCTTTAAAGCTGACCAGTCACTTCATGCTGTCATTGGTTTTTCACTCCAATCTTTTCCACCGTGTGCATCGCCCTAAACACACCTCAGGGTTTAAGCATAAATCACGCAAAGGTCGGAGATGTTACTGTCATCTTGCATGACTTAATGTATATCAAGCACTTCTCTATATTTAAACCGTCAAACCTGGATGTGACATCCACTGACTGAGACTTGTTTGTGTCTTCATCAGGCCGATCGGGGTACCGCAAAGCTGGCCAAATAATTCTGCCGTCGCTCGTCACCCTGAAGCTGCATGAAGAGCGAACACACTCTTTTCCTGGGAAAGAATGTCATCTTTTATAACTTGCAGCGAGTATAAAGAATCTCTGTGGCTCAGTGGTAATTTCCAGGTCAGTGCTTGTTTAGCTAGCACTAACAAAAAGGCCTCTGGAATTGTTCGGTGAAAAAAAAAACAACACAAATGAATAAACAAATAAAGGCAAAGACTAAAATGGGGAATGCAAGAGCAGCTTACAGGTGCTCCTCGAGAGAACGCACTAAACTCTCTCTTACCATTGCTCTTTCCTTTTCTCACATATGAAGAGTATTAATAAATGAGTAGGCATCTGAAAGCAGTTTGCTGAAACAGAGTCGGCCTGTGTGAGACGATAATGTCTGATGTAGTTTTGAAATCCAAGTTTCTGCGCCCAGTTTTTCCTTTCCTTGTTTGTCTCTACGGGTGAAAGGATCCAGGCCGATCATGTTTCAGTGTCACAGGTTTTGGTTTAGTGTCAGAGCCTTCTGTGTGTAACTAAAGATACTTGATAGGAACACAGCAGCTGCTATCCTGTCTGTTACACAAACACCCACACCTGCCACCTGAAGCAGTCAGTCCCACAGGCCTTTTCTTCTTCTTCCTTCTTTCACGCCCACCCACTGAATCAGCAGACATTATGGCATCTCTGTGGACCAGTGTGTCACACGGGTCCAAACACACAAATATGTCTAGAGAGATAATCTAGCATTAACGCATTGTCTTTCATGCCAGGGAGGCGGTTTGAAATCAGGTGAGAGTGGGTGAGAGGGGGGCGGGGCAGCAGGTGTTGTGTGTATACGTGACTTTTTCTCAGTGCAGGTGAACAGAAGGTCAGAGCGCTACTCTCCATATGCCATCTGTCAGATGAGCTACATCTCTCACTGACATTTCACTACTTGAAATAACGATGTCAAACTACTTAGACTCCAGTCCAGTGCATTCACCGGTAGAGACACACGAACATTAAGTTTCTCATCAAGTATTTGGTTTAGTTTGTAGATTTAGTTGCCACATTACACACAAGCGATTCCTTTAAGGGTGCAACATTTGCTTTTTAATCTGTTGATTATGCTTTGAGGTCATTCCCTGCCAAGGCTAGGAACTTTAAAGTGTGAGAGAGAAGCATTTTGAAATGTGACATATGTAGATTTCCACATTATTTCTGCTTGATTAATTCTTTCCGCTTTAGAATTCATGCGCTTTTCATAAATACCTTGATCTGCATGCATTAATACAGATTTACAAGTAGTACCCAAACTTCTCACAACTACAGAAAAGTACTTTGCTGAGTGTGAACATTTGCACTGGAGACATTACACTTCCCTCAGTGAGAGATTGCCTATACAGTGGTCCCTTGTTTATCGCGGGAGTCCAAAAATAACCCTCAATAAGTGAAATCCGCCAAGTAGCCAACTTTAATTTTTACAAATATTATAGATGTTTTAAGGCTGTAAAATCCCTCACTACACACTTTATACACTTTTCTCAGACAGGCATGAACATTTTCACACTTTTCTCTCTTGTTTAAACACCCTCAAAGTTCAAACCTTCGTAGAAAAATAAGACCAAATAAGACCGCGGTTGCCTTTGACGGTGCAAAACGTTTCATCGACATTGTTGTGTTTGTTGGGGAGAAAACTTACAAACATACAGTACAGCACTTCAGAGTCACACTGCTAGCGATCGAAGATTTATGTAAATTTGACAAGCTGAACGCATTCTGTACTGTACAGGAGACACGGCATGAGACTGACTGACAATGGTCTACAGCCAATCAGGACGCAGAACACAATGCACTGTAAAAAAAAATTAAAAAAATAAATAAATAAATAAAAAGCATGCAAAATTGCACACAAAAAAAAAAATAAATAAATCAGTGAAGCTGCGAGGCCACGAAAGGTGAACCGCGTTATAGCAAGGGATCACTGTATTCCATTGTTTTGAAAGCTCTAGTCCTTTCACTGGTTGGATAAACGAGATAGGCTAACCAAGAATAGCATAAACAGTATATGAAATGTGATGAAGCCTGTAAACAGAGATGCAGGGCATCTTCTGATTTTCAGTGTGCTCTGCTTGGACTGCGGATCAGCAGGTCAGCTTCACATATGTCCGGTTACGAGCTAGTCTGCTTCACACATGGAACACATATACGGGCTTCCTACAGCCATTTAGCTGCTTGCAGACTCAAAGCCACACGCTACGAGCAGCCGTGTGCTCTTATGGTGTGAGTGTGAAAGATATAAAGTTTGCCAAAGTGAACCACAGGGAACAGCCAAAGAAAGTTCTTAAAAACAAACTTAACCATGGCTATCCAGAGGTCAAAGCCACAGACAAGCCACCAGCCTCAGTATGAGCACAGGCTCAAAGCAGTATAAGGAACACGATGGAGTGAAAGACAGAAAACTGCCCATGCCCTGTTTTTTGGGGAAGTAATTAAAATTTAAGTGGGTTATTAAATTAAGTAAGTAACTGATTGGTTCTGTTACATAAACCTGGAGCTCCTGCCTTGTTCTAGTAGCAGAGAACTTTATTTCCTTTGTTTTAAGCAAAAGAAGACGCTGGAAAGGTGATTGTGTTTTGTACATGCTGTCGACTATTAGAAAGAGAATCAGGATCTTCAAAAATAAATCTATCAATTAAAAAAAAAAAAGTATCGGCAGGTTACACCTTGGGGAAAAAAGAAAAATTAAGCTGTAACCCAACAAGAGGAAAGACACGATTAATTTGAGTTCTACATCTTTTGACGACAAAAGACGTAGTCTGACAACACACAAAAGATGAAATGAAACTTTTGAAAACTGCTAAATTGTCTAAGCATAACAAAAAGAACCATACTAACCAATTTAGATTTAGCTGAAACTATGTTCACACAATGTGCTCAAAATGCTCAAACAAAAGGTGTCAAAATTAACCCTGCCAGGCTCCAGCTTTATAATTACATTTTATTCCCAAGGGTCTAAATGAAGGATATTAACTTTAGGTTTTCACAAATTCAAAATATTAGGACTATGTTAAAACGAAAAATGCAAGTACAAGCAAAGAATTTTTTAAGACCTGCCATCGTAAAGATGTAACCTTATTAATCAATATTTCCATTCAAAAAGTTTCTAGTTTTTCCTAATAAGACCTCATTTAGGATGAGTAAAAAACACAAAAACCCTTAAATCTCAGTTAATTTAATTCAGCCCTGAACTGGGCTCGACTCTTTTCCACGTCTCGCCCAGTCGTTTTTCTCCTTCCCCATCAGTCTCTCTCACTCTCTCTCGCCATGAAAGTCCTAATGAGGTGCTAATGAGATTCGCACTCTTCTTCTGAATGAGATTACAGTGAATTATGTATAAAGCCTTTAAATCATTGCTTTAAAATTACATGAGTTGGCCATGTAGCAACATGACAGCCTTGTGTTTTTAGAAACTGACAGCACAGGAGCAATGCTAATTTTATTAAACAGAAATCACTGTGCAGTCATTTTAAAGGCTGGCATTTCTCTAAATAACATAAATCATACAACACATTTTTTTAAACGCTACTTCACTGAAATACTGGAGCAGAATTCTGAATTTTTGGGGATTTCTAGACACAACCAGGACATGATACATATGTGGATGCCTTTCCAGGCACTGTCACACACAGGCTACATACTCAGATAGCAAGAACCCATTGCCCCAGAATGTGAACTGTAAAACTAATGACAAAATTTAGAGGAAAAAAAAAACCATGAAGACGGTTTGTGAGGGTCCAGAAGTGGAGAGAACATAAGTGGGGAGAGAATGATAGACAGAAGGAGGTAATGGTGTGACCTTGTGAAAGCCTGCCATCACCTGCTGAGAAAAAATTACCTGCAGGAGAGAGCTCCAAGTACACCTCAAGATCTGAAAGAATCTCGTCTCTCTGCCTTCCTTCTTCACCACCTCCTTAACGACTCCCAAATGAAATGACAAATATGACGAATATGTTACCTGCTTGAAATAACTAAACTCAATTAAAAAGGAATAGAAATGACTCTTGTGGGTTTCTCTGCTCTCATTAATTGGGAGCAAAATAACCTCGCTCCCATTTACTCCTGTGTTCCATCCATCTTTTTTATCTGTCTCTCTCACTTCTTCCTTTCCCTTCTCTACTGTAATTTGTCTTCATCTCTTGCAAGTTAACACTGGAGCTGCAAATTCAATTAAATGCGCATTACTGCTACAAAATTTTGAGCGCAGTGTTGCCAAGGCATCAAGGTCATCAGCACTGCATTAAAATTGTTCCGGGGTACCGACACACCAAAACACACGGTGTTAATTTAACTAGATCTCTACAAGAGGAAAAAAGAAAAAAATTGGTTTGATATTTGTGAGCGTATGCATGCAATTCTAGTTTTTAGGTTATTAAAAGCACTTTGTTGTTTAAAATTATGAATGAATTCTTTAAATACATGGCAATATGACTTTGCTGTCAGCAAAACTTTTGCATCACTAATTCTCAACATTAATAACATCAACTCCAATTGCTTTCAAATTCTTGATGTGGGATTTCAGCTGCTTGGCAGCTCCTTTTGCATGTTTTTATTCATAATGCTAGAATGTTGTTTTACTACGGTCTGGATTGCTGGCAAGCCAATGTGCCACTGCCACTCTTAATATTAGCCATGCTGCCATAAAACAGCACGGCCTTGCCGAAATAAGCAAGGACTTTAATGAAAAACATTAAAATTATTTATATGATTTTTTTCTCCAGCGCCTGTATATTTGACTCAGATAAGCACTTAGCTATACAATGTGTAATAGTGCCTTGGTAATGATTACCGTATTATCCGCACTATAAGGCGCACTTAAAATCCTTTAATTTTCTCAAAAATCAACAGAGCGCCTTATGTATGAATTCTGGTTGTGCTTACTGACCTCAAACTGATTTTATGTGGTACACGGCCCTCAAAATTCTGTCAAAAAATGTTTTAGTACAACTTTGGTAAGCTACGAAGCTGCAATGCTTGATGGATTGTCTGAGTATTACAGCTACCATAGTCAGGAGCCTCCCGGAGTAATCTGGGTCCAAAACTCCGTCCGCTTCAGGGCCCAAAGTCAAACGAACACTGCGACATAACTGAGTTAAAAACTGTCTAAATTCTTTCATCTTTAATAAAATGATCAGCGTTGCTGTTTTACGTGGTGTAACAATTAAGTTTAACATCCAGGCATCCATGAAAACAGAATTTATGAAATTTAATGGAGTTAGAAGTTAGCGGAAGTTAGCGCGCTAGTTTCCACCTAAACATGATATAGCATGTTCTGACTGAGAGATTTCTGAAAAAATTAAAACGTACAGCTCTGCTATCACTTCCAACATAAATGAAGACTGAAAACTAAACAGCAGTGATGTTTGTAGGGTTACTGAAGTGGGCTAGCTGGTATATAATGATGTGCTACCTGAGTGCTTAGCGACACTATGCGACGCTATGTTAGCATAACATAAACACAGTAAAGCTGGAGGATGAACGCTAACTTTTTTCCACTCCATAAAAGTTAATAGACTATGGGAATGTTTTCCTCTTGTCTCGTTTCATCTTAAAAGCTAAACAGTACACTTATTAGACACTTTATTAGTTATACCTTGCTAGTTCGTGCTGGGCCACCTTTTGCCTTCAGAACTGCCTTAACATTTCATTGCATAGATTCAATATGATGCTGGAAAATTTCCTCAAGAGGTTTCTGTCCACACTGACATGATAGCATCACACAGTTGCTGCAGACTTGTTGGCTGCACCACTGACACATTTCCTTCCACCACATCCACGAAGTGCTCTTTTGGATTGAGATCTGGTGACTGTGGAGGCCGTTTGAGTACAGTGCACTCAATGCCATGGGTCTAGGAGCCAGTTTGAGATGATTTGGGCTTTCTGTGCTATATTATTTCTTTCAAAAATCAGGTTCAATGTCCAAATCCTGAAACTGAACGCCAAGTACCCACCAGAAGAACAAATATCCAAGTAAAGTTTTAATGAACTGCTGCCTGAGGCCCTTAAGAAGTGAAGCTGGCCATTCAACATTGTTTTAATGACTTGTACTTGTTACAGTAATTAACCTGGATTCTTTAAATCCCCGTGTCCTTTGCATTGAGAAAAGCTTTTCTTAAATTGCTGAATGATTTGCCTTTACAGTCCTCCATAGAGCTCCTTCCCTGTATTTAATTCTGTAACCTCAGATGGTTTCTGTTACCACCTCCAGGTTACAAGTAGCACATTGTTTTAGCAACCTCTGCTTGTTTGCATTCTTCACACACCAGTACCAAATTCTGTTCATGGACCTTTGACTTTTGTAGATTACCTGAACAGCTGCCTTCTGTTTCAGTTACTGGAACAGGGTTACCAGTTTCACATTCTGTATTATCATTTTACAAGCTGGACTCCGTTCTCAGGCAACCCTAACACCGTCATATCCTTTAATTTCACACAACAGACTCCACATCTTTAGTTCTTTGGGGTATTTTCATTTCCCTAACTTGGCAGTTAGTCTTAGAGCCCAATAAAGCCAGTGGTATATCCCTGTAATTAATTGTTCGGGGCTCGTAATACTTGACTCCAACTACTTTGCACTTCCCATCTTGCTTCATCGGTCCCCTACCTATGTATCACGCTCTCTCCACATAACTCTTGGTTACCTGGGAAAAAAACAAACAAAAACAAAACAGAAAAAGCTTATGCCACCTTATTTTTAAAAACCAGAGAAGGCGTCCATAAAGACTGTTTCCATCAACTTAGATATTAGTTTTGAGTCATCTCTGATTATTCAGAAAGGAGGATCGACTTTCTTATTGAATAAATAGACTGAAAACAGGAACATGGGGAAGTTCTGTTACTAGATGACCTTGCAACTGTCACAAGAGTAACCAGTACACGATTCTCAGATGGCAAGGCCTTAAAAGGAGGAAAACAGCTTTGAGTTCCTGAAAGTACAGGCATCTTTGACTGTAGAGGTTAATGGCAGCAGTGAGTCACACAAAACTACTTCCTGAACAAACAGTGAGGTAAGAGAAAGAGTGAAGCAGGTGTTATAGCAGGGAGGTGGGAACAAACACACTAACACAGCTAACATTATCTTATAGTTGGGGCTGGATCAGGTGATGACGTACCCTCCCTTACCTACACTGTAACAGGCCTCGGCTCCTGGAGGCTTCCAGTAATGGACTGTATGTTCTTCTTCACTCACCTCTTTGTGTGTTTATAAGCCACTGTACACTTAATCGTTAATTATTATTAATCTCTAGCTCTCTTCCACAGCATGTCTTTTGTCCTGTATTCTTCCACTCACCCCAACCAGTCATAGCAGATGGCCACTTCTGCCTGAGCCTGGCTCTGCTGGAGGTTTCATCCTGTTAAAAGGGAGTTTTTCCTTCCCACTATCGCCAAGTGCTTGCTCATAGGGGGTGATCTGATTGTTGGGGGGTTTCTTTGTATTATTCTAGGTTTTTTACCTTACAGCATAAAGCACCCTGATGCAACTGTTGTTGTGATTTATATAAATAAAACTGAACTCAAACCTCAGAGTCAGAGTAATAAAACACTCTGCATGCAAGCTGATATTTCTTTGTAAAGTAATAATACAGATTACATCAACAAAGCAACGACATCTCCAATAAATCATTCTAACAAACACGACCTAAACAAACAAGAACAAAGCCCAGTAAGAGTCATCCAATATGACTCCTAACACGAATGATGACAGGGACTATGCAGTGAGCCTACTTGATCAGTGACTCCCTGGACAACACAGATCCATGTGTATATATATCCAGTATGTGCAGAGCCACACACACACACACACACACACACACACACACACACACACACACACACACAGGTAATTCATCACCAGTTGCAGAAAGAGCATAACCTCCAAAACCTTTCAGCGACCTCTGGCCTCTTCACCGTGACCTTTTCCAAGGGTCGCTGCAGATTTATCAAACAACATATAATGAGCATTACAGCCATCATCACTCACTAGTGCTAGCTTTCTAGCTGGAAAACACACAGAACAATCTACAGGCCAAATAAAAATAACACCACAGTGTCAGCGCTCCTGCTGAGACCACCCATTTCAAAATATTTCACCATTTTCTTATTACACCTGACAGCCCACACCGTCTCTCAATCGTGCACTTCTGCCCCACTGCTTCACTTTTTATATTTTCTATTTACCTTTGTTTTCAGCTTTTTGTCACATATCACACCACACAAACTCTAAGTCGCTCACTGATAGCAGTGGCGTGTAGCTGCAAATGGGTATATTATGTTGCTGTGACCAGAGTCAGTTTGAAACAAGCCTCCCTGACAGAGTAACACAGCTGCGACAGTATTATTGACATCTACTCTTATTAACAGCCTGAGTGCTGTGGATGACAAACTGACATCATTGTATCAATTACCCATTTGTTTTGTTAATTCAATGATTAAAAGTCAATCTATATAATATTACACACACTGTCATTTATGGAAATCAAACCCACGCAACCCAAGATAAGACTACAAAGATTGTCATCTCAATCATCTGCAGACACTTCAGAGAAAGGCAATTCTCCTCCACTGTCAAGGTAAGGCTGACTCTGTTTTAACATATGCATAAAGAATTGTGATATATGCAATTCATGAAAACAAAATGCAACACATAAATGTCAAAATCTGGAATACTTGTTTACATATCCCTACAATTACTGGCTTTTTCAAATGCCATGTCTCTTTCCAGATACGGGACTATCAGTGGCATACACATCATCAGTATTTCCTGAGAAGTCTAAGAATTGCATGTCCATCAAAATAACTACAGAGGGATTTAGCTCATTCAGCTTTCTCTCAGACAATGTGGAGAGTGATTTACCAGAATAACAACACAAAAAAAGCAGTTTGCATAAAGCAGTGGCAATCCTGTCACAGTGAGTAGATGCACACAGTGTGGTAAATCGGAACGATATACTATATATACAGAGAGTACTTGTTTGAAATCATATGATTCTTTTTTGAAAGTGCTTTAATTTTGCAGCCGTTCACCGGTAACAACCAAAACAGAAAGAAGGGAATCGTGAGTTTTTACGTGGTTGTCGGTGTGTAAAATAAAAACAGCAGTGGCTGCAATGTCTCCAGATATGCTCACAAACTCATGGGACCAGTTTGACTATTGTATGGAAATGTGCCATGCATCCAGAGGGGGACACACTTGAGCACTTGTAAACACTGTTTTGTATGTAAAACTTTATATTCAGCCATGTTGCTTAAAATTTTTAAATAAGCTTCTATGTCCATTACTTGAAAGAAAAAAAAAAAAAAAAAAAAAAAATTTATATATACACATACATACATATATACATACATACATATATACACATATATACATATACACATACATATATACACATATATACATACATACATATATACACATATATACATATACACGTACATATACACACATATATACATATACACGTACATATACACATATATACATATACACATACATATACACATATATACATATACACGTACATATACACACATATATACATATACACGTACATATACACACATATATACATATACACGTACATATACACATATATACATATACACGTACATATACACATATACACGTATACATACATATACACATACATATACACATACACGTATACATACACGTATACATATACACGTATACATACATACACGTATACATACATACATATATATATACACATATATACACACATATATATACACACACACACACACACACACACACACACATATATATACACGTATATGTATATATATATACACATATACAGAGAGAGAGAGAGAGAGAGAGAGAGAGAGAGAGGAACAAGAAACCATTGCCAGCTCTGGTGTTCTCTGGTAGATGCCAGTCGAGCTACTCTGTGAGTGCAAGTTCCTCTGCAGGAAGTGAGGCCCTTGTGCCACCCTCATGAAGTCTTTTGGTCAGAAACATGAATGAGAAGCCCACCGTAGGTCATTTTGTAAGGTTGATTAACATCACCTTCATACTCAAACCAGTCAGTGACCCCCTTCGAGCCCTACAGACGGAGGGACTGTCATCTGAGAGGGTACGACTCCAATAATGAGTGAAGTTAAAGAAACCATTTGGACAAAAGTTACAATCAGAACAACTTGTATCAACTTGCAAGCGACTCTTTTCTCTAAAGGGACAGCTGGACCCAAAATATGCCAGCAAAATGTCACCCAGAGAACCACTCTTTTAGTAACTTGTTTCAAACGTAGTGCAAAAGCAGCAAAGAAGTAGATATTCACGAGAAATAAACAGAATATACAAAGTAACCTCTTCCTTTAATATGTTTTAATTCCATTTTTACAAATTGATAAGATTTTCTTCAGGCACTGTTAAGTTTTGCACATTAAAAAAAAATTAAAAAACCTACAATCCAGTTTCAAGCCTATTAACACACATAAACCGTATGTTTTGGAGCCAAATTCCTTTCATTTAAAAGAATACTCTGTTTTTCAGGAAAGCTCAGACATGGATGGAGCCCTGCTTAGCCATACACTTGTTCGCTATTTCTCTACCCAAGTCAATTATAGGCAGACTATCCCATTCCCAGACTCGTCCTCTCACAGATGTTTACAGCCCTTATCTAAAACTGCAGTGGGAAATGCGACCCTCCCACCAATGACAGAAAACATATGGGCCTACAGTTCTGCTTTAATTTTAATCTTACTAAATTGCGGCTTGGGGCCCCCCCCCTCCTCCTCTCACTTTTTAATAACTTGAGTAGGCACAATGCTTAATATGCATTTAAAAGGTCATTATCCAATTTTCCCTCTTCCTCTCTGGATATTATTTCCTACTTTTTGGTGTCGTCTTCGTCACATTCCTATAGAAGATTAATTAATCAACATGGTTGCAGAGTCCCTGAATATGGGTAAGAGATTCTTTTAAGCTCTATAAACCAACTAACTCACAAAAAGTTGAATTCAACTTGAGATTTAACTATGGAAACCAGTTACTCGTAAAACACCACGGTGAAAGGTCCTCCATTTATCTTCAAATCTATATTAATTTGGTCTCTTATGGCTTAAATCCACAATCAGGGATCAGCAAAAATGCAGGAGCCCAGTAGGGTGCCTTAAGAGCTCAGCCGTCTGAACAGATGAAAGGCGGGAGTTGTTTGTGATTGCTATTCAAGAAGGCCTTATAAGGCCAGCAACAATGTGACAGGCTGTGATTATGCAGCCATTCATTTAAGAGATCACTCATGCGCACACATCACTTGAAATACGCAACAAAACACACAAAAATAAATATCTGTTTTCCAACAGACTTGAGCTTTTGCTCAGTTTGGGATAAAAGCTTAAGAAGATTTGAAGTGCATTCATTAGTTTGTAATTTTATTAATTATTCTCCATGACTGCTTAAACAAGCACCATATTCCATATTAAATGTAATTACCAACACTTAAATCATTTAAATGCAATAATATGAAAACACGAGTGAGAAGAATGTATACAAAGAACACACAGATGCAAAATCAAGCTGGAGTAAAGTCATGTTTATCAAGATCTGGTTGCATGATGAGAGGTTATTGATTCAGGCCACAGGCGCTGCAGTGAGGGAGGCCCACAGTGTGGACGCATGCACCACACCTCGAAACCATAGGCTCACGCCAAGTTAAACCTGGTCAAAAGCTTTTCGCAAATCAGGAAAAGCTTGATGGCAGGTTGCTTAAGAAGCTTAATATTGATCAGATTGGCTCCATTTCTGAAATGATCACTTTAAGTCCAGTATTGGACCAGACATCAGTCTCTTGCTCTGGCAACTTCTGCATCTGAAGGCTTCTCTCACTTCCTCACGCCGTATTTAAAAATAGTTGGGAGTCAAGTTAACTGCGTGTCTGACGTCAGTCACAAAGAATATTAAGTGTGGTTCTTGCTATGTCCTCTTAACGCCTATTGCTGAGAAGAAAAGGAGAAGTATGGGAGTATAATTCCCACTTCAAACATAAAAAGAATAACACAGGCTACACGTGTGGGAGAGCACAGATTCAGTGTTTACCTCATTTCCATACAGCGATAAATGTTTTTTTAAGTCTCTGCAGCAAACGAAACTGGGACCATTCCCATGAATGGGGAACACTTTGAATTTTTTTATGGTCAATATTAGAATTTTATAATTTAGGGCAAGCGTTCAAAGGAAGTCAATAACTAATAACAAGTTGGTGATCCAGCAATATCCCTGTGACCATGGAAAACATGTTTTTGGCCTTTCATATCCAAAAGGTCAAAGGTTACCTCACAGAGGTCTCTGCTGCAAAAATACTTTTTTGCCATGCTTTAATGCACCAACTCAGGAACAGGAGGGAAGACTAAAGACACATATTTTCACATATGGATCTCGGGGAAGTGTTGGTTAGTTTATAGCTGGCAGGTAATCGGATTTGCAGTACACAGGCAGAAACCCTACATGTTAGGATTTCATGTTTTGGCACTTTGCCCTTTAACTAGTCACAATCCCCCAAACTAAGCCAAGACTGTTAAATTGATGGCAGAGCGCTTCATGTCCATCTTGAATATATTTATTGTTCTCCATTGATTTAAAATGATTCTGGTTGAACTACGTTTCTCTCTCTACAGAAATTGCGTATCCTTTTATTCCAGTGAGAAACAAAAAACAACCTCTGAGATGACATTGCAAGACTACAATGGTATGGACTTTAATTGGCTGTGGAAATGAAAGCGCCTTCTTCCTAATGGTTTTAAGCAAGCCAAGAAAAGTCACCTCTAAAAGGAAGAGGGATCTAATATTTTTAGCTTTTTATCAAATTACGCTCATCCCTTCTGATGCTTGAGAAGCCCATGACCTTTTCTGATAAACAAGCTTAAAAATGCTAAGGTTGTTACTTTACTTAAAGCATTGCTTGCACCACAAAAATTGGAGTTGACTGTTTGTTGTTAAGGCTGAATGTCGTAGGATAAGTACCAAACCTAGCCTGACAGCAGGTAAGTCATTTTAAAAGGATAAGGCTAGGATGACAGATAATGACCCGATTACGCGTCCAGTTAAGTCACGCTTAAGTCAGTCAGGTCAAAGCTAGAGCTATTCCCGAGATGCTGGGGTCTAACATGGAGTTGAAGGTGTATTGTTAAGGTAAAGTTTTAAGAAGGGGAATCTATCAGCATTATGAACAGCTTTAATAAGATTTAATATGTATTAGATTTAATAAGAATATTGTGACATAGCTATTGTGTTGGCAGGGCCTTCTATAATTTCAGATATCCACATTGAGCTTGTTTTGACCACTAGTTTCATATAACCTCAAAATGAATATGAAGCAACAGAGAAGAAAGAAGCAGAACAAGGCAGATAATATAGTGCAAAATAGCCAAAGCCACTTGAACTGCTCATGAATTACTAGGTGCAGTCTGTTTTTCATTTGTGTGCGTGCCATTTTAATTTCAAGGACTCTCTTAGCATACTCAAACTTAAAAAAGGAAATTATGACTACATTCTGAAAAATAATTTGTATGGTTTACAATGATATATCTGAACATAAATCCACAAAAACAGTACAGAAACGGGGAGCAGTAATATCACTCAAAATCTCAACAATAGCAGATAATCTTCTCTCTACTAGAGAAACCAACATATTACAAAAATAGAAGAAAACAGAAAACTCAAGTATACTCCAACTATGCAGATGTTAAAACAAGGTCAGGTTGGGGTCAGTCCCAGCTTCGGTGTGGTTCTCACACAGCCCTGGGCTCAGTGAGGCCAAAACAGGATGCCTGAACTCGGCTACACTCTCCCTTCATCGTTTCCCCCCCGTCTGTCCATCAGTCCGTCTCTCCCTCTCTATTTTTGTGTCTGTGTGTACCCAAAAATGTAGGCTAATGCCCTGCAGAACTGACAGATTAAATGCCAATCCCTGGGTTTCTACCAAAACCAGCCCAAGGCATCAAGCTCTGTGTATATATGTGTGTATGTGTGTGTCTCTCCAGCCAGACAAATTCTTGCCTGCATCTCTGCTGTACTGGCTGAACACAGACATAAAACAACTGCCCTTAGTAAACAGCTCTAAAGGTCACTGCAGATATTTCAGATTGTTTATACCTCGTTGTCATGTCCTCATGAAAAGGAAACATTTCTGGCCTTAATGTCAGTCACTTCTGTGTATCAGTTCATTTGAAATAACATGCTGGCAAGGCCTGTTCGGCACCTCTATAAGTTATAAGTACTTTTAGAGGAAAACAAGTCAGGATTTTGACAAATATTTATGAATGCATGAGTCATTGGGGTCACTGTCTAATCCTATATTAAACGAGTGGGTCAGATTTTGCCATTTAAAAGATTTATCAGATTGACTACGGTCTCGGCGCCAGTAATTCAAGGTTTACCCGCTCATGCTCAGAGCAGAATAACGTGTCAATGCTGTACATTCACTTTGGTAGATGTTTCATCAGAAATCACCAAAATAAAAATCACTTTTTCTAAATTGCATGGACTGAAAAGCATATTCACCACCTGTAACTTCACTGTATACAGTGGTGTAAAAAAGTGTTTGCCAAAATTCCTTCACAGTGCTATTAAAGGCTCTTTACCAGTTATTGCAAATGCTTAATTGCAGTTGTTGCTGCTAAGGGTGGCCCAACCAGTTATTAGGTTTATGGGGAGCAATCACTTCTCCACACAGGGCCATGTAGGTTTGGATTTCTTTTCCCCTTAATAACTAACACCTTCATTTAGAAAGTGCATTTTGTTTACCGTATTTTTCGGACTAAGGTGCACTTAAAATTTTCTCAAAGATCAACAGTGCGCCTTATAATCCGGTGTACCTTATGTATTAATTCCGGTTGTGCTTACTGACCTTGAACTGATTTAATGTGGTAAACGGCGCTCAAAAATCTGTCAAAAAATGATTTAGTACAATTTTGGTAAGCTACGAAGCCGCGTCGCTTGATGGACTGTCGGAGCATTACAGCTACCGTAGTCAGGAGCCTCGCGGAGTGATGCATACGAGTCGCGTAACATACCGACGATTTGTCACATCCTGAGGCGTCCCACGGGAACGGGAATCCAATAGAAAGACGCTTAATGTGCCTTATAATCCAGTGCACCTTATGGTCCGAAAAATACGGTACTTGTATCATCTTTGTCTAACATTTCAATTTGTTTGATGACCTGAAACATTGAAGTGTGATAAACAAGTATTAAATTAGAAAAATACTGGGGAACAAACCATGTTCCATCCTTGTATCATATCAAAATATCAATGCATAACGATAACTAGGATGTAATTTGATATGTAGCATAGTTATGAAGCAGCTTTGGTTCCGTTTTCCAATCTACTTTTGGCAGCATATGGTCTAAAATTAATGGCCCTAAATTTGCACAGAAACTTCTGCCAAGGCAACACTGATGTAGACTGTCCTGTAGCCAAGGGTTACAATACAAAGTCACACCCAGCCCACACATCTGTTAGAAATACTCCGTATAAGCACATTACATATACACTTTGGACGTCTTCCAAGAGTTCATTCTGTGTCATGTGGGCTCCTTTTCAATTAACAACTGTTTTTTTTCCCCCTTCTTGCAGTTGTTTCATGAATATTAAAATTATATTGAAATGAATGTAAATATAATATGGGAATTGGTGTATTTGGAAGTATAGAGCTCTGAGCTGGTTTCTAATTCGTTAAACATCCATTCCCTTGATCATACTAATTAGTAGAAACAGCCAAGTGGAGAAATCCAAAGCACGCTGAAATACACACAAACGGAGAGCGGTTTAATTGCAACGTGCTGAGCAACTACTCCTTTAATGTATTCTGCATTCATTGATTTGAGGTCTCTGACATTGAATTACGCTATAGATTCTGGCATTTAAATGCACACGCATGCATGCCCAAACATCCATACTAACTGACTTTTTAGCATTCAGAAGCTGCTCTATTAGCAGTTTATGCTACTTAGTTCCTGACGCCAAAGCCCTGCCGGAGGAGTAAACAGCAGGGTGGAGTAGACCTTCACTCTTTTAAAGGATCCTGGAAGGTATCCAATCTCTCCCTGCACGCTGACCGGAGAGAGCCAGACAAGCTCAAACTGAAAACGCTGAGAGGCAACCGTACGGCTGGCATTGCAACACCGGTGAAAGTAATTATTAAGCAAACCAATTCTGTCTTGGGCTTTCATATAATCTCAATTATAATCAGCACAGAATAAATCTGAACCTCTCCTAGGCATCCTTGACGAACACGCGTTTTATCGGCGCTCACTATAGATCTACCATAAATGGATTTTGTGCGTGCACACACACAAACTCACTCACACTGCAGACTCAAAAGAAACCTCATGCATATCTGATAGCGTTCTCTCACTGGGAAACCCTTCACACCAGACACAGAGCGCTCTGCCTGGGCATTCATCCACCTGACAACCCTCATACACATATGCGCAAATTCAGCTCCTTATCGCACACACACTTGGCATGGATGCCAACTAAGCCCCAGTTCTCCTGAGGTAATAAACCATCTTTTCACTGTGTCTTTCCAAACCACCATAGAAGACTGTTCAAAGCCCCTGTGTTTGAGTTTAAAACCCCTCAGCTCGTTTATTATTACACTTGTTACTTGTGTGACCACGATAATGCGTGCGTTTAGGTTTGGCCGGTGTTCGTTTGGCTTTTTCTTCTTACACATGATAGTACACAACTATAATATCACAATCAACTGTCACATTTACCCCTATAAAAGTCAATTTATCTATGTTTTAGGAAATATTTAATAGGTGTACAGACATTTGGACCAAGTTTAATTAAGGGACATTTAATGTTTTCCTTTGTTTTTGTATAAAAATCAATACGCTAGTGATCTTCGATTTTAACAAATGTAACAATGTAACAAATAATGCATTTCTCATTCATCTCTGTCAATGCGAAAGGTCACTGAGGACCTTAATAACCCGTGTGATACTGTTCTCAAATGCCTCTCAAATGACACTTTAGTAAATATTAAAATGTTCATATTTTAATAAACTGTGCTGAAGCCTACAATATTGCATAATTAAGGCATTGGCTGCTTTGAGTGTCAAGTAGATGCCATTCTGTCACTTGAAGTAGACAGCTGCTCAGATTTCCCAGCGCACATTTTAATTTCAGCCTGTTTTTCACTAGTGAATATTAATTTTATATAAGTGTTTAAGATGTCGGCTATGTATCTCTGTATCTGTGTATGTATGTAGCTCCTGTATCGCGTTTACTACACTTAAAATGTGGCCACACATTTCTTTTTCTGGAGTAACTCCTCTCTACCAGTCATTCCAACAGTGGACTGGTTTTCACTTTTCTTGCTGTCCTTTGGACTCACACTTTTTAGATCGGTTAGCAAGTTAGCTAACTAGTTTTTACAGAAATGTCTGTTCAAACCAGCTTTAGCACCAATGATTAGCTGGTAATATCTGGGCTTCCCAAATGAAAGACTTGAAGTTCAGACATGCACACATACACTACCAGTCACAAGCTTGGACACACCTTCTCATTTAATGGTTTCCTTTATTTTCATGACTATTTACATTGTAAATTCTCACTCAAGGCATCAAAACTATGAATGAACACTTATGGAATTATGCAGTAAACAAGAAAGTGTGAAATAACTGAAAACATGTTTTTATATTTTAGATTCTTCAAAATATCCAGTATTTGCTTTGATTACTGCTTTGCACACTCTTGGCGCTCTCTTAATGAGCTCCATGAGGAAGTCACCAAAGATCTCAAATTTGGACTCATCAGACCAAAGCACAGATTTCCACTGGTCTAAATGTCCATTCCTTGTGTTTCTTGTTGCTTTTCCTTATTAGTCATTTCTTAGCAGCTATTTGATCATAAAGGCCTGATTCCGTCTCCTCTGAACAGTCGATGTAGAGACGTGTCTGCTACTGGAACTCTGTGTGGTATTTATCTGGGCTCTAATCTGAGGCGCTGTTAACTTGTGATTTCTGAGGCTGATGACTCGGATGAATTTATCCTCAGCAGAAGAGGTGACTCTTGGTCTTCCTTCCTGGGGCGCCAGTTTTCTTATAGTTTTTGATGGTTTTTGACACTGCACTTGGGGACACATTCAGAGTTTTAGCAACTGACCAACCTTCAGTTCTTAAAGTAATGATGGACTGAGTTTCACTTTTCTTAGCTGATTGGTTCTTGCCATAATATGAATTCTAACAGTTGTCAAATAGGGCCGTCAGCTGTGTACCAAGCTGACTTCTGCACAACACAACTGATGTTCCCATCCCATTAAGAAAGCAAAAAATTCTATAAATGAATCCTGACAAGGCAAACCTGTGAAGTGAAAACCATTTCAGGGGACTACATCATGATGCTCATTGAGAGAAGGCCAAAGGTTTGCAGCACTGTCAACAAAGCAAAGGGTGGCTACTTTGAGGAATCTAAAATATAAGACACATTTAGAGTTATTTATCCATTGTTACTCTTGCTTCATATATTTGATGTCTTCAGTTTGTATCTACAATGTAGAAAGTATTAGAAATAAAGAAAAACCATTGAATGAGAAGGTGTGTCCAAACTTTTGACTGGTAGTGTACATACTTTATCAAGGTTACAAGTTAAATTCTGCATTGTGATAGGTTAAGGATTCATATCAATTGAAAGCGATACAGTTTGGTACAACAAATTAGGCCCTAAGAAAACCAGTTTAATGGTCGAAAGAGGCCTGCTCCCTTGTTATTTAATGGCAAATAACAGCTGAAGTTGATCCGAAGTGTTAAATTTGTATTTTATAGCTTTTCACTATAATTTTAAATATGAGGCCCAAATAGATGCAAGTGCAGGAGGCCATCATTAGAACCGAGACTAACTTGAAGCAGGTTGATGGGGAGAGAAAAGTAGGGAGAAGGAGAGAGCAAGCTCATGATGTGTAGCATAGCACAGGCCAGAGGAACTGTTTATTGATCCTCTGAGTGCTGATAGAAGTATCAGAGCGAATTATGAAGTGTGCAGGACTGTACTCGGGAAAACTAACTGGACACTGTTTCAGAGTGCAAATGGATAATGACTCAAACCGAAAACAAAAACAATCCAAGAGTTTCTCAAAGCAATAAAATGGGCTACCGGGTTGAGATTACACCAAGTCACATGATCCGAACCCAACAGAGCAGCTTTTCAGTCTTTAGATACAAAACTGAAGGCAGAGACTCACAAACAGGCAACAGCTCAAAGTGGCTACAGTGTTTGCTGATATCCACCGAGTTGTAAGTCAAGTGTAGTGTTGCAGAGAGTCAAAACTACAAAAACTGTCTTTGTCCAAACAAACTATGGACCTTACTATCTGAACAGAAATATTGCCTCTGTAAGTGTGTGCGAAGTCTAAGTGTGAGTGTGTGGTACCAGGAGGCGCAGGCATAAGGGCTAGCGTGTGACTGAGCACGAGGCAGCCCGTGTGCCTGTCTCCTCCTCTCATTTTCCCCCCTCTCTCTGTCCATCATACGAAGAAAAGGCAAGGGAAAAACATTAATTCTTGGGGGAAAGAACAAAATGGAATGACATGTCGGCATTTGGATTCTCTCACATCCCGTACCCCCTCATTTTGTGTCTCCATCTTGCAAGTCGCAAATGATGAAAGGGAGAAAAACTTTTCCATTTCTTCTGTGTACGTGTGTGAGTGTGTGCATCTGTGTGTGAGTGTTTTTGTCCTTCTCAGTGAATAGAGCATTAATTGCATTAGCATTACAGGTGGGTGATTTTCCAGTCTAAGAAAAACTCTAGCATCAATGAGGAAGACATTTCAAAGTCCTGAAGTGTGTTGTTGTATCGTGCATTTCAATTGGCAAATTCGATGCATTATTTAAAAAAATAAAAAAATTTAAAAAAAAAATGGCATAACAAAAGGAATGAAAGAAAACTGAGCACCAGGAGACAGCTGGAGCATGAAGACTGCACTGATCAGGTTGGCCAAGTAAAACTGTTCACCTCTTGAAATATTCCCTTGATAGAAGTTATTCAATTGCAATAACTCAGCCACCAAAATGAAACTGTGGCAGATAATAAATTAAAGCTTTAGCATGATTTAGCATGAAATGAAAAAGAGTAAAATCTAAAAACAAAGCGAAGCTAACTGGGGCTCAGCTCTTTTTTGCTCTTCACTAGCAAAGTGTCCAAAAATTCAGCTGGTGCTCCATGCTGTGTGGCATCTGTTTGTAACATGACAGGGGCAATATAGGAAATAAAGGAATATCATAATAACAAATAATAACTAAAATCTTTCTCCATTTTCTGAGTATTTGAGGCAGAATAAAATCCCTGATATCTAATCAGGTTTTTGATTATTGTTGAGTTCTCTCTGTGGGCCACTGATGCACTGTTGGACTGGAGCAGCTGAGGTCAGAGCAAAAGCATGTTAACCTGCACTCTCTCAAGAGGCCCCAGGAGAGAAGCTCAAGTGTATATTAATTTCACACGACTAACTTGATGTTAGACAAGGATCATTAATTCCACTTTCCCTCTTCACACTGGCATGGTAAGGTTAAAACCGCATGCAATAATATGCGGCGTATGGACATAAAAACATATATGTGTTTGCTTAAATTATTTGGGATTTGGATTTCTTACTCAAAGTAAACCTTAAAACCTTTAGTAGCAAAATGCAAGTTCTGAGTCGCAAACAAAAGCACATACCCGCCAGGTGTGTGCGCCCCTGATGGAGGCAAATTAATCAAAATGCAAAACAGTTAGCTTAATTTCACTGTGTTTATGCAAATGGGTGTGTGTGCACATCACTGAGAGAGACCAGTAGAACAGTGAGTAGGTGGAAATTGACACCGGGCAAAAGGCTAAAAAGATGTAACACACACACACACACACACACAAAATTATGCATAAGAAAAAAGGTTTTTGCAAAAAAGCATCACAATTATGTCCACGATGGAGTAGAAAAGGTACATTTTGAAATAATTAAAGATGTTTAAAGAATTACATTCATGGTAAAGTATACCCTCTGTCAAGTCTGAGGTTTTATTTGTCAGAATATGGTAAAAATCCATCTAGTCCTCACAAAATTTACAATTATTTTAATACAAACTCAGAAGCAGTGTGTGAAACACTAAGTAAACCCCGGGATTCATTAGCTTGTAGAACCTCCTACTAGCAACAACTGAAAGTAACAGTTTCCATATAACTTTTTCAGTGTCTCATATTGCTGTGGATGAATTTTAGGCTTGGTTCATTGAGATTTGTAGGCATTTGTTTATGCATAGCTCTCTTAAGGTCAATCAAGTTAAGTTTTGGACCTTGGGCCGTTACACCTTTTTCAACCATTCTGTTGTAAATTTCCTGCTGTGCTTAGGATCATTATCCTATTGCATGATCCACTGTGGACCAAGCTTTAGCTGTCAGAAAGATGGCTTCACATTTGACTCTAGAATACTTTGGTATACAGAGGAGTTGATGGTTGATTCAATGACCACAAGTTGCCTAGGACCTGAATCTGCAAAACACCCCCAAATCATCAGCCCTACACCACCGTGCTCATTACCTGTGTTTGGTCTTGACAAACATGGCACTGTGCATCATGACCAGCATCTCCACTTTGTTCTCGTTTGTCCAAAACACATTGTTCTAGGGATGGGCGATATATCGAATGTACTCGATGTCTCACAAGTTTTTCCATGTACGATGGTTGAAATGGCTTTATCGTAACCATCGAGTATACATCGAGTAATTGCCATGGCAATATTAAGCTGTCTTCATGTAATTCACTGCGAGTTTTCTTTCTCCCACACGCTGCGAATGCATCATTACCCCTCCCAACCAGAAAATGTTCTACCTGGCACACATGCATGTTTTCACACTACCAGACTGGGAAAAATAACCATAAAAAATGTTTTTAAAAAACCAAACATTTCAATTCATTCAGATTTTTTGTATTCAAAGTGGAAAAAAACCCACTGAATGGTGAATTTGAATGAGTATACCAGTACAATAGTGCATTTTAGGCACTTTATGGTTGCAAATAAAATTTGATTTGGGAGGTGATTTAAACATATCGTGATACATATCGTGTTATAGCCAAAAAAAAATATTGTGATATTAGATTTTCCTCATATCGCCCAGAGCTACATTGTTCCAGAAGTCTTGTAGTCTGTTCAGATGCAACTTTGTAAACCTAAGCTGTGCTGCCATGTTCTTTTCAGAGAGAAGAGGCTTTCTCTTGGCAACCCTTACAAACAAACCGTACGTTTCAGCCTTCTTCTAATTGTACTTTAACATGCTAATTGAGGCCTGTAAAGTCTCAGATGTGCCTCTTGGGTTTTTTGGAGTTTGGATGAGAATTGCATGCTCTGAACTCGGGATGTCCGCTCCTGGGAAAATGTTCGCATTTTCTTAATGATCATCTGAATGATCCACACCAGCAAAAGGGCCAAACTTCTGCTTTTATAGATGTGCTCATCATTGTTGATGATCAATTAATCAAGTGCATTTGATTAGCAGCACCTGGGGGCTACTTACCTTCTTATTTCCTATGGGAGAAGTAAGGCTGCACTTAGTGCTTCTGAATTTCGGCTTAAAAGGTGTTAAATATGGCATTTTTTGTAGTTCATTTGTGTTAAATTAATCCTGGATTACGTTTTCTAACAAAACACAATTAGATGTTCATTTATTTATGAGTGAACTGTGCTCCCTTGTCACACATGGTTGTAATCATGATTCAGATTTAGTAATATAAGACATAATTATTCTGAGAAAACAAACTCATTACAATGGGGAAATCTTTTTGGCACACATTAATTTGTAGAAAACTATTTCTGATTGTCTGTTAAGCAGCAATTCTACCTATGCCAGTTTTTTAACTTGTGTCAAGATTATTTTTTTTACTCTTTTATTGTATCTTTTTTTATATAATTTATAATTTTTACTTTTTTTTTTTTCTTTATTCTTAACTCTCCTCACAGAAGAATGAGCCATCATAACCCCATATAAAAGACCCACTTAGCAAAGCTTAGTTAACACTTCTTTTTCCAGTTCCTATTAAAATGTAACGATCCTTCGAAAAAGACAAGGATACATATTGTTTGTGTGTGCATTGTGTTTTTTTCATTACTTGATTGAGTTTCTGAAGTGATCCTCTGCAGGGTTTTTCACAGTGCAGCTGTTGAGCAGCCACACGTCTGCTTCTGTCGGGTCATCTACAAAGAGAGACAACGCATTTTATTTTTGCAGACTGGAAAAGCAAACGTAGCATTATAATGTTATGAGTACCCAAGATGAAGCCAACACACAGAAAAAAAACAAAACAAAACAAAACTCATATAAATGAGTCAAGCACAAAGCACATGGCATCCAAAAAGATGAAGAAGTGCTTAATTAGTCTCTGGTGGAACTCCTTTGCGTCTGAATTCCACAGTGAGTCAGTTTGTACTCACAAAATGATCCAATGTGTGTCGGTAATTTTAACCCCATCTGTAAATTCCCACTTCTCTATGTTGTGAAAACTAGAATTAGAGCGCACTGGAAAAAGTGTCTGCGACAAAACAAGGTTGATTCCCGTGTCCACTTAGCATTTTCTGCACTTTCATATATATAGCTTATATAATATACCAAGTATACAACTACATTTTTAAAGCTGAAAACCAGCTTTGTATCAAGTGCCAAATAAGATAAATTCTCACACGCGCACACACACGTGCTCTTTGAGACGATGGTAGGAGTCTTAGCACTGCCAGGAGAGCTGTCACACACAGATTTGAAGGGGGTGTAATGGCACGTTGGTGGTGGGGCGCTAGAAGCCTGCTCCTTTATGCCACATTAAACATTAAACCAAATATTTCAGGAAATCTACTTCCCTGCTGCAGCCAAGTATACTCACACACACAGCATTATAGTTAATGTGCTATATGGTGGTTTTATATAATAAAATTACCAAAAAAAATCGGCACACCTTAGGTAAACTCTACCAGTCAATAGAGTTCACTTTCAAAAAAAAACAAACCCTCAAACAAACAGCCTACATACCATTTTTTTCTGCACCAAGGGCAAACCAGAATGAAACAACTATTAAATTATTCATAGTACCACACAAATATATGCAAATGTCTCTCCACTCTCATTCATGCTGTGACCAAGTATTCAACATTTTTCGGTATATTCAAATTCCAGTTCGTTAAAATGTAAACCTTCATGATGTCACTTTGCCACTCGTTTTGAATACATAAGACAGAATCAATTTCAATATGATGACCAATCTGTAACAGAGATTTTAATTCAGTAACACACAAGCACAGACGCACACCGCCGCATCTTTAAAATGTACAAATGCAGACGGTTTTGGGGGGCTTGAGGTTTGTTAGTCGACTGGATCCGACAGTAAGTTTGACTAAATGATGCCTCATCAAAACAGACAGACAAACAGACAGTCCTTCTAAAAGCACTACGTGTGACTCACAACAGTAGGGCATGAATCACAAGCATGTTTTGGGTTTGTTTGGGCTTTTCTGTTTGGAGTGATCAATTCTTTAAAGGACAAAACTAATAATAGAAAGACCAGACATAATGAGTAATCCTAAAGCTACAAATGTGTGTATATTTGTGCTGATGATTGGGAAATGAATAACGGAAAGGGACGCGGGGAGGGTGAGAGAAAGAGAGAGAGTGTTCAGCTGGCAAAAGCTCTTATTATGCCTACATTTATTTGAGAGGCAACTCACACACAGGCACACACGCACACACACGCACGCACGCACGCACGCACGCACGCACGCACGCACAGGACTTTAGTGAGAGTGGTCTCAGCTGTGTGGTTGCTTTCTCCTCTCAGTCCCAAGGGATGCTTTCCAGACCAACAATAACAAGCTCTCCATCAATTTAACAGAAACACACACACACACACACACACACACACACACACACACACACACACACACACACACCCCTGCAAAACAATCCTAGCTACAGAATAAGCACAACTTGCTAGTGTAGAGATAAAAACTGGAAAAAAGAAAACAACTACAGTAAATATTATGGTGCACGTCCTGAATTTATTTATTTTATTTATTTAGTTTAAAGTGACTTTTTTTCCCCTCATTATGAATTATAATATATCATATTAGCAATGGGCCTTTATTTTGAAATTAATCTATTGATTAAAAATACAAATAATCTTAAAGAATGATCAAGTGAACAGCAAATGAAAATGCATACAACATCCCATGAGCCCGAATGTAGAAGCATTACCTTGCAGCTCAAAGCTAACATACAAAGGCACATTTATGACATCACACGGTGTTCGGGGTCAAGGGACGCTTTATTGTGTTGTATTTTTGGAAAACGGAGGCTGTATTTAACTAAACATTTACAGAGAGGGCGCGGAGGGAGCGGCGTATTAACAGAGCCCTGACAGTCGCTGTCACATTCTCAGTGACAGTTGCTTTTGCTTCTTCTTTCACATTTTCATCTAACTGAAAACTAATCCAGGCATAACTGCTATCAACCATGTGACGATAAAAGACAGGCGCTGGCTGTTACAAGCAGCCAACCTTGTAGATGTGCAGAGGACGCAGAACCTCAAAGATGCAAGACCGTACATTTGCAAAATAAGGTTTGATGTAGTTATGGATTAAATGGCAGCAGCTGAACTTTAGATCATGTTTTGTGGCTTTTTTTTTTTTTTTTTTAAATCAGTGAATCAAAGTGCAAATTTAGACTATAGATGACTTAGTAGGACACTAAACATTTCCTAGGGTCAGACTAAAAATTAAGTCTGCATTAGATCCTCTGTTAGAATATTGAAATACGGGTCAGCGCACATGTTCTCTGCCTCTTCATCTCTCATCCTCAGGTATGGACTTGCTTTTATAGAGCGCTTTTCTAGTCCTGCTGGCCAATCAAAGCAAAAGCTTTCTCACGATAACCTTGACTTAGTCACCATTTAAGCACCGATAAATTCCAACCACATAAAGACATGATGTTACTGGAAAATCTCTGGAATTTCATATTTGCATACATTTGCATGAGGGTAGAGGTGCAGCCAATGGCGCAGAAGTCATTTGGTTATTTTTTGCCTGCCATGGCATGACAATGTCTTAAAACACAAAGTGCACAAAAACTGTTGACTTATCTTATCTAATACAGAACAAAAAGATCTGTATCCTAGCCCTGTGCTTTCACACCATGAATGATAACTTTATCAGTTAGACTAAGGTGACACCAGTGGGTAAATGGGTAACAGGTAAAAAGTTTAATGATGCTGTTCCTGCCTTTGTGTCATTCTAAGACTTCACAGAACACATGGAACAGCAAAAAAAAACAACAACAACATTTCTACACAGCATATCCAAACAAAATCTCATTGGGGCCTTCATGGTGAAACCATATTTATATGCAAGTGCATAAATGTATGCATCTGATATTATGAGAAATAAAGAGGGCATGTAATAATGGCTATTCACTCAGTGTGAAGCACGCACATAAAAAGCCTGTTTTATATTTTGCTCAGTGTAAGAAATCTATTCCATTTGACCACAACAGATTGATATTTTTGGGCTGTATGTTTGTGAGTTTCTCCGATGATATTAAACAAAAACAAATCCACCAATCCCAAACCGTTGACCCCAATATATAAAAAAAGAAATTGACCTGTGTGCATGCACATGTACAAAGCTTGGCTTCGATTTCTATGTATGTGAATGGAGGTGCGGTACGTCTACAGAGGGCTTCGATTCTCCGGGTTTTTTTGTTTTTTTAAATAAACATTCACACTGACTGGCCCAAATGATTAAATCTAAACCTTGAGGTTATTCCTGTTTACACCCTGTGTTTGCACGCGCATGTGTGTGTGTGTGTCTCACCCTAACGTCACCCCAAAACCAAATCATACAAGAGAGACAGGGATATTGGAAAAGCAGCACCTGTGGTCAGTGTGTGTGTGTCTGTGTGGCTGCAGACGTATAAACAGGGTCATACATAACATATTTCAATCACACTACTCCCTATGGAGATGATGTATAGGAGGTTTGGGAGCAGGTGCAGTCATCAAGTAAGTATGGATGGAAAAATGTCCAAATCAAAGGAAAAAAAGTGACTGCAAGTTATTGTTTCTTATATAAAAATGAATAAAAAAGAATAAAAGAATACGTAGGACCGACTTAGAAACGAGTCATCCTGAGAGAGAAATTGAAAGCGTGTGTGGAATAAGGCAGGTGATAATTTACCTGAACACATTTTCATTTAAAAAAAAAAAAAAATCCACAATCAACATAACTGATTAGAAACAGAGCCGGAGTCCTATTTGTCTGCTCACCTTTACACTTAAATGTTTTTGGTTTACAAACACTACAAAATGATGAATTCTGCTGTGTTTGCACATGACTGTATTTCTTGTTGATTTACCCACAGGTGTGCGCAGCACCCCGCAGAGCAGCAGACAGTAGGCTCAGCTGCAGGGTCAGAAAGCAGAGGAACACAAACAATAACAGGCAGAATGGGAATACGGTAATTTCTGTATGCAGATGTGCCAATTTACAACTGAAAACTGTAAATTTCACTCACTTGTTTACTGTAAACAGACAGTTGCCTTGCACTTAGAAATGAGAAATGTCTGTGGTTTTGTCTGTGTGTCTAAATTTAACTGATTATAAATTTTATATTTTCCTATTAGGGCCGAATGACATTTGCACTAAATAATAAGGATATAAAAGCACATAAAATATGTATAAGAACTCATTTTCCACTACAAATATTATTTTTACAGGCAAACTAACCATAATGAAAAGCAGAGGCTCTCCAAATTTTCATGATTGAGTGCCAATTTAGGGAGCGAGCACGACTGAGGGCAGCAATATGCTTAGAGGATGGTTCATTTTTCAATGTTAGCGAGGTTTACTCTGCAACAATGGCTACAAAAGACAAGCTGAAATCGAACAGACAAGATACTTTAGTCCTGTCACTTTATAGTATGACATGAAAAGTATATTACAAATATTACAAAAAGGCCACCATTGGCCAGCACGCCCTGCTTTCTGAACTCTAGATATAACGGATAAACGTTAAATCTCCAGTATTAGCCAGGAACTTACAGTTTTTACCACTGAAAACTGTAAATTGTCTGTTCACTGTAAAAAGAGCCGTTTCCCACTTTTAAACGACGCACTTTATTTAAACCCACACTTTCTCCAGTTAAACAAGAGGTTTGATAGTTTTATTTTTTATTATTATCATCTTTGTAATACCAGAAATGTTGGTTTTAAAATGTTTTAAAATCAGAGTAAAGACAGCGTACAGGAAACTACTTTATTATGTGGACAAATGATTTGCTCCTCGTCAATGATGAGCCATACCAGCCACAGGTCTGCCAATTTTACATTTCTTGTAAGCAATAAAGAGTTAGATCATCTCTGAAAAGAAAAGAAAAAAGTATTTTAACAAACTGCAGGTTTGGAGCACAAACTTAATTTTTAGCTGTTACCTGATATTTCAGTCAAGTAAAACAACAGAGACCTTGTTAAGAGCTTTGGCTTATATCTATGTTGTGGAAGATTCCTTCTCATTACATTGTTACCAGGATAAAAGCAGACCAGTCTTCAAAAGCAGTGTTGCATACCAAGATTAAACAGTTACATTTATTTTGCATCTGACCGGTTCAAAATTCATTAGGATGTGAAGCTAAAAAACTCTTTTTGAGGCACTATATAGTTTTATTGTCAGAATTTGGACCCCAACCCAACAGCACCTTTTAAATATTGTGGTAATGTTAAGAAAATACAGAAAAAAATAAATTAGAAATCTCTCTACATATTCTAAATGTTTTAAAGTATACACACAAATGACAGGAAAACACTGAAAGTCTGGCCACTCAGCAGGTCTTAGATGACTAATCTGCCGGTTTAAATGATTAAATGACTGAAAACCCTTTACATTCATTTCTTCAGCTAATTCACCAGCTACAGTAGGCTAAAACTATCCTCATCCAGAGTTTCCCTATAAGTATAGCATAAGGAACTTGTGATAGATATTGTTGCTGTAAACAATATCTTTCCGCAGTGGGTATAAGGAGCGTCTGGACTTCTTTAAGTTTCTTGAAGACATTTCATCTCTCATCCGAGAAGCTTCTTCAGTTCTAAGAGCAATTGGTGGAGAGTCCCAGATTTTAAGCCCTGTGGGAGTGTCCCCCAAGAGGGTCATGGACCCCCTATTGATCCTCTACCTAATCACACGAGCCAAGGTGTGAAAACGGGTGTGGGTCACAATCAGGAAAGGTTTCGGGTGAACCCATTGTGAAGCCTAGCCCCACCCTATCATTTGATTTACTGAGGTCAAAAGGCCCAGGATGTGAGTGGGTGTTAAGGCGTCTGGGGAGGGATCTCAAAACTGGATTATAGATGGCAGACGGTTGGTATCGTAAGCCACACCCTCTGTTCAAAGATGGTCGTTCACAGTGAACACTCCTCTGTCTTCTCTTTTCAAAATGTGAACATTGCCGTCCTCGAAAAAGTGACCTTTGCCCTTTAGATGCCGATGGACAGCCGAGTCTTGTCCCGTCGAGGTGGCTCTTATGTGTTGTGCCATACGCCTGACCAACATTGTATTTTTAATACTGACACCAGTATTGATATTGTTATTTGGTGATTTTAAAAACTGATGTATCGTCTCATTATTTGTTCTTCTTCAAATACACAAAGCATAACATTTGGTATGTGTAGCCATTCCTGAAAAGAATTGTCCTTGTTTGAGCTGATACAGTGGATATGAATACAGCTACACAGATATTTAAGAAAAAGAAACAGTTGGAAAACCGTGTTCTAGACCACAAAAATCTGAACCTCTTCCACACTGGTAGATGATACATGAGGGCCACGGCTGGGACATGCGTGTGTGCACGTGCGTGTGACAGAGAGAAGGGGCAGACAGCAGCCCTACGGGTCATTTTGATGCTCCTGGTGCTTCACATACAGACTAAACCATGACCCACTTTGCGCCCCATCCCACAGACACCCCCACATTCACACGCATTTCTCCCCCTTGTTATTTCTGTCCTGTACCCTCCATCCATTGCACCCTTCATCTCTAACATATCGTCTTTTCTCCTCCTCTGCTGCCCCCACTGCTCGTCAGACACACACACAAAAACGCACAGGACATGCTGACCTTGGGATACGGTGCTGTAGTGCTCTATCGGGGTAAGAGTGCTGGGGCAAGGGGTGGCTTTGGGGTGAATGGACACACTTGACTGAGCTAACAAGGCCTGTATGGACTTACTGGCTGATAGGCTGGCCGGACAGCTGGATGCCAAGCGTACTGGCTGGGAGGACAGGTGGACTGGAGGGCAGGGCGGGGCAGTGACCCCGCTCCACCGTGTTATGCATCTCCCAGAAGTCAGATAGAGCTCACTGCTATGAATACTGTCCTAGCACAGATATGGCTACAGCCCACTTCCCCCCCCCCCCCCTTTTGATTCCTTTATTTATTTATGTTCCTTCCACACAAAAAAAAAAACAAAAAAAAAACTAAACTAAATACTAAAGCATATTTCATAAAATATATTGCCAGTAAAATAAATATTTCAAACAATCACTTTTAATGTATTTAGACTTTTATTATCCTGGCACTACTTCAGTCTTAATACGTCACAAGAAAGAAAACCTCATGCCACTATCACAAACACATAAAAATTCAACAGAAGGGAAATTGAATCAAGCTTGTTTTGTTTTTTACATTTTTGTCAATTCATCATTTCTTTCAACAGTTTGTGTCAAAACTGCGACTTTACAACATCCCACAGTCACAGGGACCAGTAAACAAGCACAAATATAACAGATACAATCGCAAATGCACAAAGTCATGCTGTGTGTGTGTGTGTGTGTGTGTGTGTGTGTGTGTGTGTGTGTGTGTGTGTGTGTGTGTGTGTGTGTGTGTGTGTGTGTGTGTGTCTGGTTGGGGCAAGGCTGATTCTCAGGTGATAACATTTCTGCCTAAAAGGTTCCTTTTCCTTAGGGAGACGAGTGTGAGTGTATGTGTGCGCCTTACTGATGTGGCAAATTCTGAATGGCTCTTAGAGGACTTATGAGCTTCACCTCCAATCACATTTTACAAGGAAGCACTTGCACTGGCACACAGCTACAGCCACACAAACACTAAGACATACGCACACTCATATACACAGACAGAAGGCCCTGGGGTTTGGCAGTTGGTCCATACATCTACAAGGGTGAGCAGCCACTCAGCCGTGGATGATAATGCAATCAACTGTCATTAGAGGGATGCTGGCCGACTGCATGCGCACACACACGCGCACACACACGCTCAGACCTGTCATACTGAGAAAACTGCTCATATTGCTGTGGTAAGACGGGATCCTACGTTTACATTCACTTTTTCATGAAGTCCTCATTACAAGGTTGGAAGCAAATGAATTTTTTAATAGATTAAACAATGAAAAAATAATCATCAGCAGAAAAACAAGAACGGAAACAATCTTCAGCTATAGCTGAACTAAAATATGTATAAAAATAGCAGAAAGCATGCACAAACAAAAAAAACTGGCACAGGCACATCTAACTTTATCACTGCTTCATCTTCTGATGCAACTACAGGGCAACACTAGTGCACAACAGAATCAGTGTCTCAATATTACTAAAGCGTCTCAGGGCATCAGTTCTTTGTCCTCTTTTGGCCAACTCTCTATTTATTCACGTGTTATTTAAAGCATGGTGGCATATAGTTTACAGAGTCATCAGCATCTCCGTAAACTGAAATCAGATCAGACAGCCTGCTTCTCTGCTGACCAGCCAACCCATGTTTTAAAACTATAGATTGCCATACCCTCTACAAACTAATTTTCTATGTTATATGTGTCTATAAAGTTAAAAGACACTCACTTTAGAGTACAAACATGAATACACTAACTTTACTGAAAGCAGTACAGACTGCTAAAGAAAACTGTACTGGGCTATGGAGGAAAATAAACACAAGAACGATCACAAAGAAAAAAAATTTTTCACCCAGATTTCCATTCAGATTGATTTTGAGTAATTTATCCATTTTGAGTCGTCTTTTTTTCAAGTATTTGATCTTCAGGGTTGGAAAATCCCAAACTAGATTTGAAAAGAAGAAAAAAAGCTTACATATTAGTACTAATTACATCATCTGAGATGTCACATTTTACAGTTTTTCTATTTTTGACAAACCTCAAATACACCAGACTGCAGTCCTCTCAGACTCACTGTCTACATCGACTCTGTTAAATGGCAGAAATCCACAGCAGTGGCTCTCGTAATGTGTGCATAATCTCCTGACTCTTCTCAAGGGACAGATATGGCCGTGTGTGTGTGAGTGTCTCTGTGTGGAGGTAGGGAAGTAGAGAGGGTATGCCAAGTTAGGCACAGCGGGGGCCCGTGATAGCACTCACGTCAACAGTTTGACAACATCTTAGAAAGATCTGTTCACTTGGGATTACTCTCCTGTCCTCAACAACTCTGAGTACATTACTGTTGGAGGAGGAGAGTGAGCCTGACAGATAGGGGCTGAAAGAGACAGAAACGATGAGGATGCAGGGCTGAGAGGCAGGGAAAGAATCAAGACTAACAAGTTAAGAAGGATGGAGGTGAAGTGAGAGTAGAGATTCAAAAGGGGGGGGGGGAGAAAAGCAAGCCAGAAGAGATTGAAAAAAGGAAAATGATAAAAATGAAATCCAAGAAACAGACAGAAAGAGTACAAAATAATGAAGATAGGTAAAGGAGAGGGAGCTAGCATTAGAAGATTAAGTGGGAGTACCTCGGTGAAAAATAGCACGCGACTGAGCTGAAAGTGGAGCAGGCATGATGAATGCTGCGAGACAGGCCAACCACTAATTTGGATGGCAGAAGTTTGCTTCCACAGGGCAAGAGGCCGGAGTCAATCTGTCTCTCTTACGTCTGATCACAGAGCCACAGTGTGTGCACCTGGGTCCAGACAAGGGCCCCCGTTTCAGACCAAAACTAGTGAACTGCCAATATAAAGAGTCAAGCATATACGCGCCTACACGGGGAAACATTAAGGCATGTTTTTCCACCACAGTCATGGAGTTACAAATGTATTTTCAGGTATTGTGTTTCAAACCAATCACAGTCTCCAGCAGAATTAAGGTCTTGCAGGGCATATATGGGTTACATATATGGGAAAAATGTACAATGGAGAGTGATGATAAACATCTGGAAGTCAACTTCATGCGATTTTAAGTGTGCATCAAGTGTGATTTATTGAGCTGCAGGCAGGCACGAGATGGAAGCGAGGCCTAAATAGATTTTTGCCATTACATGTCTCACCTTGCATAGATAGGATGATTTGAAGTCTGAGGTTCATGCTGTAATTGGGGCCAATCACTAGTCAGCAGCTCAGACAGAAAACCATTATGATCATCAGCGCAGACATAAAAAGGTATTTCACACAGCCAGAAAGGGATTATTAGAGTCAAGGGCACAAAAGTCAGGGTGTCTGGGAGAAAGAAAGGCCTGAAAGGTTACTGACTGACAGATTAATATACCAGTGATTTCACTTTTACCACACACCTCAGAGTGAAAAATGACACACACTTTCGCTTTCCAGTGTAATTTCAAAGGCTGGATAAAGAATCTATTTTCCAATTAATTGCCTTTTTAAAATCCAATATAGACTCTTAAAAATCCTCTGACTGACGTTAGCATTTGAGCACATGCGTCCTATACATATTTCATCTTTGCTAAATATTATTCAAATGTGCACAAAGCTAGCATTTTATCATTTTTAATCTAGCAAAAAAATTACAGATGGCTATAAAAGCTGCTGAGAGTCTCAATAGTCCAAACTAATGAGACGGTGAGTGTTTATACGGGCCCGTCGCAGTTTAAGACCCCCGCAGCCGACCGTACCAATTGTATATGATCCAGACAACACAATTACACGAGAAATAGAATAAAGAAGGAAAAGTCTGCACACTGGTCTGAAATCTGTGAGTGTTGACAAGATATTTTCTCTGGCTACATCATATGAAGCCCATAAGTCGAATAAACAGGGTGTGGATTTTACTTTATCCAGTCTGTCCCTGCCGGGAGCTAATACTAGCCAGCCAGCTGCCTGCAGACATCAGGCTGATCTTGTCAACACAACACAATGCTGCAGACGAATTAGCGAGCAAACTTTCAGTTTCTGCTCTGTCTGTTTAAAAGAAATGTCTTAAAAAGTCCATCCGTGAGTCTAAGACACAGGATGTAAGTAGAAACAGCCTGTTCAGCGTATTGAACGGTGCAGGTCCTAAAAATGTGTGTGGGGTACTGTATTTATTAATTAAAATGATCATTTAAAAACTGAATGTGAAAATAAATGGTTTGTTTCCTATAAAATGACACTTTATGCACATGTATCAAAAATAATCATCCAGTTTCAAAAAGCTAGATTTCTTCTGCTGAAGAGATCAGCTCTGTTTACCTGTTTGTTTGTTAGCAGGCTAGCATCCACAGTTTCCAAGATATCACATTAGCTCAAGTTGATTTCATTTTCATCTGATCGATCAAGGTCATGCTCTTCTGGAGGAGTTACACTCTTTGGATTCTCTTGTTTTTAAAGCAATGGGCACCGAAATTTGTGGTCAATTTTAAAATACACGCATGAATGTAAAGTTTAACATACACAACTTTCAATGTTCACTAGTGCTTGACGTGTCCCCCCTCGGATGCACGGCATGTGACGTTATGATAGTCAAACACATCGCATATTTTTGTATGCATGTCTATCGTCACTGTAGCCGCTGCTGCTGTTACGCTACCAACCAGCAACCACGTAAAACCTGTGAAGACACTGATGAATCCCCAGTAAACGTTACGTCGAAATCAGGCCATTCTTTTCTGACAGACTGTGTAAAATACAACCTAAGACAAAATCAAAACTCACCATTGTTGACTCAGCACCTTGCGTGACATCACATTAGCAAAACTAAGCTGGTGTTTGTGTTCGGATCTACTGGCATTTGCGGCGTGTTGTGTTTGCACGTCATTTAGAACGCTTCATATGGAAATGTAAGATGCACAGAAACACTCGGCGATTTAGTGATTATCACGCGATGGAGTTTATTTTATAACATATGCAGAAAAACTTTCCTCTGTCACAGCGAGAAGGCGAATAAGAAAAATATAGATTTGCATTTTAACTCCTCTGGAGCAACTGATTGCTTCCATTGTCATTTCTAAGATGTGCTGGTTTTCAAAGGATCACAAATAATTTAACTATAAAGCATATAAAATTATGATGGGAGCTCATGAAAAAAAAAAAAGCGAGAGAAAGAGTGACTTTCTGTACCTCAAAGCCAACTGTCATGCACACCATGGTAACCGCAGTCTTTTCCCCATTTCACAACAATAACAGACTAGACAAATATTGACACGCCATTTCCCTGCCATTACAAATGTGATTATATTTGCTGTTTGCCCTAGGAGATGGCAGTTAATATTCAATGGTGTGCGTGTACCTTTGTGTGAAACTGGGTGTGTTTGTGTATATGCACAATTGTGCGATGAGAAAAAAAAAAAAAAACAGAAATAGTGCATGGAAAGAACACACGTCTGTTTGCTCTGCACACAAAAGAATGTGTTAGAGGGCGACCAAGGATCCAGAAATTTCCTCTGTGTGTGTGTGTGTGTTTTCTTTTATGCCATATGTCACCTGGTACAGAGACAAAGAGTTAGGACAGAAAGCTTAAAAAGTAGGAACCACCTGTAGTTAAAAGCTCACCTGTCCTCTGGGAAAAAAAAGCCTGCAATGAATGTGTACTGTAGCAGATGGAGTGTGAGGCGAAACAAAGGTAGAGGCAGTAGCTAAAAGGGGCTGTGGTCAATAAAGGGAGAATACCAAAGCAGATCTTTTAGTTTTTTGTTTGTTTTTTAGTAGCCTAGAGAATAGATAACCATCTTTCACAATTACACACAATGACCTGTCTTATTCTGTCCACAGTTTAGATACACACTGTAAAGGAATGGCAGCTGAAAGGACTCCAATTCCACCGTTTAGATCCTGATCTACCAACATCCAGGTTCATGCGCTGCTTAGACACGTGAGCAGAACAAGCATGGCTATTCCAGCTGTAGGCGAAGAATGTGGAGTTAGAAGTTTGTCAGTGGGAACAGAGAATTACTGGAAAAGCAGCTGAATAATATAACTGCCACAACACCAAAGCGGCTCTCTCCACGGTGGGAAAACATAAGGGGCGATGGCGACATTAAAAATAAATGTCTGTGCATTTGTGTTGTTTGCTTTTCGGCCACATATTACTGGCAGAAATGGGTTACAAAAATTATTTAAAAAAATAAAAAGGAAAATATTGATTTCAAGGCTTTTTGTACGACTGTTAGCAAAACGAAAGGATACTGTATCAAATATTTACAATCTCTTACAACATGTTGGATTATGTGTTGTTTTAGTCTTTTTGAGCCTATATATTTAAAAATTGATTGAATCAGCCCAAAAATATACGGCTAATTAGCTATTTTGAAACTCAAAACGACTCCTGAGAAGGACTCCCAACAGAGGAACATTGCATAATCTTTAACTCTGCATATGAAGAGCAACCATCACTGACGATGAGTGAAAAATAAAACTTGGAGTAGACGTGGAATTAACACTCTCCATTCCTCTGCTGGTTAGTGGCTGTACAGCCAGCCAGCAGCAGCCAGCCACAAGGATCAGAGATTTTAGCAAGAAGCCAACTGCAACTACAACATCAAACATCTACAGGAAGACGAGAAAAACATGAGGCACTGCTGTTTTGTTTTTACGAGAGAAAAAAATGTGTGTGTGACTTAAAAGCAGGCATAATTCTTAGACTCAAATTTTACTGAGGTTAGCCTTAATGCTGTTTATACTCAGATTGCTTGTTAGCGTTTGGAGCTAATAACTACTTCACATATTTATGTTTCACATGTAAAGTGACCTAATTTGATTAATAGTAATAATTAGAGCTTCCTCTGTGTTTTCTCTTTTTTTTTTTAACTTCTGGGTGAAATTGAAACAATTTAGGTCATCTGGCTCCTTATTCCCAAATCTAAGCTCAGGGACATGCAAATCAGATGCAAATGACACCCAGAAAAGTGAAAACTAGTTATGGGCCGTGGTAATAAATACTGAATTTAGCCTCTTGGCATTCTAAAAGCAGCCAGTTGGGGTTAATATGCAAATTGTATGCAAATAGCCCAGATGCAGAGAGTGCCTTTTTCTCCCCTGATATAGAAAGCATGGGGGGTGTCCTGATGGCTTAGAAAGCAGAAGCATATAACATGCCCTTATGATGATCCCATCCCCTGATACTTGCACTCTTATATTCACTCTCCAACTATCATAAAAAAGAGAAAAGCACAGATATGATTAAAAAAAAAGTGTAAAGGAAGACAAGAGAAGAAAAATTACAAGCCTGTTTGAGAGGAAAATTAGGGGTAAGACAAGGAGACAAGAAAAATTGAGAAGTATGGTATGTAATTTCAATACTAAATCCCAGACAGCGTTGTTAGCTGATTAGAGGATCAGTGTGGAGGCAAAGGCAGAAAAAAATAAGAGTAAAATATACAAAGTACAAAGTAGGAAAGAGCCAAGTAAATGTAAAGGGAGAAGGGTGCGAAAGGATGATGAGCTGGATAGAAGAGACTACTTTGACACAAAGGGGTTCAGGGAGTAGTAGTCAGCAGCTTGTATGTAAAAGTCACAGGAGACAGACCTAAAGATATGACACGCACACACACACACACACACACACACACACACTTTGCTGATCCTGTTTGTGCATAAAGAGGAGGAAAACTGGGCAAGTACAACACATTATAAGCTTAGTGGACCACCTTGTTCAATTGGCGGTGTCTCCACAAATTACATGCACACACATACACACCATGCTATATACTCGCAGTTCCACCATAATCACTATAATGCTGTTAATTGAAACCCAGACTTGCCCTGAACACATCACCTGATCTCCCTACCTGCAATGGTACCACATTCAAAATGAATACCACAAAGCTCTTAATCACAGATTCCACCCTCCAGTACACAGAGGCAGGCTGGTTGCTGATGTGCTTCGTGCCGAGCATTAAAGGGAATGTGGAGGCTGGCAGGTAGACTGGTGATTAGACGGGCTGTTCTGCTAACGGCATGTAGATGTAAAAAAAAAAAAAAAAAAAAATTTCAACCACACGCCAATACAAATTGCTAGTCTGGTTCACAGCACATTTCCATACACAGAAACTAAGCAGGGTGGTCCGTTTTTGAGCTGCGCATTTTCATCATCTTCTTTTTATCTTAACACCAAAAATCTACAGTGACTCAAAAACCCTGACTGCAATAATTGCTGGGATTTAAAGACAGAGGAAGAGAGATATATGGATGTAATAAAAAGGGACACCAAAAGCTAAAAAAAAAAGAAAAAAAGGGGGGGGGGTCTCATGACTGGATTAATGGAGAAAATCATGCCAAAAATATATCAACAGAAGGAAAGGAAAATAAATACAAGGATTATTCTGACTGAAGAGCATGAATTGAACTGCAGCTATTGATTAACTCTCTAAATTGATCATAATTTAAGATGCAACACAAGAAAGATCAGTGACTTGGCACATAGAAAGCAATTTAAATTGACCACCTTTATTTTCCAAGTAGTCACCGGCAAAAAGGGACTCTCTCACTTTTTCCATTAACCTCACATTGTCCATATCCTGCTGCTTTTCACTGCTTTCAGTTTCCTATGAGCATCATATACCACACCCCTTCTAAACTGCTGGGCCTCATTTAAAAATCTCCCTTTTCTCACGCTCGTCTTTTCAGAATTAGCTTTTTATTTGAAGTTATTAAAAACCTGTTTTATTAACACTTATGCAAATCCAAATGGATAATCCTATAGAACAACTGAAAGCATTTTGATAGTGAAAAGCTGCCTATGAGACCTGTGTGTGTGTGTGCGTGCACACATAAATGTGCGCTTCCATTCATGTGTGCCTGAATATATTATATAGGTGGAGTAAAGATGGAGCCAAATTCCAAAGAATGCGCCTCCCCTAATTAATAAATCATGACAAAAATGGAACAATTAAAGTGTTTCTCATTATAAATAATTGATATGTCTGTCCACAGAAAACGGCATCTCTCCTCTTGCAAATACAAAGAGTAAAAAACCAAAAGGTAGAAAACGCTGCTGTATAAAAACAAACACCGAGCCTAAAACAGCAGCGTGGACGATGAGAGAGAGAAGGGAAGCGGGGGCGGCGCATACACAGAAAAAGCACACATTCCATCTCCTAACAGATTCCACTGAAAACAGATGGCATCAGAATTATCTGATGTCCTGTCACCGTCTTTTTATATGCTAATCCAGCTCCTACACACATCCGAGTCGCTTTAATCAGATCTCAGGTCAGAGAAGCTAAATCAAGCTAAAACAATCGTGCTGCTAGAATTTTACACTACGCCGAGGCAAGCAGTCACACACCAGCGTATCATTGCACTTAATGCCGTGAGACTCAAAGTGTGGGGCAACAAAGCTGGGCGATGTTGCCTCCTGCACTTAAAGTGACTGACAAATCGGACGGAGCATACCTGCTGCACTAACTCGCTCGCTGAAGAAGCTCCACACCTGAACGTTCAGCAACGTGACAAACTTCTTGTGCATAATTATCTCTTATTTATCCCCGTTTGCCAGCAGTCATTCTGTCACTCAAGTAGCAATGGCACAGCAGGAGTCTTGTTGTTTTCTGTTACTGCTCGGTTCCTGTGCCGCATGTAGCCGTTATTGATGTTTAGAGCTTCTGTTGATGATAATTCAACACTTTCTCCTTCAAAGTAAATCAGTTTCTAAATAAAGCTAAGAGATAAGAGTGCTTCTTTTACTGTATGGTCACCTCTGGAAAGGTGACAGACAAATAATGTTACCAAAAGACGCTGACTTGTTAAAGTTCGTGCAAATGTAGATTTTTTTATGCTTTTTATATGAACTCTGCTCTCTCTCTCTTTTAAACAAAGTATATTATTCAATGTTTGCACTTACTAACTACTTTTCAACTGCTCATTAATTCAAATATCTAATCAGCCAATCAAATGGCAGCAACTCAGTGCATTTAGGCATGTGAGCCTGGTCCTGAAAACTCACTGAAGTTTAAACTGAGCATCAGAATGGGGAAGAAGGGTGATTTAAGTGACTGCGAATGTGGCGTGGAGTATTTCAGAAACTGCTGATTTGCTGGGATTTTCACACAAAACCTTCACAAGGTTAAAATTTTCAGTGACCTGCAGCTCTCTGTGTGAAAATGCATGCAAGTTTATTTTCAGGGGGTTTATTTCTATACTTCTTTTTGCATGAGTGTATGTTGTATGTATGCTGCTATGACAATTCAATTTCCCTCTGGTATTAATAAAAAGTTTCTCTGAACCGACCTCCAATCTGATCTGAATAAAACACCTTTGAGATGTCGTGCAACAGGAGATTTGCATCATGGGTGTGCAACTGACGAACCTGCAGCAACTCTGTGATGCTTTCATGTCAACGTGGACCAAAATCTCTGAGAAATGTTTTCCATCTGTGAAACAAGAATGGAGTTCTGAAGGTAAAAGGTGTAATTAATAATGTGGCCAGTGGGTGCACATCTACAAGGTTCCTTTCTTCTTGTGTAGATGGACAGAGGAAGACACATGCACACAGAAAAGGCTGTGATCTTCATGTCAAGGTTTTTCCAGTATTTAGATTTTTTGGCATCATGTAAAATACAGCTACTTTTTTTTTTTTCTTTCCCACTGAAAACAATGAAATACAGCCACATCATAATATTCCTGTTCAACCACTTAACTACCAACGATAGATAAGTTCTACATATTAAAAAAAATGCTGAAAGAACACACACAAGCAGCCAAAAAACACACATACACACACATAACAGCTGGGGCCTTCAGAGGATAGACTTATTGAGTTCAACCGCAGAAATACACACGGATAAACACACACACACACACAAATCATAAGATCAGATCAGATCTCAGAAGGCAGTGTCTGTCTGAAAGATTAGAAGAACCATCTGTCCGCCATGTGGAAAGCATTGGATTATCAATAAACTTCACACACTTTTCGATGTGCATGCATCCATGTGCCCGTTTGATCCAGAAACCGAATGTGGAAAGTAAATGGGGGTAAAAGCAAAAATGACAGAAAAACACATCTATACACCAGAATATAAAAAATAACAAAATTAAAATAACCACTCCTAGTAAAAATTTCAAAATAAATCTCTAGATTTTAGCAGACTAGATATAAAATATATGTATTGTCTATTTTTGAAGAAATGAATAAAGGTGGTGCTTTTTTTTTAAGTCATGAGTTTAATAATATATATAAGAAGAACCCTAAAAGTTACACTAATGCATTCTGTCATTATTCAGTCCAAGCTAGAACTTATAAAAGTTCTATAAACACACAAAAACAAAAAAAACAATCACTCGCCTTCACACACACGACCAGGAAATTGCTTGTGGCCACAGTTGATGCTTAATCAATACACAGCTATCGATCTCTTGCCTGGCTAAACATTACTTGTATTTACTCTGCTAACTTTCCCCTGTACAGATCCATATTGCTAAAATAACCACAGAAGGAGAGGATAGCAAGCTTTCAAAGAGGGCACAAAGAAGTTGAGCTGAAAATTCAAGCTCTGTTATCACCCTGCTCTGCACAATCGATAGCAGATGAGCCATTTGGCTCAAACCCTGTGGATAACCACACACAGTTGCTTATATTCATTCACAGTTTTTTTATTTTATCTGGTCAAGCAAGGTCTCGCCAAGGCTCCCTGTCAAGTTGCTTTTTCTGCTCGGCGATCAGGGTTACTTTGTCAGACGATGATTCAAATTAAACCCGCTGCTCAAATCATCTGCTGCTTTTTAATCCACTTTATCCATTATCTGTTCTCTCACATGGAAATCAGGAAATCTAGCACAGAGCTGACTCATTTATATGGATGAAGACGAGATCAGAGACGCATGCAGGATTCATTACAGAAAGGACATAAGCGTGTAGCACTGAAATACTTGCAGGGACCACAGACTTCTGTAACATGCTTATTATCTAGTGCATTCATTCAAAAGGGCGACTAACCCTCACACAGCTAATAAATTCATACAACACACAAACTCTCATGGACACATTTTTCCCCCTTTTCACTCACAGGTAGCCAGTCCTTTCATTTCAGCAGGTGGCCTCGTACAAACATCCACACACAACAGCGCAGGTCACCCCTGCTTTCCATTTCAGCAGGTGGTCAGTGAGTAATGGCAGCTGATGGCTGAACATTGGACACTCAGACAGAAAGTGGGGGGCTATCTTCCAAAACAACACAAAAGGGCCAAAGTGAAGAGAAGGAGAAAGAATAACCTCAAAGGGGCCTTTGAAAAGTCATTTACTACATGTCCTTGAATGCCTAAAATGATTTCTTTGCTTTTTATCCATATGTCACCCACACTCTTTATCCACCCACACCAACAGCTTGGCATGCCACATTAATTACAAATGTCTTTCAAGCATTTCCTCCTTATGAAGGAAATTGCATTTGTTTTCCTTGCTGAGTCAAGATGACAAGGAAACCAAAGAGACTTTTTAGTCTTTCTCACTTCTAATTTGTCCCCCTCCTCTTTAAGCTTGTAACGTATTAGACAAGCTAATTATTCCGAAACAAAGAAAGCTACAATAAGTTGTCAAATGTCAAAGAACATAGATCGTCTGTCTTTAGTCCTTTTAGCTCTACTGCCAGAAAGCGAGACACAAAGTTGCACTGTTTGTCCTCCAAGAGAAGGAAGCTGTGTGACTACGCTGCACCAAGCAAATGAAGACACTGACATTTTGAAACAATGACATTTTGAAATTGGGACAATTTCTGCTGCCAAATTATGTGAATAAAGCTCAGTTTGGACTTTGGTGAACCTAATTAACACATTGTTAGCTCTGTCTTATTGCAGTCACTGGCAATCAAACTACAGCTCTAAACCCCCCCCCCAAAAAAAAATAAAAAATCGTCTTGCATTGCATCACAGTTATAGACAACAAACCCAATGAACAAATATGTACTCATTTCAGTTAGCTGAGTTTACCAAGTCAAATTTATTCTAGCTAAGGTGAATGCTCCCAGGCTTTAACAGCCAGGCTGAAGGTGGTTAGTTATTAGCCATGTCTGGGTCCAAACTCCGCTTCAGGTCCTAAGTTACACAAAATAACATCACTGAGAGTTAAAAACTGTCCAAATTCTTTAATAAAATGATCAGTATGGTTTCTCTACCAGGTGTAACAATTAAGTTTAACATCCAGGCGTCCGTGAAAACAGAATTTATGAAATTTAACAGAGTTAGAAGTTAGCAGGGAGTTAGCTCGCTAGTTTCCACCTAAACATAATATAGCATGTTCTGACTGAGGGTTAGGGTTAGGGTTAGTTTGGACCCGGAAGCAGGGTTCATACGTCATCACTTAAATACTGGATTACCGATACTGCTCGATATCGATACAGATACCTACCTGATACTAACTTCTTTTGATATAACATAACAATCATCAGGGCCGATTCTAACACAGCATTGAGCTCACTCTATGTTTCTATAAACAGTTCTAGCTTGTTCCTGGCAAATTATCCCAACAAGAGTACTCGTTATGTAACGTGTTTCGACAGTGGATGAAAGCAGCTGAATGGATAACATTTCTCTGTATACAAACTGGCTTTTTATCTGCAAAGAATTTCTCATAAATCTAGAAAAACGTCATCTTTAAATTTACTCTGTGTATGTTTGTGTTTCAGCAATAGCGGAGAGGCTGTAGCGCCATCACATTTAATCATCTGCTGTCCCTTTCATCATGAATGTTTCTGTTACAGATGCATGTAGCAAACCTCTGCGGATTTCACAGTTTTAGTGAAACTTGAAATCTTTTCAAAACTTAAGTTGGCAACAACCTGCGAGACTTTGCTTTCTTGTTTACCCTTACCCAACAATTGGAAATGAGCTTGATTGTGCTAGCAGCCTGCTATTCTCTGACGAAGCTGCAGCTGCTCGTCTAAGCGCTAATTAAGAACATGTGCGAAAACCAGCGTTCACACCGACCCGGGTCAATAACTACAGACTTCTTTTGATAATGATACCGTCTGTTATCATGACACGAGGTTAAGCCAGTCACAGTTTTAAGTTTAGTTTGGCAAATTTCATCAGCACTGGAGCCAGAGCGCTACACTGAAGAGGCTAGAATAACAGCCACCTTGATTAAGTAAGACACACTGCACTGCTTCAGTTTTAAAGAAAGGGTTTTTTTCTATTTTTTTTATTTTCCTGAGGGCTCCTGGTTTTTCCCTTAAGAAATTACCTTTTTAAATACAGCATACTGCATTTAACTCAATTTACATTAAATGTAGGAAATTCAGTACTTCTGAACACATCAGCAACTTCGTTATTACAGTGTTTTAGGAACTTGAAAGCATCAACTAATGTTAGATTAACTTAACATTACATGAATGCCACTTAGCCAGATGCTTATCAGTACTACAGTGCTGTATTAGTCGCTACCAGAAGTAATACAACACGACGACTCTGTACCATTTCCTCAGTATAGGCGGGTAGGGGACATGTCACCAAAAGTCAGCCTGTTACTGTAACTAAAGAAAATCATGAATAAAAGCAGCAAAAAGTACAATGATCACCGAGTTAAAACTTCTGTTTAGTGACAATTTAGCTCAACTATGTAGCAAATGTAGGTTCAGAAAGTCAGAAGGAAAATAGCAGCCATGAGAGAGAGTAATGTGAAACAAAATAGTGATACGATATATCCCATGTATTCCTCGTGTGATACAATACACTCTTTTTTTTGGTCTTTGGTTTTTAATATATTAGTTTAACTCAAAACGCAGTTTCATGGCTCTTTGTAGTGCCACTCACAAAGAGGAAAGAGGGCAAACCACTCAGACAGATTCAGACAGTGTGTAGTGTATCCTTTAAACAGTTTTAGTAAAGTGGAGGACAAACAGTGAGAGTCTGCAGCCATCAGTAAAACACGCTGGAGGCTCTGTGATGGTTTGGGGCTGCATTTGGAGATCTCGTCAAACTTGACAGAGATAAATAAATCACAGCGCCCACTTACAGGTTTCCCAGCAGAACACAAAAATTCGATTTGGCCCAAGACTTTTGCACAATACTTTTAAAGATGAAATATGAAATTTAAACATCAAGCAGCTCTAGTTTGACTCAAAATCATAACTTCATGAGTCCTTGTAGAGGAGCTTAGCACGGAATGAGGGCAATGAGGAATAAGGCAGCGGTCCCCAACCTTTTTTGCGCCATGGACCAGTTTATGTCTGACAATATTTTCACAGACCGGCCTTTAAGATGTCGCGGATAAATACAACAAAATAAAGCCAGTACCAGTACCAAAAAAAGAAGATTTATTCATAACACACGGGAAAAGACCCAGGGAAACTGAGCTAACGATAAAAAAAACAATGATAAAAACCCTGAAAACCAAAAATATCAGACCCGAGCCTCAACTCTCGCAGCCCGGTACCAAACGACCGGTCCGCGGCCCGGGGGTTGGGGACCGCTGGAATAAGGGAAGAAGAACAACATCCTACACTAATGCTATAATTTGTCAATAAAATTCATTACTAAAACATAGTAACAGCAACAATACATATGTACAGCTCACTAAAAACCACAATACAGTAAAAAAAGATTTTAAACCTGGACAAGCAATGGGCAGTGGCACACACACACACACACCGATACCCAGTATACATGAATGATGAAATGTGTTGCTATAGAAAGAAAACTGCTCAAATACTCATCTGGATGGAGACTGTTGTGCTTTTAAAACACTGCTTAAAATGACTCTTAGTATCACATGGATCTGAACCATCAAACAAAGCTGAAACAGCCCATTACTGGTTTAATGCCCAGCTTCTCCGTAACTGTGGAGGATACATATGCATAATGGGCTGCTGTACTGTACATTTACAGCATAATGTGCGACATGGCAACCCTATTCTTTTTACAGAACACCATCAACCACCAAATCTGCAGGTTGCAGTATAGCCATCCTCACATTAGTTACAAATCCCACACTCGTTTAGTTTAACTGTACTTTGCTTTGTACACATAGGTCATTCCACTGTTAAACTATTAAACTTAAAATCCTCCACAAGAAATACAAACACTCATGTATTTTATTTATATTGAAGTAGCCTAAAGAAGATTTAAGTCTTCTAGAAAAAGGAAACATTTTTGCTTAGTGTTAAAAAAAATTTATAAAGATGAAGAACAAACTATTATACTGAGCCAAGAATTACAGACTCACTATAATCTGACCATATTAACAGGAAGCAGTTTTATAAACAAAATTTCACACACACTGCCTAAGAACACACACATATTTGTATGTCATATTATTACACATGAATTGGCAAGACTTGGGCAATAGAGGCTGGGTGCATACACCTAACTGGGAGCTGCCCAACATATCCACAGGCGTGCCATGTTTCCCATCGAGCAGCTCCAGTCGAGACATTAGGGGTTAAATGCCTTGTTAAATGGCACCCGATGGATGTCGTTCAAGGGGAGTGAAGGCTGTACTCCTGCAATTTCCCACACAGTGTGGGTGTGTTGGCCACAGAGCTGAACTGTCAGTCGTAGGCCAATAGATTTTTTTCTTTTAAGCCTAGGCCACCTTCAATGCCAGAAACCAACATCTCCCAGCTTTGATTTAAGGCTCAATACTATGGATGTTGAGCAAAATCTAGCCTCACCTCTCATCCCTTTTCCAGACAACCTCCTTTACTTGTCATTTTGCTAGTCTCCTTTCCTTTCTGCCCCTCCACCCCTACGCCTTTCCTCCAGCTCCTGCCTTATCCCATTACATCCCCTCCATGATATTCACATTATACCCCTTCAGGGTATTCACAATCCCTGTGGAATGCACGCGGTATTCCTGGTATAACATGGGGTTTACTTGGCTGGTTGGATTCTAAAGGGAATAGGTAATACACTTCCTTCCTCCACGGGGAAGTAGCAAAAGAAACTTCCTTCCAGCTTCTCAAGTCATTTGTCTCTCATTTCTTGATGAAGAGAACGAAAGTGCAGGGACACAAATGACTGTGCAGATGGAGAACTGGAGCAGCTTTTCTTTTTGCTTCAATTCTTCTTCCTCTCCTACCTTTGAGGTTTAAGGCAACAAGGATGAAATATCACTGCCCTTTCAGAAATAAATTTGTTCTGTTTTTCCCCCCTCGGAGAAGCGAGGAGAGGTCTCTTTTCAGTCAAGTCCGATTGCTCTCCATGCTCCTTAATCATACACATGAGAAAGGTTTTCCAGCAATGAAGGAGATCTGATTCTCGGGAATGAGTTCCTAGAAGGAACATATTTGTTACCCTCCTGAAGTTTCTTTAATATGTAGGGATTTATTTTGCCCATTTACACAGCACATGCAGATTACTTTGTTTTAATATTTAACTTTTTTGAGAATAAAAATCTCCAAGACTGACACTGTGTTTTCCAAACCCCGTGACAATTTCTTGGCGCAATGAATGATCTGCTCAGACGAGTTTACAATGCTATCAATATTCCATTCCTTAGAGTAATCACCGATTGACACCGAGCACTGATCCCCCCCTTTTTCCCTCTGCCTATGCCGCTTTCCTACTTTCTCCTCTATCCATAACTCCCTCAAGGGAATTTTAAGGTCTTTAATCCTATGGCTTCTAAATGGTTACTTACTGGGTGCCGTCTACACATGGGTCACCTTGTAGGATCAACAAAACACACATGTGCATGCACGCACACGCACATGCACAATGCTGCGATCACTCTAATCTTCTGATCTCTAAACGGTTACACCCGACTGCCTGGACTGATGGGTCTTTCTATCGCAACTTCAGACTAAAATCACAGCTCTGCAGACTGTGTGCACCTTAGTAAATACATAAGAAATGAGAGGTAGGTGTTGCTTTACCGTTTCAATAGTTTTTCCTTGTTTACGTCAAATTGCATAACACAAAAATGAAATAAGGACAATTTCTAAACTTAGCAGATTAGTGCAAAGTGCTCTTTCAATTCAAGCGCACATGGTGTAGTTATTTTATTTTTTTACATGATTCAGACAATGAATAATTCTGCTAACTTTTAAGAGTATTTCATTTATTATCCAGCAGGAATCTTTTCCCTCGCACTATATCTACAGCTGCCAGATACAATTTCGTATTTTCTTTCTGTAGCTTCTCTTTTTTTTCCCCCCTCCCCTTACATCTCACCTGTCATCCCTGGTCATACAAACCGCTACACTCTGCATCTCTCTACTCCCCATTTCTGCAGATCTGCCAGATTCTAGCTCATTTCCCTGGCACCGTACTTGCCCTCCCTGCTCGCCTTCGCACTTCCAAACCGTCGCTTAGACTAATTCTGTCTTGAAGTGCCATCTACGTCTGCTGAGCCCCGCATCCCACCACCATCTTTCCTTCCCTGCGGACTCCTCCTCTCATCTTTCCTTACATTGCCTTCTCCTTCATTCTTTCACAGTCTCCTTCTCCCCTCTCTAAATCAGCGAAGCGAGCCGCGCAGCTACGCCACAGTGGAAAGACGGTGAGCGTACAGTGAGTTTTTCTCAGGCGTACAGACACCAGGCGAAAAGTCTAATCTTACAGAATGATGACTGTTGAAAACGCAACTGTCTCTCAGATACTTTCTCTGCACAACACCAATTCCCACCACGTCTGCAACTGTGTGTGAGAAGAGTAAATGTGCGTGCGAGCGGGCGGGCTGCGAGCGCCAATGTGTGTGTTTATGTGAGAGGTGGAGTCAGACAACATTGTAAGTTTCCATTGGCTATCATTTTACGGCGTGTAATGTTGCGTAGCGCGTAGGCAGCCAGTCAGAAGGTCCTCACACGCTCCGTTTTATGAATGAGACGGCACGTATGCGAGGAACACAGACTCAGAGTGAGAATACTCTACGGTGATGTAATACAATCACACAGGGCAACAGAAGAGCTAGAAACACAAATGCAGTGTGAGTGCCATCAGAACATTGTTTCAGGGGTTTCAGCCAAAACATCCAAATACTACAACAATTTTTCCAACGCTAAGCAAATGTTAAAGACCCTTAAGAGCAGTAAAAATACTAGATCTACATTTAAACAATTATTTTTTCAGCTACTATTGACTAAACACTTTTAAGTGCTTTACCTCAGTTGGAAAAAATACTTTTATTACTAAAAGCAGTATACACACAATGCTTCAGTCTTAATTAACTGATATATATTTCACATTTTTTGACAATTACCTGCTCTGAAACAAGGCTTAATAAAGGAAAACAAAACCACTCTGTGACACTCGCAGCATTTTCTATTCACGGCAGCACCTGTAATACCTGCTGATCAATTAAGTCCTCGTATCATTTTATCAAAGCAGCCCACACCCTCTCTCTGAAACCCATATCCTCTAACGTCTGTGTCCAAACCAGGAACTGAGAACGCCTCATTTGGCTGACATTGTGTACCCGGGAGTCATTTTGCCTAACCGGTATGTAAAATCCTAACTGAAGTGCTGTGTGCGCGGCTGGCTGGCAGAAAAGATATTGGGAGGGGAGGAGACCAGCCAAAAACAATCAAAATATCCTGGTGTGACTTTCCATGAAGGGTGTGTTTGTGCGTGTGCTTGTGTGTGTCTGCACACTCATGTGTGACCATAGATGCCTTCCTATGAAGTCACTATTTGGCACATTGCTCTTCTGCTCAAACGCCGTTCGTTGGTGTCGGTGTGCTAGCGTGGGTGAAGAGTGCCCCCTTTGGTTGTGCGCAGGAACAGCAAACGAGAACGAGCCATAATAAACCAGTACCAGCACTAAAACAAGTGCAAGACAATGAAAGCACAGGTAAACAACAGTGTCTTTCATTGATGCACACAACTTTTTAAAAGGAGCAAAGAGAGCCATTGTTATTTGATCAGCACTATTTCTTTTATGTGTGCGTGTGCATTTATATAACTAGAATATGAGCGTGACCAAACAAATGAATGCCATGGCATATTATTTATCTCCACAGGTGGCAACCAAGTAATATGCTAATCTCAAATATGAATGTAACTGGTTAAATAAAAGAAGTTGCTATGAGTTACACCTTTAAAGCACTGCATGTACAAGCTAACAGCATCTCCAGCTACAGATGAGGAGTGATTTTTCTCAACTAAACACAACCACAACATTCTGCATTAAGCCTTAACAGAGCAGCCTCTTGTTCATATGTTTATAATACAAGTGATAGAGAGCTGGCTTCATTTACTGCTTGCATATAATCATGTGCTGCTTTGAAGCTTTGAAAGTTACACATTTTAAAACCATGAATGGGAAGAGAGTATGTTGGAAGGATGACCTCATCCTGATATTGTAGTGGTTCATTCTTACAACAAAAGGCTGCTACACAGGGAAAGGCTGCCACCTGTAGGCCAACACAAGAACTGCTACTATCTACTATAAAAGTGATGTCATAGTTTAAGAAAGAAAGTTAGAGAAGGGTAGGAAGGAGCGACAAGGGGGGGCACGGGGATGTGATGGAGAGAAAACAGGAAGGAAGGATGAGAGAGAGAGGGAGAGAAGGTGATGTCATATTTTCAGAGGCGCCGAGGCTCCTTTGTCCATACGCTTTCATTAAACTGCAGAGCGACGTGGTGGATTTGAACACACATACGCGCACACACTACCGAGGTAGTCGGGAATTTGTGATTTTATATACAACATTCAAACTCACAAATGATAATGTTCAGCCTGTCCTCATCTTCCATCTGGCCAACAGCACCATGTTATTCACAAGCCTTTTCTATGTTAGTCATACTACACAATTCCACCTTTGATACACTCCTGACAATTTCATGCCATTGTAGAAGACTGCGCGTCATTCCATACAATACCATTCGGCACAATCGCCACCTCTACCAAGTGTAATCTCACCCGATTTTGTCCATGACCGTCCATTTCTCCTTCTAACAATCTCACACTGAAATGCAACGACTGACTGCAGATTTTAACTCCGAGAGGGACGGAGGGACGAGGACGGCAGGGAAAGAGAAAAGATACAGAAACGCAAACAAGACACGGATAAAAGCAGAGCTGTGGAGGACAGAAACCAAACTAAGCCTTTAGCATTAGCAGTAGGACTCTGACCTTTAACATACTTTGTTGAGAGAGAACAGAGTGAAAAAAAGAATGAAGAAAAGCAGCGGTCGTACTCTGAGGCTTTATGAATGTAAGATAAAGGTATATTTTGGGCTACAGCATAGGGTAAAACTAACACCTTTTCCTCGCTGTGAATGGAAGAATTTCTCACCTTTTCTAACCTGTTATATATAAGACATGCAACTAACAAAGCTTGCATACACGTAATGATGGCCATCAGCATTTTTCCTATTATAGGGAACCTTTTACTGTTCCCTATTCTGAGCTCTGTTTGATGTGACTTGCATAAAGAAATAATTTTTACAATCTCACACACGTTCACATCGTTTCTATCTCCCTCTGACTACTGGAGTACATCTAGTCTATGGCTGTGGCCACATGTTTGTTAAGGTCAGCAGAGAGATGGCCTTTACATTGTGGAAATATTTGCATTATTTGACGTATTTTTTCAGCTGCCAGGAATCTCTAAACGCATGCCCTCTCAGCAGGTAAATTTATGTGTGGCAATCATGCTGGAATAAAATATCATGTTTAGGGCTGCAGGAAGTTATAAGGACTGATTTACTAACATGCTGCACCAGCACAAACTTGGTTTTGCCATTAAAAAAAAAAAAAAAATACTGTCTGTATTTACAGTGAGAAGACTGTAAGAGGTGGGAACTGAGACTTTTTGCGGCTGATCATGTTGCATATGCATTTCTGGGAGTTCCTTTCTCAAGGTGCTAAATATAGAAGGAGGAACAAAGAAATCAAGCGCACAGGCTGATTTACTAATGATTGAGACACGTAGTTTCCCGCCAACTGCACCGCTATTTACTTTAAAGAAATAATGTGTTTAGTGTATGGAAGCCTGTTTCCGCTACTAAAAAAAATTTTTTTTTTTAAAAAGTATCCATAACTCAAAATTTCAAGTTATTTTCTTGAAATTTCGACTTTTTGACTCGAAATTTTGAGAAAAGTAACTCGAAATTTCGAGTTAGCGATGCCAATCAGTAATCTACGTGAATGACGTCATTTCCTTGTTACCTGGAAGCTGAAGCCCTGAGCTACAAATGCTACAGCTAAGCTAACAGTCACAGCCAGTCATGAATGCTTTTTTCACCGTGGCTTCACAAATAATGAAATCCTTGTGTTATTAGCGGAATCACACGGCATTACTATCAGCAAACATCCTCTCAAAAAGCGCCAATTTGTTGCGATCCGGTTTTAAGTGCGCATTCCTCTGCGCCATATCCTTCCAGGTAATAAGAAAATGATGTCATTCACGTAGATTACTGATTGGCAGAGCTAATTCGAAATTTGGAGTTAGTGTTTAGTTCAAAATTTCGAGAAAATAACTCAAAATTTCGAGTTATTTTCTCGAAATAGTGTGTCTGCACACTCATGTGTGACCACACATTCTGACAGAAACAGCGGATACTTTTTTTAGTGGTGGAAACAGGCTTCCACAGGAAACAGCGCAACTTTTGTAAATCACGTGAAAAACGAACCACACCTATTGAGCACCATTTGGGGATCGTGCTCACATGCACATGCCCATAAAGCAGGGCTCTAGACTAACTTTTTGCCATGGGCACAAAAGATAGACGCACTCAAATTTTTCAACCGCATCGCTTAACACCGCAGTTTTACATGTGCACTCTTTTGGGGGGGAAATTGCAGTCCATACAGACAATATTCATTTCTAAATTATTAACTAACAATCTTGTGCTTAAAGTGCTTTGTCAATATTGTAGAAAATGTTAAACTTAATCATCATCTCGGCCTCCTCTGACGACCTGTTTGCTGCTGCCTGCTGCTGAAAGGCAGTGAGGAGAGGGGACACTTGGGCAGTGCATTTATTGCAGCATATAATGTGTTTTCTGGATACACTGCTGTTTTTTCAGCATTCAAAGATTGATGGCACCGTGTCAGAGCTGGCTATGAATTTCAGACGAATCAGTCCTTAACACAAAAGTTATCAATAGTTCTTTTCATCTTTTCTTATTACCCACAGCTACATCCACTTCTGTCAGGCCTAGGCTGCTCACTAGGGCTGGGTATCATCACTGATTTCTATAATCCATTCGATTCCGGTTCTCAAAGTCCTGATTCGATTCAATTTAGCCTCAGACAGTCAGAAATATTATAATTCTGATCATTTATCAGTACTGATACATGTGAGACTTCATCAGAATTGTGAACATCACAGCAGATGCCTTTGTGTGAAAGTAACTGAGAATAAAACAGAAAAACATGAAGGAGATTTTCCTGGTCTGGCTTTTTATAGCAGATAACCTTAAAAATATTCTGCAATTTTGCATAATTTTAAAAAGTTTAAATTTCTTCAGTACTGAACAACAGAAAAAAAGACAGCGGCCGACAGCGCTGTAAACAATGGTAGACTGGTGGGTAATAAGCAAATGAAAAATGCAGAAAACAGAGATTTGAGACAGGAAACTGTTCTTTAAGTACAGAGAGGGAGAGAGAGAGGGAGAGAGAGAGAGAGAGAGAGAGGGAGCTGTGCATGAAGTGTGATTTTTATCGTGGTGGAAGCAAAACAGCAAAACTCAGAGGGAATTCATGACGACATTTATCAAATGTGAAGCGTAGTTTGCTTCTTTTGGTGCTGGCTCGGTGAATTTTGGTTGGAGAGACAAAACCTGCAGCTCAGAATCAGCGCAAAAAGATGTAAACACAGAGCAGACCCGACGCATCAGAATCGGTGAGCCCCGACGGCGTGTCCGTCTACGGGCCGTCGGGTGAGAAAGCCGAGAAGGACAAAGCTGATTCTGATGCATCGGGTCCGCTCTGTGTTTGCGTCTTTGTGTGGAATCCGTGTGCCTGCTCTCATTTGCTGTTTGGTGGTTGTTGAAATAGTTTTGTGAGCTTTAATCTGAGATTCTGGCATTTCTGGCAAAACACGGTTATATTTAAAAGTCAATTCAGGATTTAATGAATCGATATCGCTTTATTCAAACTACTCACCTCTCTCTATCCACCTGCACTTTCAACTGGACCACGGCCAATCAGAGAGGTCCCGCCCCTGACTATCTCTGATTGGTTTAGTCCACGATAGGGGCATAATGTGTGTCTGTTGTTGACCACAGGGAGAGTTGCAGAGATTTTTTTTTTTTTTGTTACCCGAACAGTTGGTCGCACTGGTGCGACCAAATATTTTTTTTAGTCGCACCATTGAAAAATTTGGTCGCATTTGCGACCAAATTGGTCGCACTCTAGAGCCCTGCAATAAAGTCTCTGGAGTCAGAAAACTATTCAGGCAAAAAAAAAAGTTAAAATGTAGTGAAACAGCAGCTTCACATCAAAGTACGGTGTCAGACAGAGAAAATGAACCTTAGTTTCAGCAGAGTAAATATACTCTGGGCACAAGCCGGGCAGACAAATGTATATGACAACATCAAACAAGAGTGCATCCTTTCTAAACGTATTCAACCATGCAAAATATATGCAAACAATAGAAGACAGACATTCAATTAACTTTCTTCTGACCCTCATGTGTATTTATATCCAATTTTCTCTCTTTTAGTGTTTAAAGTCTGCCTCACAGGCACATGCTCTGAATGATTTGAGCTATCTGCTGCGTAAGATTATTAAGGGTTTCGCTTTTCCAAACACGAACACTTCCTGCCCGGTCGCTGTGCAGCCGTGCTTTTAACAAAAGGAGGAGACAGGGAGAGACTTAACCCAGAGATTACAAAAATCTAATACCCATAACAGCAATATTTAACCTTATTACCAAAGAGTGTATTACATTACACCCTCTTGCATGTATATCTGCTGAGGACTTTAAGACAACCAGAGAAGCAACATGTGCTGTAATCAGATTCAGAGACAGGAGGATGTTACCCTTACAAAGGTCAAAGTGGGAATAGAAAACAACTGTCTGAATACAAACAAGTTTTCTCTACACTCTCTTCTGACTGCAGCCATTCCACTAAATTAAAAAAATCCCAAATTAAATTAGCACAGAAAGTCTAAAGCTTTAGTAGATGTGTGACAGGATCTGTTACGAAGTGAAGGGGCAGGTGAAAGACGACCAACTGAACAGAGACGCGTTATGTCAGCAAGGAGCAACGGACTGAGAAGAGAGAAATCAAGGGTCTGGCCTAGCAGATGAGGAGAAAAACTATTGGCCCGTGGTCATGGGCTTACTGTGTCTTGCGTGTCATGTTGAATGAGTGGGTAGATCTGCATTTTTGAAGTGTGTGATTAATGTTGCTCTATGGCTGTGGAGACCCCACGGAGAGAAAGAAAAATGCCTAAGGGGTTTACTCCGTCTTCTTCATCTGTCTTGGTGTGTGTCTATTGAAACACACACACACAACAACACAAATACTCACACTGAACACATAATTAATCACACAAAGCCAGGCACAATCAATTTTCCTTGTGACAAACATGAGGTCACAAACATTCACCAGAGTATCATATTTAACCGACTACAATGCAACGCAAAACTCAGTGTCATATCACTCTCTGCGTTATCGTTTTCACCTGTGTTGGTCTATCACACCTGTGCACACTCGCAACGAAACCCTCCTGAAAGATGTCCCGTAATCTAGTACCGAACATGGCCAGCGTCTTCATGCAAAACCGAAGAATGAAAGGCAGCATTCACTATATCAGTTTTTTCTAACAAGCTGTAACCATGTACGCTCTCGTCCATTTCCAGTCAGCTTAAAGCATGTAAATGACGGCTGTAATCATGGCGATGAGGAATAACAAAATACATCTGGTTCCTAAAGACTGGCAGACTGCAGACGTGAATTAAAATGCTTACACTGCACAGTTCATCCATAGGTGTTTTTGACAAGTTCAATTAAATGAAAAATAAAACTCACCAACCAGAATAACATTCGAGGTTCAGTGTACTTATAGAGCAAGACCGCCCTCTTGTGTTTAATAATAATATTGACATTAATCCCATAGACATTTAACAATAATAATGATATTTAAATGTTTTAAAGATTTTTGGTGGCCTTTTTTGGTTTTACTAGATAGCACAGTGGAGAATAAACAGAAAAGCAGAAGACAATCGTCTCCCATGGGTTGGAGCCCACCCGGAGCGCTGCCCCTGCTCAAGCTGCGAGCTGAACTGGCACCCATAATAATTCCATATTTACCACTGTAGCTGTTCATCCATTTATCTTTTGTCTAAATATAAAATACATCCAATATTTCTATTGTAACGTTATGGTATAGGCAGCTTCCTGTTGGTACTGTTGACTTCAAATCAACAGAATTAATACAACATCATTTCTTACCAGTCATCTTGTATCCGCTGGCAGCCAGCTGCCCAGCCATGTACTCCCCATCTGAGTTGTTATGACTGCAGCCCCATGTTTTCATCCAGATCTTTTGGGTACCAGGGATCAAACTAAAAATATACACAAGAAATATGTCCATTATAAATCATCCTGATGTGCAAAAATCGATGTCTAAACCAAACATTATGTCACAAATACGGAATAAAACTGACCAGCTGACAAAAGACTGTCTATTGTAAATTTGCTTTATTACCCATGTGTGTTGGAGGAAGTACAAAGGTGCTTTTAGACCAGCTGCTGTCAAGTTGTTAACTAAATATCACGAGTAAATATCAAACCACCCTGATAAGGTGGCTTTCCGATTCAGTGGGATCTTGTGTAGTGCATTTGTGGCTTGGAAGCTTCTAAGGTTTTTGGTATAGCTGATGTATGCTATTGGTGTCATTTTCCCTGTTAGATAAGAAATGCAAAAATTAAGACAACATGAACGTGGAACAGCAGAGTGCAGCATGTACAGCGACTGTAATTTAGTTTTCCCCAGCATAGCCATGTAGAATGGACACATGCTTAACATGACTATGGGATTTTTCTAATATATCTGATTACTGAAAAATATAAATATATATATATATATAAAATATTAGCATAAAACTAATCAGAAGAAAACAGTTTGCAGTTAAATAAACCCCATAATTTCATCTTAGTTTTTTAAGTAGTGGAAGAAACAATTCAGTTATAAAAACAACTAGAAATGTAGTTGAAGAAAAACACTCTTTCAAACACTTCAGGAATTTCAATTAAAAACATCACTCACTTGGAAAACTAAGTAAACACCTTCAGAAATCCCCAAAATTGCGAGCTTCCAGATTATATACTGGTGACCAGAAACCTCTCACACAGGGTACAATCGATAGAACAATCAAGAGAACACTGGTAAAAATGCTGGAAATGGAAAACTTTTGGTTTAAGAATGTTTTGTTGAACAAGATGCTTGGAGTCATTTACAAATAGTGTCCAAATAGTTTGCTTAGCGCTGTAACTTTTACACAACTCTAAAAAGTGTCAGCAAGACATGCAGCTGAGTTGTGATTAATAGAGCAGTGTCTTGATTTAAGTTGCTAAACACTTTGTGAAATACAGTCATTTTCTTTGTTACTAAAGTGTTTGGGATCATTATTCCAAGTTTCATAGCTCTAATATGAGAGGGATTTGCCTCTGAAGGATTTGACAAGCTTAAAGCAAGATGTTCAAATGTATGTAATGATTTATGTGTAACTTTTGAGAACTCACAAGCACGTGTTTCAATCCACACACAAATGCAAAGCAATTTGGCTTCGCAGATAAGATAATTCTCTCTTTCAAAAAGCTTTCAGTGCGTATAAATGTCTAAAACTAAACGTAGTATCCCTCTTGCTCACAAAACCTTAAATGTGTGTGCACGAATAGCCTGATCTCACGTGGAGTTTTGAGACTAATTTCACAGATCAATAAACATGAGATGCGTTCAAGTCCCAGTGTGAAACTGGGACATCTGTGCTTCCACTGTATACCTACCTACATTTCTTTCTTTTTTGTTTCTTTCTCTAAATAAAGAGAACAGATTGTCACCACTATACTCCAAAACATAATCTATATTTCAGCCTACATTTGTGGATCTGTGCAAAGCTGGCAACATGAAATTTTTCTCAAAACCCCAAATGGGCAGGTACGAAAAAGCATTAGAGCCACATGAAGAAAAAACATTATTGGTCATTTTGAGAAAATGTCCAAATGTGGCCATTAAAGTTGTTGTTTCAAGAAAAACTGCCATGGCTGCTACACCCTCTACAAAATGCCAGTGGTTATCGGTGGTTAAATCATAAAGAGGATGTATGTTGAATGTGTGTTAGGCTTGAATTCCACAACTATAATCTCCACATGGAAGTGGGCTCAAAAATTTCAGTGCACTGATGTTAAGAGATGGGTGGACAATTATTAAAAACCATCTAAAAGACGTTATTGCTTCTAACATGAAGCCAAAAATACACTTTTTTCACTGACAAAAATATCTACTGATACATTTTTTTTAAATACATGGTTAAATTTTTTATTTTTAAGCCAACAATTTCCCTTTTTTCCCTCCATGGCATTAACATAATATCAAACACTGGACACACCTGTCAGCTTGAAGCTCCTCATCGCTCAGGAGCTCTTTCTTCTTCCTTGACCTTGGTATGATACTTTTTCTAGCAGACTGTCTTTCATGAGGAGTGGGGTCACTAGAAGACACCATGTCCTCGATGTCTTCCATCAGAGAGTCACAAGAAGACGGCATGATGATCTGGAAATTAAGCAAAGCTTTAGTCAGCTTTTTTGGAGTAACATAAAAATATAAAGTGGCAGAATCCCTTTAAGAAAGCTCCATGCTTCACTGCTGCCTGCAGACTCCCCTTCGTTTAGCAGATTTCCCGATTTTTACTCATAAAGTCGGAGTACCTGCAAAATTCTTGGTATGGTTTTGTGGACACTTTGTTTTGTTCCTAAACTGTTTTGCGGTTGGTTGGTTCAAGATTTGGATGGTTCAAGATTTGGAGATTAAACCTCTTCAGCAATATTATGGCTGGCTCTTCCTCAGTCTCACTCTTTGTACCTTGTACTGTTTTTTCATTAGTACCCGTTTTAAGGTTTTAGGAATGCAAAGGCTACATGTGCAGGAACAGCACTGGCATTTGCAAAATAAGCATGATTATTAGAAGGATTCATAGATAAAGAAAAATGCAGTGTGCAAATTATGGATTAAATTATTACCAAAAAAACTAGCAATACATGATCTTCATGACCAGTGAGTGCGACATCCTGAAGTACAGTACCTCTATCTACTGATGCACATGGATTAATTACCGTTACATTCTCTTAAAATGTGTTGATCACGATAAGTAGATGAAAAGCTGCATGGCTGGAGATACAAGCTATGCTGAATATGCGCACACATCACTTAAACGCTTACTGGGTTGAAGTTTTACAAGTTTTATAAACCAGATCACGTTTCACACTTATGAGCTAGTTTTAGTTTACCCTAAACGAGGGTTTACAAAGGGAGGCTAACATTAACGTAAATTTAAACATTTAAAATGCTTCATTTGACAGTTATTTATCCCTCTTCATTGGTTTTACTGGTTAACAAGCGCAGGATAGCGTTTATCTTGGCTAGCCTCATTGGCTAGCTAGTACCCACGTGTCTCTTATTCTGAGCAGACAGTCGTAATAAAAACATTAAAGTTTCTTACCTTAGTCGCACTGTAGTTGTAGCCTTCAGATAAACTCGAATGCCGAGGGCAATATGCTTTAAAAAGGTACACGATGCTTATTTACGCCACCAAAACAGTCACCACAGCCCTCAGACCGCCATACTTGTCTGTAAGTACGGAAGGTAAATAGGGACAAACTGTATAAGCGCGTGTTTTTCTCAAGTAGTGACTGAATAAGTTCAGACCAACTGAATACGGGTATGATTCAGTGTCATGTGTGGAAAACACTACATATACGGTCACCAGCCACTTCATTAGGTATATAGGTTCAGCTGCTCTTTTAAATGGTAAATGGGCTGATTCTCATACAGCGCTATTCTATTCTGAAAACTCAAAGCACTTTATACAACTTGCTTCCTTCACCCATTCCCACCCACACAAGCACTTTTCTCTTTGTAAGTGCTTTCTATCTAATATTGACAGTCCGATCAGAGAGCACCTTGGGGTTAGTATTTTGCCCAAGACTGGACTGAACCACCAACCTTCTGATTAGTGGATGACTTGCTCTGCGTCCTGAACTATAGCCTCCCCATCAGACTGGATGCATGTATGTTGAGCCCCCTTCTCTTCACTCTGCTGACCCACGACTGCACACCATCACACAGCTCCAACCTCTTCATCAAGTTTGCAGACGACACAAATGTGGTAGGTCACATCAGCAACAACGAGACCTACTACAGGACTGAAGTTAACCATCTGGCCGAATGGTGCAGCAACAACCTGTCCCTTCAGGAGAACTCACACCCTGCACACCCCACTAACCATCAACGGTGCTGCTGTAGAGAGGGTAAGCAGCACTAAGATCCTGGGTGTGCACATCTCAGAAGATCTTCCTCCGCAAACTGAGGTGAGCAAGATCCTCAACCACCATTATGAGCGCCTTCCACAGAGGCACCGTTGAGAGTATCCTCACCAGCTGCATCACTGTGTGGTATGGCATCTGATGGAAAAACTTACAACGGGTAGTGAGAGCAGCGGAGAGGATCGTGGATACTTCTCTTCCCTCCCTCCAGGACATCTACTGCACCTGCCTCATCCGGAAAGCCCTCTGCATTTCAGGTGACTCAACTCATCCGTCCAACAGCTTCTTCAATTTGCTGCCATCAGGAAGGAGACTGAAGAGCCTCCGGGCTAGAACCAGCAGACTGAGAGACAGCTTTGTCCATCAGGATGCTGAATTCACTCCCTGCTCTCACACACACAAACTCCAGACCTGCATTCACCTCTTCCCTCTGAAGCACCCCACCCCACCCCAAACATGCAAACTCTGAACCGCCACCATTGCATTTTCACTAATGCCCCACCCCCACTTGCCCAAAATCACTATGATTGTGTTGGACACTGCCGTTTAAATAATTGTATAGTATTGTACATAAGATTTTTATCTTTATATTGTTTTAGTGTACACTGAGGGCCATGAGAGTATTGCAATTTAAAATTCCTGTGTATGACTGTACATATGGTCTTTGACAATAAAGCGGACTTTAATTTAAGACATGTAGACACGGTCAAAATGACCTGCTGAGTTTCAACTGAGCAGAATGAGGAAGAAACATGGTTTAAGCAACTTTGAATGTGAAATCCCAGACGGGCTGGTCTGGGATTTTCCCCACACAACCATCTCTTGGGTTTACAGAGAATGGTTGGTAAGAAGAGAAACCATCCAGTGAGCAACAGTTTGTTAGTGAAAACAAATTACTGAAGCTCTCATGAAAGCCGTTACCTGGATGGACAGCCAATAAATCTGCAGCAACTGTGTGATGCCATCATGTCAATATGGATCAGAATCGGATGTTTCCAGTTCCCTGTTGAATCTGTCTTACAATTACAGCATCCCTGAAGACACAAGGAGACCCAACCTGTACAACTAGTAAGGTGTAATTAGTGGCAAGTGACTATACATGTTTAAACCTACAGACTTCTAAGTTCGCAGGCAAACTTTCTACCATAGTGCAAACTACTCCCTGAAGACGCATCAAGACAAAATATACATTTCCTCATTTATATTTGCTTTATTCAAATTTTCAATTACAAATGCCCAGAGTACAAAAAACCAAATTCATTTATCCCCCCCCAACCCACCCCCTACCCCCCTCAAATACACAGACACACACACACATACACACAGCTCAAATTCCTCATTTTAACAGATGTACATAAACAAGCATGTAACTAAAATACACACATCAAAAAACATCAATTTTATCTCCAACATTCATGAGCTCTTTCACCCATGCCTTCACATCGCAAACTGCTCTCTGTTCTGTAGTTAGCAAAAACAGGCAGCAACATAATTTTACAGACAATTCTTTCTAATCAGATTTTTGTTTTGTTTTTTTTACATAAGCTTTACAGAATATTCACTGATCATTACATCGTATTTGGTAACAGCTCAAGAATAACCATAAGAAAATAAAAACAAAGCTGTTTCAATGTGGACCATAGTTAGCATCATACTTAGCCTAACGATACACTTCAGTAAGATCTAATCACACATTTCGAAATGAAAAAAAAAAAGTTGCAATTTTAAGTCACTCATTATTACCAGACACTAGCTTTAGCAGTGCACGAAATCTCCAACATTCCATTAGAAACCAATGGAAAGGTACAATCACACACACACACACAAAAAAAAAAATCCCTCATGTAAAAGGAGATAAAATATATCAACCAGATTCTGGTTGCTTGAAATCCTTGGGGGGGGGGGGGGGGGGGGGATATTTTAACTACTGTAAACTGGAGAGTGGGTGTTTAAACTTTGCATGAATTCATGTAAAACACACCAATATAAATACGCCTGTGGAGAAACTATGCCGGGAATCAGGACATTTTTGTGCATTAGGTAAAGACTTAAATAATGAAAAGACTGGATGTTGTCCAGAGAGTTGAGGCTATTCTTTAACAAGTCAACATGCTTTTCCTAAATTGCCCCCATCGTGCTCTTGTGTCAGAATTTTGCAGATGTGAAATGCTTCAAAAGAAGAAGGAGAAAAAAAAAAAAAAAAAAAAAAAAAAAAAAAAAAAAAGCAGCACAAAAAAATAAAGTCCATCCAAACAACAAAATAAAATAAAATTTGCATTCGAGGATTTTCTTCTGTAACCTCTCGGTCACTGTGTAAAACACTTGCACCTAGTGGCTAATTTGGCAGACCCTAATAGAATGCACAACCCTGTATTTTTAATACAGTCAAAAGCGATGTTCTCATTTACATATTTTGCATTTCTGTTGTCAGATAATGTCACCTTGCCTTTTTCATGCCAACTAGCCATTTAGTGCAGACTGTGGGGATTATTGGGAGTGGAGCATTCAAGGCACACAAGTGCAAGTTTCAGACAAAGTGAACAGAAATGCTGCAGCAATGTACAGTATAATGTGTTCTTTGAACATTAAAGCACGCAAACATATTCTAGCTCCTTTAGCAATAACGAAACCGAGGTTGTACATGAACATAATAGGGGCACTTGGAGAGGCATCACTACTCTCCAAGAAAGTGAGAATTGCAGAAATGGTAAGGAATATCAGGGAAAAAGTTTCCAAAGGTTCCTACACACTTCCAACAGAGAACAGCCAAACCAGGGATGCAAAAAACACAGAAATGTGTCTGCATGACCTGATAGGCCAACTGTGAATCACTGCCTGCGTCCGGGATTACTGAACATGTCCTTTTCGTATCCAAGTGGTGCCTCTCCATTTAAAAAACATAATATAAAAAACAAACACTGACACAGGAGCTAAATAACTTATTGGAGAAAAAACAAAACAAAAACCACACACGCACTAAAAAGTATTGCAATACATTCATCCACTTTTCTATGCTTCAAATGTGCATCCCAATGGTGAAAATTAAATGTGACAGTATAAGTCTGGCTTTTGGCCAACGGTATTCTCACTATAATGTCGGGGTTTCCGACATGACTGCTAAATAAAACACGGGCAATTCCTAAAACAAAAGAATCCAGAATCATACAAACTATGGCATTTATCTCTTAACGCCCTATTTTCTATTTTGCAACATTAAGTGAGAGGTAGCCTACAGTACCTTGTGCACTGAAAAAAAATTAGAAAACTGTACATCAATTTACACACAGGCAGGCTTACTCTTTAACGCAAGCTCGACTCTGACATTAACTCACACACACTATTCTTCAAGCACACGTCAATCAGGTCGGGCGGGGATAAGTCAACAATAACAGCAGCAGTATCACCTGTGATCTCTAAAAGCCAAGGTCTCTTTGCACTTCACTATTATAAGGATGTAATCAGACAAGCTACTGGTAGTGAACTGGGATGGTGTTTCTAATACCTAAAGTGGAAAAAATTACATCCTCTCAGCTTGTTTTTCAGCAAGTAATCAAGCCTTTTTTGCTGGCTAATCACGGTAAATTCAGTGGCTCTAAACGAACACAAGTCACTACGGTTTAGTTGCGCTGAATTCACTTAAATTACAAAATAGCTGTATTTTTTTTTTAACATTTTGTTACAGAGGAAAAAAGCCCTTCATTACATGCTGAAGTTTAAATAAGTGGCTATCTCATCCTGTTTTTTTCCCCTTAGATGACCCAAGACGTTTAGTAATTTCTACAGTTTTAAAATCCATTAAAATTCAACAGTTATTGAAGCTAAAAAGAGCCAACAACACTGTCTCAGTACACACCGAGCAGGAAGTGTGCACAGAGTGGTAAGTGATTCAAACACAAGTTTCTCTGAATAGCTCAATCCACAGTATAATTGCACTGCACACAGTCTAAGTGAGGAGGCATTAAGGGGTTCGGTTATGCCGGCTACTGCTGATGAAGATGGGAAAGGTAAAAAGCAGCGAGAGTCAAGGAGTCAACTCCCAAATACACTGAATTAAGAGTATAGGTTGGAGATGATTTTCAAGTTTGCACATCACGTGTTCAGATTTACCCACTGGCAAGAAATGATGGCTTTTCCAACTTCCTTTAGCAACTTAGCAGGTTGCGTATTTGTCAGGAGATGAGACACTGGAATATGTGGAATAAATGTCTTGTTTACATGACTCAAGAGTGTATATTCCGGTTATTTTCCACTCTAATCTTTCAGTGGACACCCAAATGTACTCAATACTCATACTCTGAACTTTATAATCAGCCTAACCTAACCATGTTAACTATGTTGTGAGTGCTGTGCATCAAAATCAGCCCTGTTTCCATTCTTTTATATATATATATATTTTTTTTTTTATAATTTCTAAAAATGTTTCATGTGCGCACACACACAAGATGGCTATTTAACAGTCAGCAGTAAAAGCCTTCGGTCACAGATCATTGTTGTGGATGAAATCAGCTTGAACTCTACCCACAGCACTTGGCAGTAACACATCTAAAGCGCTACCTGGGTAGCTCTGCACACCCGACGATAAAACAAAGAAGATCGACCTTTTCCTTGCCAAAACAAATTCCCAAACAGGATCCTTCAAGATTTGACAACGTGATTTTTCTTCTTTCCCAATCTCGAGGGTGGATTTTGGTAACTGCACTGTTATGCTCAACACAATGCAATAACCCCGGATGTGAGGTAATGCCAAGCACTGTGGGGGATGTTTCCTTATAGCTGTTCTCTCTTTGCTGTCTCTCTATGGTAACACCCATACAAAGATGTGGATACCCTTCCCATCCCCATTTACATTTAACCAAACACTTGCGTAAATTAGCATCCACTAAAAAGGAGATCAAAGGCTTTACACTGATGATGACGTTTGTTACTTATACCATGAAAGAACACGGTACTCCCTGTGGGACAGAAAAAGCCCTCGGTGTTTCCGTCTGTTTCGTTCACCTAATGCTAGCTGCCCAGGAGCTCATCCAGGCCAAGAGAGGGCATTTTATCAAAGTCACAGGAATCAAACAAGTCGCTAATTCCCTGGTCGTCTCCCAAACCTAACAGGTAGTCATCTTCTTGGTCCAGAAGAGTAGGCCCAAGGTTTAAGAAAGGACCCAGGGATGAGGGGATCTGGTCTTCTGTCTGCTGCAGGAGACTGGTGTAAGGGGATGAGATGGGTGAAAGAGTTGTGACGGAGACAGCTGAGGAGGAGGGAGGTGGAGCCAGAAAGGGGTTAGGAGAAGTGGTTGTGCCGCTGGGATCTGTGAAAGGAGAAAGAGACAACTTGTTATGACACCAACACAGCCAAGAGTACCACTGGTATTCAAAGAAGCTGTACGGGCTGTTTTGTTGCACTGGAAGCAAATCTAGTGAGCTCTGGATGTCTCTTCTGGAACCACTTATAGATTAGCACTGAACACTTAACGCCTTTCTTATCAATCCATTCATACTATTTAAGAACAATGTAACAAAGCATGTGGTTTTCATTCATTTCAGAACAGAAAACTGTTTCAGTGTTGCCAATTTCTGTGACTGTAATAGAAATGGGGATTTTTTGTTTTCCCCACACGTTTAAATGGTCATGCTATTTATTCTTTTACTCAGTCTATGGATATATGTATACGCAAAATAAATCAAAACAGAAAGTGCTGCGGTACACTACTATCCATCTGAAACCAACCTTGAAGGACTTTGAGGAAAGGAGAGTTCCCATTGATGTCTGTGTTCCCATTTTTTACGGGACTCCTGGGGTCGTTTTCCTCATCCGGGCACAGCAGGACTTCTATGGGACCCTTTGTGCTGGTCAGGTGTATGGATAAACTCTACAGAGAGGAAACAGGTACTCGAATCAGAACACCCACCTTGACTACAAGGTCATTTATGTGCCGACAATGCACATAAATGTACCAGTGTTTACCAACATATGAACACACCAAATGTAGGAGTTTATGTAGCAATGTATCTAAAATATGATCAATGCAATGATTTCTCAGACTGACCGAGCCACTCAGAAATCATTGTTAAAGGACAAATTAAAACTCTAAAGGTACCAAATTAGATAAAAATATGTTTGTTTTTTTATTCAAAGTTTACACACCGATTTAAAGGGAAAAAATGCGTCTGTTACATAGGCCAGCCCATTTTCCGTTTCTATTAAATGGTGCAAACATACAGTAGAGTACTGAGGTTCACATGACTGCCAACCTTGTTGCATTAACCTGTCAGTCATTTTGGAGATATGACCATCATAGTGACAATGTAGGATCAAGTTAATAAGGCCCCAGTAACATAGGATTAGAAAACAGCTAGGGAGCACTTGGCAACCACCCACTGTGTGTGTGTGTGTGTGTGTGTGTGTGTGTGTGTGTGTGTGTGTGTGTGTGTGTGTGTGTGTGTGTGTGTGTATTCCCCGACCAGTTACAAGTGGTTGCTGGAGGCTGATGGCAGTCGCTGGAAAATGATTGCTGAAGGCAAGCTAGTTAGACAAGTAAGTGACACTCATTTTCCCCCCACGTCAATACGGGAAAAAAGACATTTTCCCCAACGAGAAAACGGTTGCTAGCATATCCCTTCAGTTGCTTACAGTTTCCATGAAAGTGACAGACTTGTCTGCAAACACTGTCCAGCTGCTCTGAGCTGTAATGAAACAGTGACAGTGTCAAAAAGCGTAAATGATGACCACTCGCCTTCAAACTAAAAGTTTACTACTTTCCCAAGATGCTCTACCGCTCAAGATATAGTTAGCAAGAGTCTGCAGAGAAACATGGAAAAATACTGGCAGTGGTCAGTAGTACCCTTCAGCCTTCTAATAGATGCACCTATGGGATGAATTTCAAAATCCTAGGTGACCATCTTCTAAAGTTATCGCATTGACAAAATATTCAGAAAACTTGACCTCCGACCCCTGATCTTGAGGTTGAGGTCACCAAGATTCAAACTCGTCTGAGATTTTTACTAGATATACCTATGGTACCAATTTGAAACTCCTACAACGCTTTGTTCTCGTGTTACGCATTTACAAACTTGGAGGTCCACATCACCCGCTTGTCCACCTGCCCTGCAGGGTCCTGACAATGCGCCATCAACCTTTTACGGTTCAGGCGTAAAAAAAGAACTACTGGCAACTGTGGAAATCTGCTACCAAGCCGTGCAATATAAGATTTTTTCATGCAGCACCTACTTTGCAACCAGCGAAAACCAGAAACCTCCATGAACCACTCCCAACCAATCAGGCAATACACATCGTCGCCTAGCGACCAGTGGTTGCATTAGATCCAATATGGTGAACAAATCTTGAGCAAGATGTGCATGACATCACGTTGAAAAACTTCAGTATAGTTACATTTAAAACTGACTGACTCATCCGACTAAGGTCAGAAGTGAACCTAACCAATATGAAGTCTTGTCTATAAAAGAACTCAAGTCATATGACAAGTGGTCGAAAACAAATCAGGTGCGTGTGTTTATGAGCATGTATACAAACCTCTTCAGGGTCCGGCACTTCTAGTTTGGTGTCTGTGGGCGCTTTGACGACAATAACCGTCTGGTCTCTGAGGCTCCCTTGTTTGATATCTTGGTATGTTACATAAGCATATGTGGAAACAGCCGGGTTAAAGAAATAAAACTGCGCCTGTGTTGACACAGAACATACACTATATGATATGTGCTGTTAGAAATGACCTGCATTCTGTGACGTGTTAGAAAAGAGATGGTTTGTTCGAGTAGAAGTAAAACACAGCTAGTTGTTCCTGAAGGCAGAGCTCTTAAAGTACTGAAAGCATATTACAGCTTTTTGAGAAGGAAATGGTCTATATGAAACCAAATCTTTTTTTTTAGACTAAGAAACAGCCATATCACCATTCTGTGCCTGACTAAACCCCCTTTTGGCATTATAAAACTATTAGTGAGACTTAAAGAATTCACAATGACAATTTTACAAATGAAGGCAGGAGCACAATTATTTTTGCAACTAGCTGTACTGCATGGTATTTGGAGGAGTTTCTCCATGAGTGCACAAAATCTGAGGACACGAGTCCATGAGGAAAAGATCAAGCCTCTGTGTGTCTTTACTGAGCAGTGCACACATGCAAACCATGACTATTAACTTGGATTCAAGGTAATCCATTTTTTCCTGATGATTCTAATAATTTGCTGCAAGCTAATGTTATGCAGAAAATGTTTTTATGCATGATCAACAGGAACATTAACTTCTGATGATTCTGTGATCTTCTACGCATCCTATATGTAACATGTTAGGTCTCAGAGTGCCTCCAGGTTTATACGAGAAGTGATCATAAAGTTCTGAGACCATTTTCAGAAACTTTTAGGTCCCTCGGTGGAAGACCCATGATGTTAACTTGCATTTGTGCCTCTGCGACCCGTTCTGGATCTCCTCCAGTTTGTCAGAAGTGTTATCATTCAACTTAATTTTTAATTTTAGGGAAGTGGATAAAGTTGCAGGGAAGCAACTTTGGTGAGTGGGTTATTGGTGAGTTAACACTGTGCTGGTGTGAGGGACAAAAAAAGAAGTCTGTTTTCAATACACTCTGAGATGAATCGCCACGATTGATGAAGTCACAGTGCACAGTGCTGAAAAAACTGAAGAGCATTTTCCATTAGTACCCACTCGAATCAGCAAGACGTGATGCGAGTCTTGTGGCGATACGACTCGTTTTCCATTACAACCCAGTACCAACCGAATGTGTGTGGGGTCGTTATTGCAATGCGCCTAAGCACTACAAAGGTGGACGTCAAGGCAACATTATACCTGCTGCTCGGTCTGTAGAATTTCAGACTCAGCAAAGTTGTTTCTGTCCAGCTGTTTTCCTCATTGCTGGGTTTAATAAACGGCGGCTTTGATTTTCGTGAAGGAGACACTCATGACTCATTGAGTGAACCCACTAACTAGCCAATCGGTAGTATGCATTCTGTTGACATTACATTTTTAGGTCGCTTGGAACAGCGGCCTGGTACCAGGTCTCATCACCTAATGGAAAATCCTCAAAACCGTGGCAGGCCGACCTGAGTAGGTACTAATGGAAACGGTGCTCCAGTGTCACCTGACACGCTGCCTTCAGGCTTCAAAACTGAACTCCTACACCTGCTGAAAACTAATCTCCTCCACATAAAATCTGAGTTAATTTGAAACTGACCTTGACTTGATTTTGTGCGCTCTGCGCAAGTTTAAATGAAATCACAAGTCACACAGTTAAGGGGTTATAGCACTATAGGACCTGCTGCCTGGACGTGACCGAGAAAATCACCTTTACTGGGGAATCTCCCAAATTCAAATCAGCAAAGGCTTGTGATGTTTGGCGTTTTTGATCAGATCGCCTGTGACAAACTTGTTTGTAATAAACCAGCCACTCCCTACATGAGCTGAAACATTTAAGAAGCGAATGGCTGTCCTAGTCAAGAGCAATTTCTAACAGACTTCAATCTCATGTCAGAACGTATGAATACTCCGTCAGCTTCCTCCCACTGATCTGAAAAACCACACTGCTTACGGAGACATTTAAAAATGTATTCCCCTCATCAGGTTGTTCTCCAATTGTCACTGCTCTTGGTAAAACTGCAGTGGACACTCCTGGAATGAACTTGCTTGGCGTTTGCTCAGAAATCTGCAGTTTTAGTAGATTACAAACAAGACCGTGCAATCCTGTAGTGACTTACTCTGCATCTTTACGAGATTTATGTTGAACTAGGATGAATAGTGAAAACTTACAAAGGTGAGGGAGCTAGAAGGCACCTTAAAACTTTAGCCACAATCTCAACTAACAAAAGGATATTTCTGGTTGCCTGGCAACTCGCTCATGTGTCTCATATCCAGAGAGCATCTCTGGATGAGTTGTTCGAGCCTCTGCTCTTCATCAGCCAGCGCAGAAACTTCAGCTGTCAGTCTCTGTCTCTGGCTCAGCGCCCCCTCAACCTCCAACAGACTACAGCCCCTGTAAATGAAAGAAAAGTCAGCAGAGTGAAATACAGCGCTTTAGAATCACCTCAGGACGCTCAATTGTAGCCATTTGGTGTTTTGTTTCAAATATTTGGCACATCAACTTCAACCGTGCAAAAAAGTTCTGATTTCTGTTCAAGTAAACACAGGATTTATGTTGTGTATGAGCTACCTCTCATTTAAGCACCTTTCCTTCATTACAAAGAAAAGGTGTGATTACCAGGCTCCACTTACTTGTTCTTTACAGGATGTGCGGTGACTTCAAAACATAAAAATGGGGAAACTACCTTCAAAGTATTCTGACCCAATAAATTTCTGTAGTCATTTCCGACTTTAGTGCCTGACAGGGACATGGCCTACATCTTAGGCCACGAGAGGAAAATCAACAGAGCTTTAAAATAAAACAACAACAGTACATCCAGCTCACAAACATGACTCAAAATTTGTTTAAATGAAAAGCCACCCTAAACTGGAAAGCACAGGTGTCTCGTGCCCAGTTATGAACTCATGAGCTCCGAGTGAGCGAACAACTAAAATGATTCAAGTAAAGTGAGTGTCGGCACTGTTGGGTATCCTCATACAACATCAGCTGAGGTAAAGAAAGAAGCAAAGATGGAGGAGAAAGAAAAATGCAGAGTCCAAACCAAGCACCTGCATGGCAGAGTGAGGGAGAATAACCACTTACATCCACTGAATGTTGTTCTTGGATTTCTTCTTGATGAGGTGAATGCCTTCTAGTACATTGGTGATATCATACAACCGCCTTTTCTGTACCTGCAAGTGAGGAACACATGTACAGATTTAACGGCGTAATTCATCGGTCGCTAAAACACTGACCGAAAACAAAGCATCTTCCTCAATTTACCTGTAAGGTTTCAGCAGCAAGGTTGAGGTCCAAAACACCATCAGAAGACTGAGCAAGAAGGTCCACAAACTTCTTTGTTAAGAGGCCCAAAGATGTGTCGTACCGCGTCTTCTCTGGTGGAGACTTAGGTGCTATGGTGGACAAAAAGCAGAAAGAAGAGCGAAAGAAAAAGGGAAATTTAAGTAATTTAAGCAATTTGAAGGACAGTTTCTAGCCAAGACATGAAAACTCAGTCATTGCTAGATGCAGTTTCACATGAGAGCATATGGCCGAGCGAAACGCAGCTTCATCAATATGTCCGAGAGTCAACAGGAGTCCAAGAGCAGCAGGGGTGTCAGAAGAAACAGACTACCTGCTGGACGGATGGGTGATCATTTTCGGTTTTGTGTTGTGACTCATTCACAAAGACGAAGAGCCAACTTTGAAGTCATTGTTGGAAACAAGCGAGGCATTTTCATACTGGACACATTTACAGTATGAATTGCTCATTAACACTCAATATTGGGAAAACCAAAGACAGTTTTTCCAGAGAAATGCTGAAAGGGAAATGACTAAGCAACGATCGCCGGGGTATTTTCGTGAAGCCAAGCTACAGGCCAATTTACAAAAAGATCACTTTTTGACTCCTCTGTCGTGTTACAATTTACAGCTAAACATTTTTTTCCATTTTAAAGGCTCTGTTCGCACAGTATCCCATTCCTGTTCTCAGTGGGCAGACCGGTTTCCACACCATGTCACCTGTTGTGACCTCCCACAATACCACGTATTACACTGCCACGATCACTAGATTCATGTAAAAGAACCAAGCAGATCTCTTTCCCCACCCCGTTTGTTTTTAAATTTTCAAAGATTGCAGGCCAAATAAAACACCGAGCTAACAGGAAGTTACTTACTGTGCTTGAATATAGTCTGGAAGCAATAAGCTTTATATGAAACACTTCCCTGCTTTTTTTTAATATGTTGAGAGAGTTCCCCATTTCAGCTCCATGGTTTATATACACAATACTACTGTTTATATATTGATGAAACCGATTAATCAGCACTACTAATATACTGATATAACACTGGAGAGATTTTTCTTCACGGAAAGCTGAGTGAACCACTCGGAGAGAACCAAGGACCTTACCTTCATGTTGATGTTTAGCTCAAGGGAAAAAACAAAACTCATTTTATTCTAATAACCATAAAAAAAAACCAGCTGCATCTACAGTGTTCCCATCTGTGCTGCTCGGCAGGAGCATGGACATGATGAAGTTGAAACAATCTGCAGTGAAATGAACAAACAAGACGACAGAGGGCTCCTAAGAGCCACCTTCTTACTTCTGGGTGTCTTCAGCCGTGCCCCATTTGATGCCGCGGCTCCTCCTCTACCTCTAGGAGTTTTGGCTGGTTCTGTCTGGTACTGGTGGTCCGAATCATCGAGTGCCAATCGCCTTTTTGCCTAGGAGAAAGCAGAAGGGATAGTTAAGGGTGGATGTGGTCATTTGGCAGTAACCTCCAAAGCCTTTCCATAAGCCTAGTCTCTCTAAAACACAGCAGAGGACCAAAGAAGCGTTTACATAAACAGACAGAGTGACTGCTAGTTTCAGACTGCCTTTAGTCACCAAATGTGATTGTTCTCCGTCGACTACTTCAGTATTCCTGAGGTTTTCGCAGCAAGGACAGCGACATCAAATCTGAATTGAAAGAAGTTTTGTCAGCCACCGGATTTATATTTTCCCCCAATTTTATTGGAAAGGGCAAGCCCAAATAGCTCAAGAGTGAGTCACATCGACGATTTGAACGTCCCACCGCACACCAACGCCAATCCCAATAAATATTAGACCGTATAACTCCACCCAGCCCAATAATTAAAGGAAGCATCAAGTAGTTCTGCTCAGTCCAAAACTTGATTCTCAAATCCAGACAAAAATGTCTGATGTCCAATTACCCACCATGAGTCTGTTTAAGCATATGATCCAGCAATTTATGGCTCCAACACAAGCTTTTATTTAGTTTCATATGAATCTACATTGCCTCCAGATTCATCTGTACCATTCACCATGTTTGAGCTCATTTATGGCATGTGTTGAACATTGGATTTGGTAATGCAGATGTTACATTTCTTACCATAAACATACCTGAATACATGTTTTGTTTCTTAAAGCACAAAAACACAATAATAATCATTTTTTTAACCATAACCCATCTCAATTATAGCCCAATGAACATCAATCTGTGCTTTTGCAAGAATCCATCCTGTTTTAGTGTCTTTGAGCAGGACAGAGTGCCACCAGCTTGCTGGTCTGCATTTCCCTCTAAAACTCATGCACAGCAGAAGCCACTTTCCCCTGAAATGGAAAACATATTATAATTTTTAAACCCATACTTACTACTTCATCTTTTGCATAACCCCAGACTGAGAAAGAAAAAAATATGTCCTCTGTTGACAGTCAAAGTGTCAGCCATTTTATATCAGCAAGCAGCTCCCCTCACCCCAAAGCCTTCTCATGGCTCACAGCCTGATATGTGCAGACTGGTTGAGTTCATAAAAGATGAATAACCAGGAGGAGAAAGAAAAGAAAACAACACCCTGAATGCAGCTTTAACTGTTTTGTGTGGTTTGTGCATGTTGAGAATACAGGAAACGTAGAATCAGCACTAAAGCAACAAACTCGGGTTTCACTTTACTTGACATGAAAGGCACCACAGCGTTACTTTAGTGACAAAAGAGTGGCATGAAACAGTTGTGCCGAATTAAAAGAATAAGGTCAAGCTCGACAACGACTAACGTTGCTCTCTAATAACCAATAGTGCTACTAGCTCTGATAGCTAACGCATATTTTCAAAGCTTTACCCAAGTTGGCTTGCATCTTCACAGACGACTGGGAGAAAATCTATCGAGCAGACCCCAGACTGAATTGTAGCGATATCTGCGTATAACATCGTGCCTTTATAAGTTCCACTAATCATGTAGCATTAAAACGCTAAAAACAAACATATAGCTTACCAAAAACCGGGCAGGGAAACCATCCCCCAACCCCCCAAATTAAGACACCAACAGCAGCCACTAGGCCAGCGCTAACGTTAGTCATCTCTTACCAATATTTCCATCTGGCTGCAAAGGTGAAGCGGACTCAAAAGCACCATGAAGTCTGCTAACACTCTCTTAGTTGACAGGTCTGCATTCCAGTTAACGCTAAACTCACTTAAACTTGTCACTGGCGTCCCCACAGTAAACGAAAACACTTAACCAGCCCACTTGGGTAACTTAGCTAGCGGTAGTTAGTTAGCCACCTCGCTAGGTTGAGTCGTGGGAATGCCCTGGCTAAGTAGCTAACGTTAGCTGCCCTGAACAACAAGCTCGGCTAGGTTAGCAAGCTAACATTGTGTAGCTGAGCGTAGCAAAGCTAAATGTATAAGCAAGCTGTGTGGATTATTACCGGCGGTCTTCCCAGAGCGGGTCGTTGTCCTGCTGCGTTTGCTGCAGCTTGTTGTGGAGTTGTGTAAATGTTGTTAATCTGAGGCTCGGATAAACACACATTTGATGTCTGTGTAACGTTGCAAGGCGGTGGTGTGGTTATTATTTGGATATACGTAGCGTTTGATTGACCGGGGTTCAAACGATCCGAGAGAGCTGTTAAAATTATATTATTATCCAGAGAAGAGCCTCCAACCCCTGCTAAAATCACTTTTTCCTGAGCCGAGGAGGTCCCTCTTCTCATCTTGCGTATTCAGGGTAACCCCTTTCTTATCTCGGAACTTTCGAGCTCGTATAGCTGCTAATCCGCCGCAATGGTTACAAAAATAATCAGACCAAAGTAAAGACGAGTGTCTGAACTATCGATTTCTGAAAAGTATTTTTCCCTCAGAAAGTGCATTTAGGCAGATGCAACGGATTAAAAAGTAGCGCAACTCTCGTTTCCCCCGTCTAGAAATGGCTTCAGGAAACGGCCTGATGAATGAAGGGATACGGTTTACGCGCTCAAGAACCCTCCCGCGAAACTCAGATTTCCCGGGAAAATTTCAAACGGAATTTACATGCCAGACCCTATTGGCTCCTAACGGCGGAGTACCCACCCATATCGATATCATTTCGACCAATGACGGCTTCAGATTTAGTGCGCCACGTGTTCATTGGCAGTTGTAAACACGTGGCGTCACTTGTCACGCCTTGCGAGCTCTCTGATAGGACGTAAGGTGGCGCCAGAGACCAATTTGCTGAAGAGAAAGCATGAAGAACCAAAACATATCTACGGACTTAAATATTATAGCAATAAAAATGTAATTATTATCATTTGACCCGAATGTAACACCGTACACAATATTAGGCTCATTTTTTTAGCTTGATTTTTTTTGTGTGTGACCCTTAAATTTACTATGACAACGTTGCATGACATAAAATCTTAACCTACAATATTATAGACAACAGAGAGCTATGATTTCAAATAAAAGACTGGAACCAATTTGCATCCCCCTATTTTTCCTTATAAGGAAAAATAAGGTAGGTAGAATAGAAATTTTCTATTCAGGTAGAATAGAAAATTGCAATATAAGAACTAGTCCATTTACCATTTAATTTAATTATGTTTTTGCAAAAGTCATTTGCAACTGTGTAAATTTGCTTTAACATTTGCAAAGCCATAGGTTTGTGCTTCTTATCATTTCTGAACAGGTTTACATTAATCATAATTTGCTTTAGTGAAGGTTTTGGATCTTACCTATAACTTTAAAAAAGGCACATACATTGCAAAAATCAGGTCCCAATACACAGTCTCAGTGCTGCAAGTGAGCTCAACTCTATGTTGCAACAAATGTGATTAACTTCTTCTTTTCCCATTAGTTTCCAAAGCACCCAGTGACATCACAGATTTTGTTTTCTTTGTTTGTTATTTTAGTGATTGCTTAAATAGTACATTGTGTGATGTTCATCTCTTTGGACCATGTTCAAGGAGAAAATAACTGAGGAGCAAGTGTGCTGATGTCATCTGCATAAGTGAAAGAATTATAGGGGAAGATATAGATGGCATGAAGTTACAGCCAAGTGAAAAAGAACGTTTTCAGAAGTTAAAATAGAAGTTTTCGCTTCCACTGTAATTGGAATTACTCTCAGGTACTGCAAATGAAATGCACTTGATTGACTGATCATCAGCAAGTGTGAGCACCTTGATAAAAGCTGAAGTTTGAGCAGTTTGCTGATCTGGGGCATTTACTGTAGGTGTGTGTTGTCAGGACAATGCTGCAATCTTCCTGGGAGTGGACATTCCAGAAAATTCATTCCATGCCCAGAGAAATGGAAAATTCCCAATCTCAGGCCTCAGTTTGTATGTTAAATATTAAAGTTTTTTGGCAGTACAATTAGAAGAAAACTGAACATCTATGGCTTGTTTGGAAGGGTTGCCAGGGGAAAGCCTGAAGAACATAGCAGCACAGTTTAGGTTTGCATCTGGAACAATGTCCTTTGGACAGACCAAAGTAGAGATATTTGTCCACAATTTTCAGCACCATGTCTGGAGAATATCAAACACAACAAATCTGTAAAATCACCTCATGCCAACTGTCAAACACGGTGGTGGAGGGGTGATGATTTGTGTTTGCTTTCCAGCCTCATAACCTGGGTGCCTTGTAGTTACTGAGATGACTGTCAACTCCTCTCTATACCAGAGTATTCCCAAAGTCAAAGTCAGCTTTATTGTCCAAACCCATATGTACAGATCATACACAGAAATTCTAGAGTGAAATAAGAGATCATCTGTTTGCCATCTAAAGTTTGGGTGAAACTGGGTGAGCAGCAAATCAACCACAACAGAATACCTGAGAAAAGATGATGTTCCAGTGGCTCAAGTCAAAGTCCAGATCTCCACCCGATTGGAAAGAACCTGAAGAGAGGTGTGCATAAATAAAGTCCCACAAACCTCAATGAAATGAAACATCACAGCAAAGAAGCTCAAGGCAAAGTTTCTCCACAATGACATGAGAAACCAATAAAGTTATAAAGAAAACAATGACTTCAATTTGTTGCTGCTAAAGGTGGCTCTACAAGCAACTGTGAAAAGTCTCTTTTTTACATGACTCTACACAAAGTGAAACTATGTCTTGCAGTCACAAGATCTACTGTATGGTGCCCTGAGGTGCAAAACACAACAATACAACTGAAAACACAACAACATCACCCTTTATTAGTATTATTATTAGAATTATCTATAGCGACAGCCTGATGTTTCTATACTACTCTGAGCAGTGTCCTTGCGCGGAATTTAAAGTTTTCAGAGAGTTAAAAAAATATGGAAAGGGATTTTGGAATAATGAGAGAATCTTTTAACAAAGACATTCCTTCCATGATAGCACACTGGAAAGAATTCAGACTGAGATCACTGGATAATGTTATGCAGAGTTATGCCTGCTTTTCTTATCCTGAGTTTTGTCCGTCATGTTACCACATGTAGCCAAAGCAGAAACATTTTGTTTTTTGTTTTGCACATCAGGGCCACCATACAGGTGTTTGGATGGAGGACAAGACAGTGAGGGCATGACAAAAAGTTACAAGTATAACTGACTTCAGTGATAACTGTCCCCTGACTACAATCCAATTTAGTTGGCCTGATTGCTGAGTGCGGTTCCTTAGACAAGACCCACACGACATTCTGTTTCCCCACATTTCGTTTTCATTTTTACTTTGACATATAATACAATAATAACTGTAAAGTGGAAGGTAGAGCAGCTGAAACAGCTGAAAATAACCGTGTGTTGTGTCAGTGTGGAATATAAATGGGGATATCCATCCATCATGACTTCAGTGATGTTTTACTGTATGACAAGTTAGTAGTTTGACTTAAAGGTCACATTACACTGCTGTCTTTCTAGCCAACAGTATGTCAGTATGGTTTGTATACCCTGTAAATAGACGGTGAATTGTGGTGACAGGATGACATAAAGGCCAAAGAAACCGCCCTTCATATTAAGAAAGATTCAGAAAGAAACCACCTCAGACTAAAGCATGATGATGTGTCCTAACTAACCTTATTCTGGTTTGATTTTGCAGTTGATCTTCAGTGTCATATTGATTGTTTATCATTTAGAAAATATGATATTTTTAAGTCCTCCTGTTGCCACGGGGACCACTGTTGCCTTCACCTTCAGCATCCTCTAGCTCCTCTCTCAACCCTTTGTATTTCTCCCGTTCTCTACTTTGTGATGGTGCTATCACTTGGTATAGCTAAATCTACTACTACAGCCATCTTCTGTGCTCGTCCACCACTATGATGTCTGGTTGGTTAGCCACCACCAGTTTGTCCATCTGTATCTCCACAGGATCTTAGTTTGGTCATTTGCAACAACCCTTGGGGGTGTATCCCATTTTGACCCTAGAACTCCTAGGCCATACTCAGCACAGATGCAGGACTTCCTGATAGGTGACAGCGAATTTATTTATAGTGGAAAAAACAAGCAAAGATGTGCAAAAACAATTCCAAAAAAAAGTTTCCTTTGTGACAGTCTCCCGAGTCCCGTGCAGTAAATTCTCCTCTTGGTCTGTGGTACAATAAACTACCTCAGCAATATTTACAAAATTCAAGTCGAGGGGGGCAGGACTATGGCACAACAAAAAATATGACAGAAACATCATTTTACAAAACAGGGTAACAATCGAAATGCATTGTGGGAGATTAAGCAACATACAGTAAACTTATTTTAATGCAGAAGTTCTCCAGTGGATGTTCCATCCCCTACAGCGATTTCCTCCATTTTCCTAATGCAAGCTTGATGGTTAGAAGCTCCTGGTCGCCCACAAATTAGCAGAGTCAAGGAATCTTTGAAGCTGTTTCCTTGTTTGGGGTTGAGACCACTCCACCACAGCTTTAATCTCAGCCGGGTCAGCTTGTAGCTTACCCTGTTCCACGATGAACCTGAGGAAGGAAACTGACTGGACATGAAACTCACATTTTTCTCCTTTTACAAAGAGGTGGTTCTCCAGCAACTGCTCCAGGACTTGGCGGACATGTTTCTTGTGTTCCGACCTGGATTTGGAGAAGATGAGAATGTCATCAACGTAAACAAATACAAAATGATTGATGAAATCCCTTAGGGCGTCATTCACTAAGGCCTGAAACACTGCAGGGGCGTTAGTGAGTCGAAATGGCATGACCAGATATTCGAAATGTCCAAGGTGAGTATTGAAGGCTGTTTTCCATTCATCTCCCTCCCTTATTCTGAATAGGTGGTGTGCATTTCATAAATTGAGCTCCTTGCGGTAACTAATGGGCCAAAGACAACAGAGGAAGGGGGTACTAATTTGTTACAGTGATTTTGTTTAGACAAAGAAAGTCAGTACATAGACAGAGAGGTTTGTCCTTCTTTTCTACAAAGAACAAGCCCGTGCCGAGCGGGGAAGTGGACGGACAGATTATCCTGGCAGCTAGGGAGTCAGTAATATAATGCGCCATAACTTCCATCTCTGGATTAGAGAGACTGTACAGATGTATAGTGGGAAGTGGGGCCACAGTCGTAGGGACGATGAGGCGGGAGAGAAAGAGCTAAGTCTTTGCTAAACACTTTAGCTAAGTCATGATAGACAATGGAGGTTAGATTAGGTGGTTCAGCTAAGTCAGGTGGGGCAGCGGTCGAGAAACAAAAAGTAACTGACCGACCGTAAACAGTTTTCACAGCACCAAAGGCTCCACCTGGAAAGACAGCCTTTAGACCAGTTGATCTGTGGTTTATGAAAACTCAGCCATGGATAACCAAGGACTAAGGGAGTACCATTTGCATGAAAAAGGAACAGACAACGGTTCAGTCAGAGGAATTAACAGGAGGTGGAGTTTCTTGACTTAAGACTAGTCAATAAAATTTTGCTCTGCTCCTGAGTCGATTATGGCATTATAAAGGTGAATATAAGGATCGAGAATAATTTTGCCAAGTACCTGAGTGGAGGTAGGGAAACACTGTTCCCCTACGGTTACTGATGGGCATGACCTTTTGGCCGCGAAGGACAGGCATTGACATAATGCCCTTTCTGACGACAAGAGAAGTACTCACCAGCCAGCAGCTATTTCCTAATGTCTGATGGCAATAGCCGGCATGCAACTTGGCCGAACCATGGACCGCTCCTTCCCATGGTTCGCTTCCTCCTGGGCTCTGTTCTCCTGAGGAGGCTCCAACGGCCGGCGTGAATCCACCACTAGGTCGCCAAGAGCCAATGGACCGTTTGCCATAGTCATGCGTGCAGTCATCCATTCTAATGCACATGGAAATTAAAGCGTCTAAAGACTTGGGTAATTCCTTTGTAGTTAACTCACGTTTCTGGGCTGGTCCAGACTGGCTTCAGCTGGGAGAGATGAAAGGGGTTATGAATCTTCACATTGTGAGGTAAATTTAAATGGAAGGTCACAGATTCAGAGATTAGATTCAGTTCATTAAGGTACATTTTTAGTGGATAACCATACTTTCTGACCTGCTTGATATGGTGAGGCAGAGACCCTGTGAAGGTCAGCCAGATGTTTGTTTTGTTCCTTTGACCTGGGGAGGGCTTCCCGGGTGGATCCCCAGAGGCGGAGACTGTGGGACAGAGGGAACCTCGGATTTTGGGAAGAAACTGGAGTACTGGAGAGAACCCACACAGGCATGGGATAAACTCCACACAAAGGCCCCAGCCATTTGGCTTCTTGCTGTGAGGCAGGAGTGCTGACCACTGTGCCAGTGTGCTGCCCCAATATGTATATATGATGTACATAAGTATTCACAGCCTTTGCTCAATATTTTCTTTTTGTTTTGTTAAATTTGGCAATTTAATTAAATTCTTTATATGTTATTTTTATAGCGCCAAATAACAACAAGATTTGCCTCAAGGCGCTTTATATTGTAAGGTAAAGATGCTAGAATAATACAAAATGTCAACAATTACAGCCTCAGCTCTCTTGAGTATGATGCTGCAAACTTGGCATCCCTATTTAAGGAGAGTTTCTCCCATTCTTCTTTACAAAACCTCTCAGGCTCCATCAGGTTGGATAGGGAGCATCAGTGCACAGACATTTTCAGATCTCTGTAAAGATGTTTGTAGAGATTAGGTTCATGTTTAGGACAATCAAGGACTTTCACAGAATTTTCTGAAGACACTCCTTTGTTGTGTTGACTGGGTGCTTAGAAACGTTATCCTATTGGAAGATGAACCTTCACCCCAGTCCAGAGCACACTGGAGCAGGTTATCATCAAGGATGCCTCTGTACCTTGGTGTATGCATCTTTCCCTTGACCCTAACTAGTTTCCTAGTTCCTGCTGCTGAAAAACACGATTTAGTTGAGGGATGGTGACAGGTGCCTAGTTTCTTCCAGGCAGGAAGCTTCACCAGATCATTTTGTTAATCACGGTCTGAGAGTTCTTCGGGTGTCTTTTGGCAACTCCAGAAGTCCTGTCATATGGCTTTTACTGGTGGAATGCTACATGCATTGTCAACAATGTGAATTAAAGTAGAAAGGTACTGTAGGGTACAGTACCTAAAGTAGAAAGCATTTCCAAATAATTTTGGGCTTTGTCATTATGTATTTAAATGTATTGAATCCATTTTAAAATAAGGTAAAATGAGCTTTGTTACTAGCAGCCTGTTGCAAAAACAACATATTTCTTTTACATTTCTTTAGTTGAAACTCATGAAAAATGCCAAAGATAACACAGTTCAGCAGAAATAAATTCATATAGATTTTGCACTAATAAAGTAATTACCAAAGAGCTGCTAACCAAAAAATGTGACATATTTCAGCATGCTGTGCAATGTGTTCTTACAAAACTTTGGGGAAACTGGACAAGTGGAGGAAAAGTGGCAGTCTTAAAAAAAGTGTTTACAGGAGATAAACGGTACCTGAAAAACATTTTTAACTAATAGGAAAGAAATCCACTAAAGACCGGACACACTTAAGGCTCTTGTACAGTGAATGCAGATCTTTACTGAGAGTTTTTGATCCACCAATACCATCTGGAAAGCATGACAATGATCACAAACACACTCTCAATGCAGTAAAGGCATAACTGGATAGAAAAACACACAATTAAGCACCATTCATGGACTGTTCTCTCCAGAGCCCGGACCTCAATATTATTGAAGCAATGTGAGCAGTTTCATCTTAGAAGAGAACAAAACAAAAGACAGCCAACATCCAAAGATGAGCTTTCATTGTAAAGAAGTCTGGAGAATTATTCCTGAAGACTACCTGAATGATGAAAAGAAAGCTTGCCTAAGAGAGTTCAGGCAAATTATTGACATTGAGGTGAGTTTCCAAAACCTCTGTTTTCCCCTTATATACTGTATTTCACTTTATATATGTTTCAATAAAGTCTGAAAGAAAACGCACGTTCTGAGATGTTAAGTTCGAAAAAACACCGGAAGTTATGTGTAATAACATTATTACGTTTTAAAAACTGCTTCAACATTCTTGTTAAAACTTTTGACATCATAATTAAAGGTTAAAGTTTAACTAGGATGTTGGCGCTAATGCACATGGGGTTATGGGTTAATTTCGTCTTTCGTAATAAAGCTGATGTTTTCAAAACAAAAGCACACAAGTCAATTTTGCGTTTGCCTGGACACAATAGCAATCTGTGCTCTCCATTCATCAATAGTGGACTCTAGGACATTGTATGGTTAAAACAAGACTTTAGTCTGGAAGAGATTTGTGCGGTTAGTTGAAGTCTGCCTTCTGTTCGCTTTGAATTGGCTTTTATTTTGTAAGCCGCAACCGGAAAGGCTATTTATTTTTCGTCTGCTTTTGTCTAACTCGACTGGTACTGACGGGGAGGGAAAGAAGGAGGAGGGAGTGTTCCTGGTCTGTCGACTGGTTTGACTTGTCACAGGCGCTCAAGGGAAAACGATGAATTTCAGTCACAGAAAATAGTTCGTAGTTAGCTACAAACAAACGTAAAGATAACCTGGCAAACCGAGGTGCCGTGACAGAACAGCTGCGTAGGATGGGCGAGCCGGCACAGACTCCGTTTAAAACCACTGGATCCCAGTGGCTGATGCCTGTCAGTGAATACTTGGGCTTCCCTCTTGATCAGGTAGGACAAGCGTGAGTCACAACTCAGTGGGGCTATTTCGGAAGAATTAAAATCTTTTGATATATTACTGTTTTTTTTTTTTCTTTAAAAAAAATTCATTTCATGTCATAAATGATGTTCCGTCAATTAACGTTGTGTCACTTGTGGGACACACGTGCCGTGACTCCTTAAAAGTCGTCGACGCCCACATTATTGTCCTTTTACTGGAGGCTTTGTCCAAAAACTAAATGCTGTCGTGTTAAAGAAAATGATTAATAATAATAATACTAATAATAACGATAAAGTCCTGTAACGTGTCATACGCTGCTGTTTTACGTCCCTATAAAATTTTTACACTATCATAGTACACTATGATAATATACTTTAAAGCCCTTAATTGCCTATAAAAGTATAAAACGTGAAATGTTTGTTGATTATCTCTCTTAGCTGTTCACCCCAATCCTCACTTTTATCTCTTCCCACACAGGTGAATTTTCTGGCATGCCAGCTGTTTGCCTTAACTGCTGCCTTCTGCTTTCGTCTCTACCTCAGCCCGGCCCATGTCAGTCCCCTGGTCAGGCACTTTGTTGCCGCTCTCCTCGGTATTAGTTTTCTCGTCTTCTGCTTTGGATGGTAATGTATGGCACTGTTCCACACACTACTCCATTCATTTTTTTCTCCAGTACCCGAGTCATAGATATTTTATGTGTCCATGTTTCAAAAAGTGTTTTCTGTCAATGAACAAAAACTTTATATTTTATAATTACAGAAGAGTCTAGGCAATGAGCTACCAGAACTTTTCCTGTATTTTCACGCACTTAAGACAACTAAGATGTACTGAAACTGCACTTCTTTTTTTTGTACTAAAAGCCTCGGGGGTTAAATATTCAAATGTCTTTACAATGACAGAAAGGGGAGTTTCACTAGCCTCACTAATATCAAAGTGGACTGTATGTGGCCCACCTGTATAACATTTAAATAAAATCAGAATGCAGTGATTAATGAATCATTTACATCACACGTTTAATTGGAAAAATACTACAAAGCATTGTGTTAAATGCTGAAAGAAAAAAATGGTGTTCTTCTTGGAAAAATATGTGCCTAAAATATAGTAGCAGGTCAACATGAAAAGACCAGCCCAGAAAGGCCCTCAGGCTGCAGCACTAAAAACAGACCTTCTGTAGGAAAAATTACTGCATGCGCTCAGGAACACTTCTGAAATAATCCATTTGAACCAGATCAAGAAAACACTTCTGCCTCCTGCCACTACAGCATCATCTGTGGTGTCTAGGTTCTTTTATGCACAAGGCATTGGTATCATCCACCTTTTGTGAAGGCCACATTAATAATAATGTAAGTTTTAGAGCAAAATAATATAGCCACTCTGACAACATGCATATTGTTTATTTCAGCAAGACAATGCTAAACTACAACATGGAAATAGCCATGGTACTAACTGGCCTGGGTGCACAATTAGAACATGTTTTTATTGCCTTGGGCTTATAATTATAGTAGAACACTGAGCGTACGCAGTCACGAGACAAATTGGAAACACATGTATTTGTATGGGAGTGTATTGTAGTGCTTTAGCAGCAGGTATCTGTGGGAAATGTGTTTAAGTTGTATTGGCACATGCTTCCTGTATCATTGAAAAGACCTACAGAATGTTTTGTGTCACTTCTGCAGGTATTCATCTCACATCCTGGCTGTGGTTGTTGCAAACTACCTGATCATCATCAAAGCTGACCTCAACAATGTTCACAGGTAAATTCAAGCCTCAAAGGGAAGTCAACATAAAAGTCTAGGGAATGGTTATATAATGGATTCTGAAAGACAGAAAAAAGTCTGAAAGACCAGTGGATTCTTACATGGATTGCGCAACTGTTGCTCTTTTGCCCGTAATTCCTGTAACGATGAATTAAGCCTAGTCGGTCTAGTTGTAGTCGTTCTCATCGCACACACACCTTTCCGGTTGTGTTGACTGACATGCCTGCTTCATCAAGCCGGTACGTGATTGGCAGGACTGCATTTCCCCATGATAGGGCTGCAATACTAGCTGCTGCTGTTTTCAGGTCAAACTTGCCAGACGAGATCAACCCAGCCAACGAGACATTCACTTCATAGGTGGGCTAAGTTGCTCAGTTTAAGCAACTGCATTGCTTTTGATATCTGATTGTAGCCTAGATAAGTTTGGAAATGCTAAACAAACAATTGTTGCCCACGCCCTTGAAGTTTACCACTCATTCGCTCCCTGCCGCGCATTCCAAGAAAGACTTCATTCTGCTGCACCCCGCCGCCTTTGTCTTCCTGTTCCAATGTGGCCTGAACGAAAGTACCTTTTTAAAAGCATGAAACTTTTGGAGAACACGTCAGGTGACAGGCAGCCAGACATGCCAGCCTGACCAGTCTACTCATTGAAGACAGCTAGCAGGTGTTTATGTGGATGTTGAAACCTTTATGTTTACAGGGTTTCAGTGGAACTCCTAAGAGCACATGCACATTTTTTATTACGTCTGGGTGGATATGGGTGTTGACTTGAGACAGCATGGCTTAGGTGTGTCTGGCAGTTGTTGCTTTTTTGTTTTTTTTATGACTAGAGCAAAATTATACGGTTATCATGGTCAGGTATTCAAGGATTACCTGCAGGTAGAGCAAAGTATAACTGGTATTGTTCTTTGGCTTTAGAGGCAAAACACTGTATAAACTCAACATGGGCTTCTGGACACACACCTCTGTGTCAATGATACGGGGAAACGAGGTAATTGAACATTTTAGGTTAAAGCCAGGACAATCTAGGAAACGACCAGAACAACAGGTGATCATTACTTTAAGGTATGCCAATGTTTGTGGCTGTTAAGTTTTTGACAATGTGAAATGTAAAGCAGAATATCAGGTTTTCAGTCCTGCAGAAATAACACAAGTTCTTACCTGTTACTGTATTATTGTTTTTTTTGTTTTTTTTTTCATTTGAGAGTGTGATGAAATAGTTGTCTTGTCAAAGTTAAACTATGCTGGAAGTTTTAGAGGTAGTGTAAATGGCACAAATATTAAAAAAACAGAAACATAATGCTCACTTTTTTTTTTTTTTTTTTTTAATTTTTGTGAAGTAACCCAGAGAGGCGACAATCACTTCCAGTAATTTCTAATGACTCATAACTTTAGGAAACGTCTTAATCTCCTCAAATGCATTTACTGGTGACTCAACTGTTACCACACCAGCTTGCTCTTTTTCTTTTTTTCTAGGTATTGTATTAAACGAGTGATTGAACTGCCCTTTACTTTATTTACTTTGTGTCATTCTTTTCCACTCAGGTATTCCATGGTGATATCTATGGGCTATCTGACCGCATGCCAAGTGAGCCGAGTCTTCATCTTTAACTATGGAATACTTTCCACTGACTTCTCTGGGTGAGGAAACTGAAGCATTTATTTTTCTCTCCTCTTTGCCACACCTTCTTTGTGACAGCACATTATGGAGACATTTGAGGTTTAGATACGTTATCAGTTTCCACCCTTGGTGGTACCAGCTTACACACCGACTCCCCCAGCCTTGTGTACATATAAAATGACTGAAGAAAAAAAAATAGCAGCAGCATTGTTCACAGTTGACGCTACCCAGCGTAGGCTGCTTTCTGCCTCCCATTTTATTGGAAATGTCTGTTTTTCTATGTGTGGTTATACTTTATAAAGCGACAGCTGACTTTGCTGGCCTCTGTATTCAGCAGCAGCTACTTTGCCTTGTTCCAGTGCGGATGAATTTGTTGGCAGACTCATTTAGACTCCACGTGACTCTAGAGATGAGCAGCCAGGCCTGTGAGTCAGCCTCTGGTGTGATCCCATATTGAATTAGGGATCCAGATTTTTTTTTTTCTTTGATACACTTTCATGTTTCGGTATCAATCCAGTAAAAAAAAAAAAAGTTGTCTTTTTTTTTTCTTAAACAGAAACTACATTCACTACTTAACTTTGTTTCTGAGCAAAGGTTGTGTGAGTCAGACTGAACAGCAGTCGTTCATGCTGATAGATTTCTGGTTTCCCTCTAAATTTCTTGCTCTGTCTTTAGTAAGGTATTTTTCATCTAGCCCTTATCTCTAAAGTCTGTTTGCATTTGTTCAAGAGCATTTCCATGAACTGAAATTATGTGTAAATGAAAGGAAATGACACTTGACATGAAAATCATAGGTACTATGCCAGCTCTATAATGTACAAAATGGAAAATGGAGCCTGTATATTATAGTGATGGAGTTTTGCACATACTGGCTGAAAACATTACTTCAGAGCCCCCTGCCAGCTCTCACTGAGCTGGCACTGCCAGCCGCATGGCCAGCCTCTCTCTGCCTCAGTTTTCCATGCTGTGCACACAATGCAGCCCTCTCACCAACACAAACTAGTGTGTGTGTATGTGCGAGAGAGAGTAGTTTATATGTGGACACACATTCACATGAGTTTCCTAAATGTGAGCTTGATAAGCTGAAAATCTAGCTGTGCTGGTTTGAAAGGGGCCCGATGATCCAATGAAGCTCTGGGGATAGGAAAGTATAGCATTGGATTAATAAGTGACCTGATTTGCCACAACTAGAGAAGAATGAAGTGATTCACAATGGTAAATAAATCCAAGAGTCTCTCACAGAGGCTTGGTGAGCTTGGGAAGTGCTGTGCTTAAATTGGTAATGCTTTAAATGACTTAAGTTTTTACTTTCACTTAAAAAACAAAACATAAACATATATTGGAATTGCTATGCTATCATACTTGCAACATTTATACAATTTAAAATGATTATTAAAGTGAAATCTTTTCAAAGTTGCCCACCTACAATCAGGCACAGGTTGTGAACATTAATTTCTAAACTTCTTCAGACAAATTAAAAACAATAATTTACCATCTTTTTCTGCCCAGGCCTTTGATGATAGTAACACAGAAGCTCACCACGTTGGCTTTCCAGCTCCATGATGGTAAGACAGACAAGTGGATGCACACATACATATGGAAGCTCAGCACATTGGCAAGCCTTTCACAGCATGCTCTCTGAGTATCTTAACATGGATGACAGGCTTTTACACTGCAGATTTTCACACCTGTTATAAAAGATGTAGCCTTGGTTTTTATTAAAACACCTCCTTCTGATTCCCTTCTAATGTAATGTCGACGCCATAATTGTGAGCCACAAAATGTGCAGTCATTGATGTTGTGTGTTTCAGTGGAAAAAGTCTCTTAGAGTCAGATTTAAACATCTGTTAAAGAAGGATAAGAGGAGGGGGGAATTAAAGATATCAACAACTCCATATTTTTTTCAGGTATGTGTAAGAAGACTGAACAGTTGACACAGGAGCAGAAGCTCATGGCTATAAAGTAAGTTTACACAGTAAAGCAAGTTAGTAACTTACAGTGGAAACTCTCTCTCTCTCTCTCTGTGTGTGTGTGTGTGTGTGTGTGTGTGTGTGTGTGTGTGTGTGTGTGTGTGTGTGTGTGTGTTGACCCCAGGTCAACACACCTGAATCAAATGATTAGTTCATTACCAGGCCTCTGGAGAACTTCAAGGCATGTTGAGGAGGTAATTTAGCCATATGAATGAGCAGGGACACACCTGAAACATGCAGGACACTGGCACTCGAGGCCTGGAGTTGCCTACCGCTTGGCTTTTATCAACACGATTGCATCACAGAGCTGCTGCAGATTTGTCAGCTACACCTTCATTATGCAGAATGATTTCACATTCCTGTACCATCACAACTCAAAGGTGCTCTATTCAACTGTGACTGTGGAGGTCTTTTGAATCAACTCCAGTTTGTGATGATGTGAGCTGTGAGATATGATGCTGGAAGCAATCATTAGACGATGAGTACATTGTGGTCATAAAGAGATGGACATTGTCAGCAACAATACTCAAGTAGGCTGTGGCATTGGACAATGCTCAGATGGTGCTAATTGGCCCAAAGTGTGGCACGAAAATATCCCCCAGACCACTACACCACCACCACCAGTCTGAATTGTTCATACAAACCAGAATGGATCCATACTTTCATGGTGTTTACACAAAATTCTGACCCTGACCCAAATGTTGCACCAGAAATTAAGACTTATCAGACCAGGCAACCTTTTCTAGTCTTGTGCTGTCCAGTTTTGGTGAGCTGGTGTGAGTTGTAGCCTCAGTGTGGTACCTAATGTGGTCTTCTGCTGCTGCAGCCCATCTGCTTCAAGGTTGGATAAGTTGTTTATTCACAGATGCTCTTCTGTATCCCTTAGTTGTAACAAGTGGTTATTTGAGCTACTATTGCCTTCTTATCAGCTTGAATCAATCTGGCGATTTTCCTCTGACCTCTGGCATCAGCGATACTTTTTTGCCTAGAGAACAACTGCTTATTGGAGATTTTCTCTTTTTCTGACCATCTCCAGAGATAATTGTGTGAGAAAATCCCAGTAAAATCAGCTTTTTCTGAACCGCCCGTCGGGCATCAAAAACTATGCAACATTCAGATCAACTTTATTCTATACTGTAATGCTTGGTTTGAACTTCAGCAGTGACCATGTCTACGTGCCTAAATGCATTAAGTGGCTGCCATGTTATTGCCTGATTAAACATTTGGATTAAGGAGCAGTTGAACAGGTGTACCTAATAACGTAACTGGTGAGTGTAATCCTATAATGTAAAGTTTACATTTGCAGCAAAGATGTGCAGATACTTTCACAGTGCATCTAAACTTGGACCTTATTTAAAGAATAAATAACTGTTTCTTTTCCTTTAGCTGCGAAGGACAATGACAAGGACATGAAATCATGGTGAATAGTTTATTTATGGAAAAAAGCATGCTGGGAACTTAGAAAAGAGATGTCCTTTTGCATGGAAAAACATTTTTGTGCATGTGAATTCATGAAATCACATTATCAGTGGACTGTACCATGCATGCCATTTTAAAATGAATTAAAATCTATTTTAAAAGCAGGCATAAAATATAGTCGCCTATCTGTGCAATAACCCAGTAGCTGTAAATCTGGTAACTGATGTGTTTGTCATAGTACTTAAATATTCGATTAACTGGACTAATTTTGTTCTTATTTATCAGGCACCAGACATTGTCCTTATTCCAGTTTCACAAGTTCTCCTGTACTGTAAATATTACACATAGTTTGTAACATGGATGGAAGTGCATTTGGTCATGAATTAGGTCAGTTTTTATACCCACCCTGGTTCATTTTCTTGCTCGGCAGCTGGTATATGTAGAGGGTCAGAGAAACCAAGTTAAAGGCGAGCAATGATGCTGACTCATCATCACGTGTTGGATGTTTAATTTAAAGCTAGATGGCATGTATTTCTCAGATTACAACTCACCTTGGGAGAAAGTCTAAAGTAGCATCGTCATGTTTCACTCAAAGCGATCTCAGTTAGTGTTTCGAAAAGGTTTGTTTCTTTTCAGTGATTTCTGCCTCGTCTCTTTGTAGTGTGAGGCCTTCTTTCATTGAGTACCTGAGTTACAATCTGAACTTTCTGAGTGTCTTGGTGGGGCCATGCAGTAACTACAAAGAGTACATAGACTTCATAGAGGGCAGACACATCAGCACGAGGCTCAAGCAGCAGCATGCCTCAAGTAATCGGCAGAATGGCTACAATAAGACCCAGGACCCATCACCTCTGGTAAGTTCATGAATACTGGTTATACTCTTGTAGTCTTTTCCTGTTTTCATTTTTATATTGATAGGTTATCATTTTATCAGGAGGGGGATTAAATGCTTATCCAGCAATATGTCTCTTCTTCCACTGGTTGGAATCTCTGTAACTTTAGTACAGCGGCTTTGCCTCTTGTTCTTGTTTTATTGAAAGAGCGCTTGAACTGTCTGTTACTTTACATCATTCACAGTTCAAAACTAATTCTTTTACTGGGATGTGGTGCATGCTTACACTTGATTCAGTTTCTGAAGTAGGTCATTTTGAATCTCTTTCCCATCTTCTTAGCCAGCTTTCTTCTGATTGGCTGTTCCTTTGAAATAAGTTTACACAAGCTCACAGCAAGAGTTGCAAGAGCATGTCTGAACTGACATGAGGATCTGGCCTTTTTGATATCCTACAGAAACAAGAGTAGATACAACTTAGAACAGGTGTTTAGAGAAGTCTAAATTGAATAAAGATGTGCAAAATTTCACCTACGCACAATGAATATTTTTGGAATTAAAGGCCCTTAAAGTTCACGTTAGCAGGCCAAGACTTTTAAGGACTAAAGAGCAAAACGACCTTGCTATGATGTAACTTCTTTTGACCTTCTATCTATCCAACATTGTGACAACACCCTTCAAGTTCTCTATTGAATTTTCAGAAAACAAATAAAACATCTAAGGTATAAATGTTTCTTTCTGTTACTCTGCTATAGTAATTGAAATCTGTGCAAAGTTGCTAAATTATGATGCATCCCATGATGCATCATAATTTATAGCACTGAAAGTTGATAATTCAATAGCGCTGAAAGTTGAGAAAATTAGATTTTTCTTTACATTGTAAAACTTGCAGAGGGTGTAAAATTACATTGGTTGCAGTTTTAAATAGCTGAAATTTGTTTCATGTGATAGCTGTTGTACTTAAGGAGTTATGCTGGAAAAAACAATAAGGTTAACTAAAAAGCACCAAATTTCAACCCAACCTCTTTAATATAAATTGCATGGGGGCCTATAACTCAGAAAATACCTTCAGTAGGGAGGGAAGTTTTGCATGGCTTCATTTTCTACCGATTCATTGGAATGAATCAGTAGAAAAAAGAATAGAAAGGTCATGGCTGATGTGGACTAGATAAAAATCTGTTAAAAACGTATACAATCGCAGAAAGGTCAGATATTACTGAGGTGCCCAGGAGGACTTTTTTCAGCTTCAAAGAAAATGTGCAACCGATGTGGTGAACATTTGAAATGTATCCACTAGAGCAGAGCTAAAAACTGATAGTTTGTTTCTGGTTTCTCTCAGGTTAAGTTGAGCCCTAGATGCTGAGTTCTGCTAGTTTGAGAGTTGCTTAAGGTTTAATGGTAATCATGTCATTATCCATTTGTAATGGGTGCTTCTATCAGTGCTCAGAAGTAATTTACTTTCTCTGCAGAACGCCGTTTGTCATAAGCTGGTAGTCTGCGCCGGCTGTATGCTGTTCTTCCTTACTATCACTCGGTCCTTGCCCATAAAGTACAACGTTGACCCCGACTTTGTGAGCCAAGCCTCCTTCCTCACCAGGCTCACTTATGCTTTCTTCTCCATACAAGCTGCAAGGCCCAAATTCTACTTCGCCTGGACATTAGGTGGGTATTTAGTGCATCTGTGTGTTTTACTTGGCCAGTTTTTTGTTTAGTTTTTTATTGCTTCTGGGGACAAATGCCACGGATGTCATGTGATGATCTTCCTCTTCCTCTGTCAGCTGATGCAGTCAACAATGCTGCAGGTTATGGTTTCCTTGGGATGGATGAACATGGAAAGCCATCCTGGGACCTCATCAGCAACCTCAACATCATCGGGATTGAGGTGCCGTGTTTCAGATGCTTAAAATCGAGAGCATGATCTTTCAACACTGTGTCCAATTGTGAGTTAATTAGACACTGGAGCACACTCTTATTGTAGCTACTGATCTTTTCCTTTTAGACAGCAACCAGCTTCAAGACCTTCATAGACAACTGGAATATTCAAACAGGAATTTGGCTTAAAACGTAAGTGTTGCGAGTGTTAAATCAAATTGTGTGCACAGTCGGAAAGTGAAAAAAAGTGAAATTCCCACCACGTTCCTTTTTCAGGGTGTGTTATGACCAAGCACCAAAGCACCGTTTGGCGTTGACCTTTATCCTGTCTGCTTTGTGGCATGGTGTTTATCCGGGGTACTATTTTACCTTCCTCACCGCCATCCCCATCACCATAGCAGCAAGAGCTGTAAGTTGTCTACATTCTCTGCAAAGTAATGCTCTAAAATACAAATGGAAGGTAATCGAACTGTATGGAAACAAACTGACCATGGATAGATGGGACAGCTCTTGTTACACTTACAACGGTGCAATTCTGGTAGCTTTGTGAAGATTAAGGATATTTCAGTTTCCTCAGTACAACTACAAACAAAAACATATCTTATCAGTATGAAAGTGGCTCTAAAAATGTTTTTAGTGCCTGTGCAAACAAAACCTGTCTGGGAACAGCTTTAACTGACTTTTTATTGCACTTTGCACTTTCTGCTTCTCGCACGTTAATTAAATAGTTCAACAAAAGTTTTCCTTGAATACACTAATCCTGTCATCTGTTAAACGATAACTGTTGTCCGTCTGCCTCTCCCCACCAGATACGGAGGTCAATTCGTCATTACTTCCTGGGCTCCAGAGTCATGAAGCTGGGTTATGACATCTTAACTTGGGCAGCCACACAGCTGGCCATCTGTTACACTGTCATGCCTTTTCTCCTTCTTGCAGTTAACTACACTATAGTTTATTACAGGTACGTCATACACTGCTTTAATCAAATTATCCTTTTGCTTCAACTCTGTAGCTGTGTGGTTCTGCGTTCTATTAATCTTTCCATGTATTCATACATGTGAAGTTGAGCAGGAACCCCTGTACATGCATCCATGAACTTCCAAAGAGGCGTAATCACGCAGACTGTAACCGCAGGCATGCCGAGTGGATTGTCAACAGTTCTTATATCATGCATCAATAAACCGTTCTGGGCCACATTTCCTCTCTTTGACAGTTGAGCAAGAGACAGGAAGTAAGGGCAAGTCCCTGAGACTGCTCTTCGCAGTGCTGTAGATTCTCTTTTAGCTTTAGCATAATAAATCCCCTTTATTTCCTTATTTTCTGCAGTAAATGTCTGTGTGCACACCTGTAGGCCATATAGGAGCATGCAGCTGTGTGTTTATTTAGTATTTAAAAATCCTTTACCATTTAAAATCATAAAACGATTAGGTGACGTTTAATGTTCGTGTGTATTTTGATGGTCTTAAAACCAATTTTAAATCGACACTCACTGGCCATTTTATTAGGTATACCATACTAATACTGGCTTGGATCGCCCTTTTGCCTTCAAAACTGCTTCAATTTTTTCACAGCATTTGTTCAATAAGGTTCATTAGTCCATACTGACATGACAGCAGGACAGAGTTGCTACAGATTTTCTTTGCTGCTCATCCATGATGTGAATTTCCTAAACTACCACATCCCAAAGGTGCTTTTAGATTGAGATCTGTTGATTTTGGAGGATGTTTGAGTACAGTGAACTCATTGTCATGTTCAAGAAACCAGTTTTGAGGTTATTTGAGCTTTTTGACATGGTGCGTTATTGTGTTGGAAGCACCAACAGGTAGGTCGGTTTTTGTGCTTAATGGGCTCAAAGTGTACCAAGGTGTGGTCCCCCACACCATTGCACCATCAACAGCAGCCTGAACCATTAATACCATGCAGGGAGTGCCTTGTAGAGTCATGCTTTCATGGTGTTTACACCAAACTCTGACCCTAACTTCTGAATCAGGCAGCATAAATTGTAACTCATCAGCATCCAAGCAATGTTTTTCCAGTTTTCTGTTGTCTAGTTTTGGAGAGCCACTGCGAGTTTCCTGTTCTTAGCTGACAGCATGGTGTGGTATTCTGCTACTATCGTGCATTAAAAGATGCTCTTCTGTATACCTTGGTTGTAATTATTTGGGTGTAATAATGTGAATCACTGTTACTCAACTATCAGCTCTAAAGTAGTCTGGCCATTTTGACCTCTGGCATCAACGAGGCATTTTTACCCAGAGAACTGCTTCTTACCGGATATATTTTTATTTTATTTATTTATTTTTAACCATTTGGACCACCAGACTGTTGTGTGGGAAATTCTCAGTAGCTCAGCAGTTTCTGAAATACACAGGCTACTCCAGCCATCTGGCACCAACAACCATGTCACAGCTAAAGTCACTGAGTTCATCTTTCTTTCTTTCTCATTCTGTTGCTTAGTTTGAACTTCAGCAGGTCATCTTAACCATACTCACGTGCCTAAATGCATTATGTTGTTGCCATGTGACTAGTTTTGAAACATATGATGACTGCTGGCCCCATTGTAAACACAATGCACATGGTTTCTTGTCATAAGTTAGTAGTTAAGTTTGAGGAAGTTTCTGTGGATTCATACAACAAAGTGTGATATTGTTGCTGGTTTCTAATCTGAATTATTAATTATTCTAGTATAAATCTAGCTGGATAATTTTTTTTCCCCTACATAATGAAAGTTCCACTCTGTTTTTCCCACCTAGGTCCATGTACTTCCACGTGCACATAATCAGCATTCTGGCTGCAGTCGCCCTGCATCGCAAACATAAACCCAGGGAACCCACCACCACCAAAACCTCCTCTGTCTCCTCCTCTGCTCCGTGCTCAGCCCAGTGCCAGCATGTTCACTCCAACAACAATGACAAAGACTGAAAATCTCACTTTGCGTTCTTTTACCAGGCTTTCAGGACTCGGTCTCCTCTCAAAGACAAATGAGTATCCCCAGGGCATTAAGCCAGCTTGAAATGGGAAAACATTGTGCTATTTATTTTTTGACTATACAGAGTAAAGAAAATTTGTACTTATGGTACTGGATGTGTACGGGGAGAGCCCTCTCCCATGATTGAAGCTCATCAGGCAGACACTGAAGAAAAACCTCAGCTGAGGAAATGGTTCTGGTACAACCACCACCACCAGAATGCTGGCCCCCAACCCCCTTTCCCCTTTTACCTACCCCCGCTCCCTGCAGCTTTTCCTCCCTCCTTGGCCATCTCACCAGCACCAGCCTGCCTCCTCCAACAACAATGCAACAGTGTGAAGAGTATTGAGACTCACTTTCGTTCCTGTCCTCAATCTGTGCTGTCCCACTGACTGGTGGGATCTCAGCCAGCACAGCGGGTCAGCAGCTCATAAACGGGCCACAAATACCAGGACACATGCACACGCAAACTCATGCATAAATAGACACTAGGAAACAAAAACGCACATATAGTCGCTCTTAGACATGCTTGTACTCGGTCGCACTCAGGCGGCACACAAAGGCTGCCCTTGTGAAGCTGCAGAGGAGCATGCCAAGAGGAGAGGGAGCTGCACCCGCTGCACTCGCTCTGCCCAGAGGATTTTGTAGATCTGTGTGGGTGATGGTTCGCCCCACTGTTATATCCCAACAGCCACTGTCAGTGACCCCCGAGTGTGTGGACCTAATCATGAAAAACTATGGACTGTCACAATACTTCCACTGTTTACTGGCTTGGATTAAAACCACATGAAAAACTAATCAGACCATGGAGCTCTTAAGCTGTCTAGTGGAAGCCTTAATATTACTGTTAACCATAACTAATGTTTTTTAATGAGTATGGCAGCTCCTTCAGGTGAGGAGCCTAGTATTTTATAGTAAATATTTCTTGGCTTCCCCCCGTCAACAAAAAGGAAACGGTAACAAATAAAAAGAAATATTTTGCCTCTGTTGGTTGAAAGCCAAAGTACACTTCCCTTAGCTAAATTAGTAAAGTTGATCTATTTCTCTACTGAAAATCCCCTTTTCTCAAACAGTGACAAAGTGAAGGTAGTTAATGTGCACAGTGCTCAGTGCCTGTTGGCAAAATGTCAAGTAAACTGAGAAAAGGCTGTGGTGAAACTCAAAGAATGGAAATTATGATCTGAAAAAGTGCTGGTTCTGTGGTTCTTTGTAGCAGCGGAGGTTTGATTTAACAGAGACATCTGGTGGTTGTCTGAACTGAGCTGAGCCAAGTGATGAAGAAAAGTCATCTGACTGACATAAACAGCCATTTTTCCATGTGACATGATGGCGTTGCATCAGAATTCATTTTCTTCCCTGCACAAGCGTTTCCCTTTGCACAGATGATGCTGAAAAACCAGAAGGTAATGTGCAGATTACAGACTGTAAACACGAGACACCTTTGCCTTTTTAATTTATTTTGCAGTACGTTTTTTTTTTTTTTTTTTTTTAATTTTAGCACTGATTATAGATTTTGGAGCATTAGTAGTTTTAAAGGTGGCACGGTCGGCTTGTTCTTTAATGGTGCTATCTGCAAGCTATGTGATAGCTTTTCAATACGTTTGTTATAACACGAGTTGCAGTGCAAGATGTTGTTTTGTAAAGAAAATGCGCATCACATTTGAAAATGTCTTACAATGCATTATACAAGTTGCCTAGTGCATCACATTGGAAGAACAATCTTAATGTTTTTTTATTACCTGCTTTGGAATTTAATCTAAACTTGATAACGACAGAAAATGTTTGCCTGTTTTTAAATACTGACTAAACCCTTAAATTTATTAAGGCTCTGCTTTGAGGCTTGACAGTTTGACATATCAGGTGATGTTACAGCCGCTTCACAAAACTTGGGATGAGGAAAGGTTATGTAGAAGTGTTGAATTTAAGACTTAAAAAAATAGACATACCAGGGTATTTTAAAGATTTTAAAGGAAGTTAAAAATGCTATTAAATTTTTTTGAATATGGTAATCTTTGAACGTACGAGTATTTGTCATGATGTTAAATGTTAGAGATGATGGCTTTTGGCCAAAAGTTCTGAGCATTTAGGTCTAAAAAGTGTGAGGGTATTACACTTGGTACCCACAGGCCTCATTAACCTGGTAACATATTTGTGGCTCTATGTGTTTCTATGTCGGCGATGTGATTTTAGAGCAGGAAGACGAGCAGAGGGGCAGATTTACAGTATGAATATGTTGACGAGCAGCTATTTAAATGATTTAATACCGATACTGAAGATATTTTTGTATTTGCTTTGATGATGTTTGCTGTCTAATTGTACTGACTGTGAGAATGTGAGATTTTCTAATTACACCAGTGCTCCATTTTAGTGTTTTGTGTGGAGGAAAGTCTGAGTAACAAATAAAGCTCGAATGAAACTCTGTTGCAGGTTTATTATAAACTATAATGAAGACGCTTTTTGTTTTTGTGTTCTGAAGATGTGAATGTAAAACCTCTTTTAGGAACAAACCATTTTCTGATGTCAGAAGAAAACATTTGCTGTGTTCGTTCTTACAGTTTGCTCTCCTTCTCCATGCGACGCCTCTCCCCCCCAGCCCTTTTAACCTGTCACCTAAAAATGTGGAAACAGGTTGGATAAGTTTTCCACTCAAGCTACAAAAATGTACAGGATGAAAGGAAAAAATGACGAATCTATGCAGTTTGATCAAATTACAGAATTAAAAAAGTAAAGATTATCATACATTTCATCATCAAAATAAAAAAAACAAAAAAATTCAACTGTCCTTAACGAACAATATAAACAAGAAAAAGCCTCCACATATTGTACAGGCTCAGTCCTTGTCTTACATTTGTTCATGCATTCTGTGCTAGTCCTCCTAAAGCTTTGCTACTATTTGATCCAAACGCTTGCACAGGAGTAGGAAGAGATATTAAAAAAGGAGAAGAGGCTGGAAGTTCTTGGATCAGATAAACAAAAGCACAGCTTCACTTTCCCAAACTGACAGAATGCTAATGATCCAAAGGCAAAGTTTTGAAATGACTTTCCTACTTGAGGCTGACCTGAGCTCTGAAAATGGAGGACTCTGTATAAAAAAAAAAAATGCTTGTAATTCCTAAACAGTGAATGCAAAACCCTGAGAATTAAACCTGGAAGTCTGCACTTCAATTCCATCTTGATACTTTGATTTAACATCCAACTGCGTTGGTGTGAAGATGCAAAATTAATTATCATTTGCAGATAGCTCATCATTTTCAGTGTGTTCATGCAGAACATTCTGGCAAAGTCCACACTATGGAAGATGTTTGCAGCCAGGTCGTAACTTTAATCAAAGCAGATCAATTCTGAAACAAAACACAGCAGCACACTCCTATAATCTACACCAGTTTCGTCCCTCTACATTATTTTAATGGTTCTATTCTTTATACAGTTGCACAGAGCACATATTCAGTGTTTGCTTACAAACAACAGAAATCTTTACCTTCACAGAGAGCAAAACATGAATTTTTCAGCACCTTGGACTCCATCATGACACAGGAGCAACTGGGCAAACTGATTATTCTCGGCTAAAATGAAGTTTCCTAGAAAGATGAAGCTGATCTCAGCGCCTGCTTGTACCAATGAAATGAATTTAAACAACTTACCAACTCACAGCATTCGAGAAACACCAGAACATCAAACAAAAAAGATCCTCAATGCATGCATTTGACCGCAGCATGCTGGATTCAAACATTTCTTTTTTTCCACCTTATTATCAAAAAACAACAAAAAGAGATGGCAGTTCAAAAGGATGCATCAGCTCGAAGCTTCTGTGAACTGGAGATCTTGTTGGCCCTCAGTAGCACAATAACTTCAGTAGTGTATTTTAAATGGTACCCAGGAAAAGGCAGTAACCGCCATATTACCATACTTTAACTGAGATTATATGTTTTTACTGCGGCTGGCACACTGAAAGAGCCTTAAAGCCTGGGACAGGCCATTTAACGGCACGGTTCAAAGAGGCAAATTGCTGTTATTACTGCAAACCTTTCCTTCATAAAATCCTTTTTGCTTTGAACAGACAATCCAATTTTAAGCAACTGAAGTTTATCGCTAGCCATCTGAAATTGAAGCACATGATTCTTCTTTGTGGCCACAAAATAGTTTTTATTTATTTTAAATAACTTGTGCATCTTATTCCAGCCTGAGTACTTTACCTCTCCTTTATCCTCCTCCAGTGAGTCGCATCCTGCTGTGATGCACAACCTTACAACATACTGTTTTTTTAAATTAAGGTTTCTTTTTATTAACAGTGCATGCAAGGTGGATATCAAGCAATCAAGATAAAAAAAAAAAACCCTCAAAAATCCTAGCTACATATATGTACGCGTTCATTTTCTACATTTTCTTCATTATTAGCACTCTTCAGGATCACTCTTACCCACGCAGTAAATATTGAAAACAGTCATATACAGGGTAGGTCTCCTTAGTCTTTTTAGAACAAGCGTAGTGAGTTCAGACTGTAACATAAAGCGGTCAGTCGCTGGGTCCTTCATGGCATAGAAAGCTGCTAAAAATATACTCACTCAGGTATATTTTGTGCTGATAAATATTTTCACGGCCCTTTGAGATAGAGAAGAAACACAATACAAACGTATAGGAATACCAGTCTGAATATTATAACAAAATAAATACATTTGCTGTGACGCAGAGCTGCCTCTCGTATATTTCTAAACACATTTACCTTCTTCAGTGCAGCTGCTGAAGGAGAATCATTCAGAAAAATAATTACAGGGTGATGAGCGATGTGAGGAAAGTTGGAAATTATAACCGGGGGAGACTAGCAGCTAAGTTTTGTGGGAGCTGTGGTGAATTATAGCCTGTGTACGGGGAGGGGTGGGGGTAGGGGTGGGGGGGTCGTAGCAGGTCCAATAAGTTGAAAGAAAACAACTAGATCTCCGTCTATCGGCCAGCGGAGGGCAGTAACACACAATAGAATTGAGGGACAGGAAGAAATGCAGCCCGTCTGCGCACACCGTAACAGTTAATCTCACAAAATGAAAACACTACAGCAGTCACATTATGCAAAATAACATTCAACTCCCCCCAAACCTCCACCTCTACGTGTGGCTGTTTTCAGAAGAGGTTGCATATCATCTCACCTCTGAGGGGATATATTGTATTTTGTCCAGTGGGTGCAAATACGGACATATGAACTGGAGCATCAGTGCAAATGAGGAAAGAGGATCCAGGTGGTCCACGGTTAGTTCTTCATATCATCGTTCACTGCCTCTGCCTCTTCTTTAAAATATTTTGGAGGACTTTTAAATACATTTAACTTCTTCAGTGATTTGTGTGAACCCTTTGGCAGAGTTTACGTGCGCATATGCAGTGCATGACTGAGGAGAAAAAGAATAACTTTTCAGGTGTTACAGATTTAACCACCTGCAGCCGACTAGTTGTCAAGGCCTGTGGATGAGGCAAGACTTGCTCAGATCCAGAAGCTTACATGCTTTAGGAACTGAAGACACTGTGTTCTTGGTTTATAACCACCAAAAACTGACAAGGAAACACGGAAAAGGTGTTTAAACGTTGGCTGATTCGGAACACTAAACTGACTTCGTTCAGTCTTCCCTGTAAGGTTTTCAAGATTTCTGACAGAAAACAAGAACTTTATAACACGGCTGAGCTCTAACTGGGTTTTCTCCTATAATATTTCAGGGGTGCATGAAGCTGTCAGTTATCCTATATGCGATTTAGCCATCTATAGTCAGAGTTTAGAGGAGGTGTCTTAGACAAATGACCGCGTCGGTCAGTCGAGACAAAGTGAGGTTACGGGATCAGGTAGCAGCAGTCCTGGTGTTTCTTCGAGAGATGACGAGCCTCCTGTGCTTAAGTTCAGAGTTTGTGATCGAATATTATCTAAAATCCTCTTCAGAATACCTCAGATAGTTCGACTGAGCCGTGCGATTGGACCGTATGGAGTTCACGGATATTTCCATACGCTCCAGCGCACAAGGCGAGAGCAGTCGGCGCCAGATTAAGTCAAGCATTCAAACGGATTCTGAATAGTATTTGTCTCTAGCCTCGCCTCAGTTTTTGCTGCTCTCTGTTGGAGCAGGTGGCGACTGCGTTTGCTCCTTCACCTCCGTCTGGCCTTCTTTCTTCTCATCCTCGTCCTTGAAGAAGAGGAGGGGAAACATACCGAGGATGCAGCCGATGCCCACGCCGATGGCTTTACCCTGCGAGCGGGAAGAAGACAACAAAGATTTTAGCAAAGCTGGAGAGATTTCTGCACATTGTTACCGTGGGATTATTCTTCATTTATTTCAGGATTGCATATTGTTCTCTAGGTGTGATCTTTGCAGGTCGGCAAATCCTAGAGAGAGCCTCAAATTTCTTTTTCTTTTATTTGCATAAAGCCCGCTTTATTGTTGTCTGATGAACACCCTCAGCTTTCTTAGCCTCTGTGCATCCCTATACTCCTTTATTTACTGAAAAAAGCTGATTTCTGTCTGAAAAACAGACCCAGTGGCCTTAATTTATACGAACTGACACATCCACAACCCACATCTCCAATCTGGTCTCCTTAACTGGAGCAGCTGAATCCACGAACCCTGTGGAGAAGCCATTTACACAGAGGTGGACAGGCTTCTCCAACCTGCAGCGCGAGTTATAATTCACTAGGTTCAATAAAGGCACAAATGTAAAGCCAATTGTCTTTTTATAACTGTGACTTGGAGCATTAAAAGTTGTTTATGTGACTGTAAATTGGTCTGTTGGGTCAAAGGAATCTTTATTGTCATTTTTTATTGAGCTCGGTGCTTTTCATGCCACACCTTCCCTCTTTACTGTAACGCTAACAAAGGGTTGGAAGACCGCTATGTTATTTTAGGCTTGTATTTATTAAAACTATTTCGTCACAAGCCACGGCAGCCTTTAGCAACCAGCCAGGTGCCAGACTAATCACTGCAGCTTATTATATTTCATGCTTCAGCACTTATAGCATATTAAAGATCGCCAGGTCCCATTTCCTTTTATGACATTTGAAAGATGGGCCCCGTCGCACGGACTTGTGTTACTCGTGTTTGATTTGTCAGCGTGCAAAGGCCTGTCCTGGTTTGATGTGCATTTTGCACAGTAAACAGAAACGCAACAGAAACACTTTTTTTTGCAGTAGTTTCACTCGCACATCAGGAGCCGCTTAGATTGGGGGAGCGACCCAGAGCAAATTCTGTAACCGTTTCTATACCCACCATGTGAGAGCTGACTCTTGTCTGCCACATATCAGCCTGTTTTGGGCTCAGGTCAGGAATCTGCATCCCCAACCGAGATGCCAAAGCTTCTACATAACCTGCCAGCCTGAGGAGAGGGAGAGACCGATGGAGGGAAAAAGAATTAAACAGGAGGGGACTTAACACAGTTCAGCAAACTGCAGCGACAGGATTATTCTGCTGATAGAATGCTCTATATATAGTGTACTGTGCAAAGGTCCTGAGCAACCCCTCTTTTATTTAATATTTTGCTATGGAAATGGGAAATAGGTGCAGTGACTTCTTGAAAAGCACAGACATGAATGGAAACACGAAATATGAGGCAAAAACATTTTGTGATTTTTCTCATTGAAAGCAAAAATACAAAGAAATGAGGAGTGGCTCAAGATATTTGCACAGTGCTGTATATCACACATGCACACACACAAACATCATCCATCAAAACTTTCTAATCAAATGAAGTCTGAACACCAAAGTCTTGTGATTTTGTTGAAATGTTATTGTGACCAAAAGAAAATCAAAGAAACGTTATGTGAAATAAAAAGTCTCACTCTGTAAAATGTGGCATGCACAAACCAATATTGTATCAAAGCTGGTTTTGTTAAAGGCTTCCGGCTATTTCTGTAACAGATTGAATTCACCGCTGCCTATTTGTGTTTGCATTGTTTCTGTTTATATAATCATCCCCCCGTTGATAATTTTCTCCATTACATATCATAATTCAATAAACCCATGCTAACATGATACTTCCCTACCAAGGGCAGCAAGGCAAACAACAACCAGAGTCGGTGCTAATAACGACAAAATAAATCAACAGATTAATGCTCCGGTCTGCTTCCTGTCGCTGATGTTCATAAACCCAGCAGGATGCCAAATCTCAACTCTAACAACAGATGGAGTAAAAGAGGAAGCTTCCAACAGTGTATAAATTAACTCAGTCCCAGGGCTTCGCGTGGATTTACACAGATCACGGACCAATGACGGATTGCAGCAGATAAAGAGTGCTCCACGGAAATCACCACGATGTAGAAAAATGAATAAGATTGTATTAAGAATTCTGGGTAAAAACACCCTAAAAAGTGCTCAAATAAATGAAGGAACACTTTCATTTAGATCAGGTCTTAATAGGGAAACAAATTCTGCTGGATCTCTATTCTGATATGGACTGGGTAATGCATTAGAAGTGAAAGGATGCCATATCATTTGACAGAAATGAAAATGATTATCCTACAGGGGGCCTCAGCTGTGGCACTCCTGATTGTGCTCAGGTGCCTCCGCTTGCTTCAGTTATGTGTCCACAACCTGACAGGTTTGGGAAAAAGTGTTCATTCTTTCCAGAGAGACACTTGGCTCAATAGTCCTGAAATAAAAGACTCTTGGAAACAGTGGGAATATTTCTACAGTTGGCCATGCTGGAAACGGAGCAAGAAGGTCATTGCTACGCTCCAGTGAGCAGTTAGAGCCACTTTGGTGTAAAATGGACATGAAGCGACAGCCAGCCTGCCAAATGTCATTAAAAAGAAAATTATCTGGCTGAAGCGAAAGTGGAGGAAGTGGACTCTAATATGCAAACGAAGGTAACCGACATAAACACTGTCATGTGACCCCACATGTGCCAAGGCACGTAAATATGGTGCAGGTGAGGCGGTTTTGAATGTGAGGGAAGAAATATGGGTTGACATTTGGACCCGGGTCGGCTTCACTCACTGGCACTAATGGATCCTCAGTCGGCTGCACATACAAATAAGCTGCAGCTGGAGCTGTTAGGGGAGCGATAAGCTGCACACAGCATATCTGAGAAAAAGGCAAGTCTGCCTGTGCATTTGTGACCGGGGGGGGTGCTTTCGAGCCCACTGCCTTTCAGGATGGGGCAGCAGAAGTAGTGGAAATAGGACTGATTCTTATCATAACAGATGATGAGCTATTAAGTCCTTATGAGGAGAATAAGTAGATTCATTAGACAATATTCTTTCTTACAGCATCTCAAGTGGATACACTGTAGCCATTAAGTCTCTAGTTTATGTTTTCTATTTCTATTTCGCATTTAAAATGATGGTTAAATTGAAGTAATTGAGACCACAGCTTTGAAGCTCAGTAAGCTACAGTGAGGGTGGCATTTGGTTTTTCTCTCCGCTTCTTTGAAATTCAGTCTCACCGCCGAGCCCCAATCCTAATTTCTTTCACATTCATCCACGGCTTTAGATCAAATTCATTCCAAATTACCCATGCTGCTCTTATAACAGCGGAGGGCAAAATAAATCAGCTCTGCATCCAAAAAAAGCCAAAACAAAATACTGCAGCAATCACAATGCTGGCATGATGAAATTTACTGAAAGGCCCGGGCGCATCCCAAAAAAACAAAATAAAACAAGACAGACAGGCTGTTCACTGTGTGAGAAGCAGACTGAAACAGGAGCCGAGTGAATCGCAAGCCCCAAAAAACACAGTTATACATTTTATCATTTGGAAAATTACATCTGGAGAAACTAAAAGCCATCACGTTAGAGTTACTCAGCTTGTGTTTGGAAAAAAACACACACACACACACACACACACACACACACACACACACACACACACACACACACACACAGCATTTTGTGCATTGACGAAATGTCACTACTGTTAATCTGTAAAGTTTAAAAGGCATCAGTCACACAGGCATTCACCTACTTTTTTTAAAGAAAGGTCATGGAATATAATCCAGATTATTCCAGGATTCAGAAGGAGTAAGGTAGAAAATGCAGGCATGATACGGAGGGTGATGCGTCTCCACTTTTGTATTCCCTAAAGATCCCTAATGTGCATTTCCTTGTCTGCCCCAGAAAGCCACCGATGCATTGCATTTGTAAGAAATTCATAAAACAGCTGAGGCTAAAGTCGACAGAAGCATTAGTAATAACCAGCTGAATGGTCAGAATGACTCATGAGCTCAATTATGGAGTTCAGATGGTTTCCTAGGTTTGCCGAAATACTTAAAAAACTCAGACGGAAGGAAATATTACAAACGTGGCCTAACATGAACTCCTACATGATAAAATATGTATGCACTGGCACATATGTGGAAACAGTTGTGCATATCGTTCAGCACTGTCACACACACGGAAGATTCTCTACAAGTGAGTCAGTATCTCTTAAATGAGCAAATTTCCTCTTAATTGTGAGGACTGAAAAGCATCACTGCATGACTGGCCAAGGGACGTGTTGCAGTGACAGCTAAGTCTGTGCACTTTGATTATATAATTGTCAAAATTTAGTAACTGGGAGTTGTGGAGGATCAGCAGGTTTGAGGCTCTTTTGCAATGTCCAGAGTGTTTATGACTCGTGTTACAGCACACTCATTAGCCTGCATGGAGTACGCCCTTAAGTTTACAGTGAAGACCAACTCCTGCACATCAAATATCATGCTGAAAGTGTACGTGGATATCAACCAAACAACTTTATACTGGCAAAAGGTACAGTATATAATTTTCTGTGTGTATATGATCTAAAAGCATATAATGTATATTTTACCCAAAGATAAGCATTCATTGGCTGCAGAGGGTTTCTGCATACTGACGTGACCAAATCAGGATCTTCTGTACATTAACCAGCAGAATTCAGCTAAGACAGAAAACCTAGTCTGGGACCAGGTTCAGTAGTTCAGAAATTACTTCATGATTAAATAAAACTTAAAGGCACTTCAACAAATGAAAGCTAAAGGAAGCTGCAGTTCACGGTAAGTTCATTAGAGGCATTTTAATCAGTCTCTAGAGCCTTTCATTTGGCTCATCTACGCAGGTGGAAAGTGAGTTCAGTTGGCTGAACATCATCACATCCATGCTGTTTGGGAATGGGAAGCCTGATCTTGTTCCAGGTGAACTAAATATGTCTGAAAGTGTGGCTGTAATCCAACTCACCAACAGAAAGCCATGTGCATATTTTCAGGTACATGCACAGGATTTTTTTATTTAGGAATTTTGCCAACTTCTGTTAACCAAACAGTTTGAAATCCAGCAGTAATATTTGCAGTAATTAGTCATCTGGGATCTCTGAGTCGGAGTTTACCTACAACCTCAGCAAGAAGTCTCTCAGCAGCCACTAAAGTGCCGCCGACTCCCAGTGTAATTTATAAGACGAGCGTTATGTGGACACTAAAGCGTTTCCTGTTAGAACAAAATCTGTATCGCAAATGTTGCTGTGAAAATCTCTTGTTGCAGCTCCACTGAGACTCTGCGGCAGACAAATGGCCTTCACACTCTTCGTCTCACCTTGATAAAGTGTCCACGGGGGCTCCACTTTCCTCTTTTGATTGAGCGGCAATCACACACTCGCTCACGGACGCGTGTGTGTGCCTACTGAGAGTGTTTACATGGACCACAAGAACTAGACTAATACATCAGAGGGAAAACACTGAGAAGGAAACAGCATATTCCACTTTCTGTCTGTCATCCATGTTCCCATATGTGTATGATTTACATTGAAAAGGAGGAGAATAAATGCATCCCATCATTGCATTCACCCTGGTGTTCCATTATATTAAGTAATGGGACTGGTTGAGCTCATGAAGCAGCTCAGGAAGCTGGTTATGATCCCTGTGGCCACAAGGAGGCGTTTAATCAGCTAACAGTCATGCATGAGCTGATGGAAGGATCTGTGAAACATGACCTTAGAATTCACAACTGCTGCTTTTAAATACACAATAATTTCTACTTAATCTATACAGACCTAATTCAATCCCATTTTAATTAAACCATACCTCTAGGACCTTTGTTTATAAATATCATTATTATTATTATTATCTGTGTATATTTGTGTGGAAAACGTGTTGCTGTACAATCAGATTAATGGCTCTTCCCTCCCTTGACTGATTCTAAATTTCAACTGAAGTGTTTGAATTTACCAAGTGTGTGTGTGTGTGTGTGTCAAATCTTACCCCAGTCCTGCCAGATCTGATACCAGGTTGCCCAGCGCAGCAGCTGTAGATAATGGGAGAAGCAGAGGCATGGGTTACAGACAAGAGACACTGTTTGCCAGTTTGAAGCTTGTACCTGCAGAAGTATAATACCTGTGATTTCACAACTGTAGTAGATCACAAAAGAGAAAAAGAACAGCCTGACACTGAGTGAGATAATAGCCTTTTTTGGGATGAGAAAAAAGAGGACTGGAAAGGTAAATGTGTCAGATGCAAAAGATCTGTGGAGCCGATTGTGGGTGAAGTCTAGTATACTTCCCTTACATGATGATGAGAGCTCTGCTTTATGACATCTCGTGTCTTTTCTGACTGTAGTGACATGTAAAAGAGGGAGATAAATGAGCTCTTCAGTCATCCTTGCATCCTTCTCTACTTTCCTTACACTGCAGTACTTGAGTGGCCATTCTCCTTACCGAAACGAAGCAAAATGCAGCATACTTAATTTATCCTAGTAATTATGGATTATTTCTTACAGCTATTTACTAATACAAAAGAAGGACGGAGCAATTACGGGCCAGTATTTTTCCGTAGGGCATGATGGATATCCCAAGTGCATTATGGGCTCATCAAAGAAGCAGAGGCACAACACACTGAAGAAGACCACACTGCTGCCGTTTTGCTTCTTACATGCTGTGGTGCAAGTAAAAGAGGACGAGGGAACGCTGAAATAACTTCACTGTCACCTGTTTATGCTTTGAATGTGCCGTATGGTACTGTAACAGCTGTGCCTAAAGACAGAAAATAAAGCCTGTGCTTTACTTCTGTTCTCTCAGTTGTCCCTGACCCTGAGTGCAGAGCATTGCTGCTGCAGCATTACAGAAACACTCCAGAGGAAACACACAACGCAACTGTGTCATCACTGCTGAGGCACAGTCATCATCTCTGGCTGGTCTCGAGCACTTTCATCTGATCTTTGAGCTACTGTAGCAATAAATATTAAACACATGACTCAGAGACAAACACTCTACTAGCAAAGTGTGCAGAGATACACGCATCCTGTGGCAAAGCATCTTTAAGCTACTGGTTTATAATCAAACTTATAAAAGCAAGCAGCTCCTTTTTCTGTGACAAGATCAACGGGCGACTTAACTAGAGCCTCTGAATGAGAGGCGAGAGCTGTTGCAACAGCTAGGAAAGTAAAGTGTGCAACTCTTGGCCCAAGAGTCGGTGCCAAAACACACAAAGCATATTTGGACTAAATAAGGTACTTTCAGCAGAAATCTTTGCACTGTGCACCATTAAATCTGACTGTAAATCAGCAAATACCACAAAGGAAAAGGGGCTTGTTGCTTTGGCTGATTTAGGTCAGATGAAGATTTTGTGTGGTTATTTAAACATTTTTAGTCAATTTCTAAATATAACGTTACGTAACGTTTTTTCAGTGTGTTTCACCTCATGTTGGCACTTAAACACAGAGAGCTGGCATTAGCCCATGCTTTGTCTTGAATTGTGTAACAGTACTTTATACCCTTAACAACTGCATTCTTGGCTATGCAGCAGAGGTAGACGCAGCTCACAATGTTCAGTCAGCTGAAGGAGGATACACGTGCAGGGGCATGTTTGGAAACTACCCAGCTTTGCGTGGTTGCTTTGAGGCAAGATGGCCACGTCAGGCGAATTAATCTACACTCTGAAGATGATTAAAACAGATGTAACACAATATCTTGCTGACGTTAAACACTGCACCTCTGTACAGCCACTGAAGAGACAGCAGTGATGGAGAGCCCAGCTTGAGACTATATTATGTGGTCAACCTGCTCAAATGTAATTACGAGACAAGGTTGGCTGTGCCTTTAATTTGCTGCTTTCTCTCCCTCTTCGGGGCCTTGGCATTAGATCTGATGCACATCAACAGACTGATGAGGGGGCGGGCCAATGCATCACAATTCAAGTAATTCTTAAGCGGCTACAAACACGGAAATTACAGTGTAACTGATATTCTGACAAACTTTATCAAGTAGGAAAAGGGAAGTCAATTAAAGAGACAAAGAGTAACAAAAAAAAATATCAGATTTTCTGTTTGTAATCTCTGATTTCTGGCTGGACTCTAAATATAAGCATTACATGTGAACTAATGCATAATGTAAATTTCTGGTATGTGGAAAGCAACAGGCTGTGAGAAGTTTGGGGATTTTCCCTCATTTATCACAGTTAATCGCTGTATCATCACAAACAGACTGCATGTAATTACCAACTTAATCCCACTCAATCACAAACTTGCAGTGTTTGAAGCGACAAGGCTGTAAATTCATCAAGCAGCACACTCTTTTCTTTAGTTTACTTTCAGTTTTTAACCTTTCTGTTACTGTTATCAACATGCTTCCTTCACACTGTATTTCTTGGGAACTTTCTAAAACTTTTTTGCCTAATAATTGACAGTACTGTCAACCTGATGGAGCGAACAGATTCAAGTGGAAGCAGGCAAAAAAGGAGCTTTTTACACCTGAAGCAAAACTAGAGAGCCTGTCTGCATGTGAACTATTCACTGACGGCTGCTGTGGGATAAATGTGGAATGAAACAATGTGAAGTTACAAATGGGAGACAGCGGGAACATTTTACACTAGTTGTATTGCTCCTGTACAAGCGGTCATAATTTATAGGCGTGCATGAACAACACTCTCTACGGTGACAAAAACAGGAGTATACCTACACTCAGCAGTACGTAGCCTTACGTGCTTCTGTTCTCACTCAAAGTTGAAAATGTGTGTTTGCATGACGCAGCTGGAGCTGTACAAAGGCTTCAAGTGTGCAAACTGAAGCCTGGAAGCACCAATTCTGTCAACAAAGAAATTTACACTTCTTTTTCTTTCAGCTTGCTCCCCCCCTTAAGGGTTGCAATGGATCTCCAGCTCACCCTGTCCTTGGCATCCTGTTCTGTTGCACCAACCCTCTACATGTCCTCCTGTACTGCATCTGTGAATATTCTCTGAGGTTTTCCTCTTTTTCCTCCTGCCTGGGACCGCCGTATTCACCATCCTTTGTCTAGTATTTCTCAACCTTGCCTCTCTAACTTTGTCAGCAAACCTTTTTTAAAATTTTCCCTAATTTCCCAAAAGCCCAAAACAAACAAAAACCATAAAACCCCCTTAGTTTCACCTCATATTTATCAGCATTGTTGCACGCTCAACCACTTGGTTTGTTTGCGCACCACCAGTTTGACCAGTCTCATCAATCAAATGTTCTAAACTGTGCACTGGGAAGAAAATTCACTCTCACTAAACATGAGTAACAATTTTGAATAAAATCAAACTGAAATAGATCAAATCAAATGTTTATTTATTGAAAAACCTCATCTTTAAGGAAAAATGTGCTTGGTACAAATCGAATGTATGCCAACCAAAATGACCTCTTTAATGCAATACTTTACATTATACTTATTTAACAGAATTACACTGAAACTTTACCTGTAATTAATTAGTTAGAGTTAGAATTTTGGCCAAATAAATCTTTTTTGAGTGTAATTCTTTCACCTCATATTCATTGTTCATTTTGAGCTGTAGTCTTTTCACATCATTAAGGCTGTTTAACTGAAGTAATTAGGAAAGTCAGCAGTAGACGATTCATGCAGCTTCCACGCTCATCGAGTGAGCAGAGACATTTTTGCCTGCTCGAAGGTGATTTGTCGTCTTCACTAGAGACTTGACATTAGTGCTAAATCACTCTGGACCGGGTTAGATAACTGCAGCATTTTAGTTTGCAGACCCCCGAATGCCCTCAATCTAGTACGAATGAGTAAATGGGGTCTGAGTGATAGTGTGTTAAGGCTGTGCTTAAGGAAAGAACAGAAGTCCTCTGTGCTTCTTGTCTCCGAGTGGCTCTGCAGTAGATTTAGAATTTGTTTTTAAACTACTAGTTTAAGGAGGGTGTCTGCTACAGCTCACTGTCAAACCCGGGTTAGAAAACCTCTCCACACAAAGGTAACAAGCACTCCCATCAAACTTCAGAGTGGCCTCTCTAAAACTGAATTTTGCACATTCTGCCTGATAACCTTCTCTCTACGAGTCCCACCATGCCTGAAATTGCTTCAATCAAAATTCCAATCATCCATTCAATCGATTCACTGGGAATGAACTGAACAAATGGAGAATTTTCTTTTTTTTAACTGAAACTTGGCTGACTAGAAATATATGGAGAAGGGTTTGAAGTGAAAATTCAAATGAGTCTTGTCTACAGTGTATCCCTTATAGATCCATTTAACTGGAAAAGGTCAAGTCTTCCTTTTCCAGTCTCTCCAGGTGAAATGGAATTTAAAAAGCCTCTGGCTCTTGGACAAAAGATCAGTTTACCCAATCTGCTGCATGTTTAAAAGCTTGAGCTAAAGACAAAGAACTGCCGTCACCACCAACAGCAACAGAATCACACGCAGCACTAAAAGGGAGGGAAATGCCCCCTGCTCTTCAACTCTGCTTCGATTAATGACAATCTAAAGGACGCTCGCTTTGTTTGAGTTGGACAAAAAGAAAAACACTAAATTTGAAGCACTGAGTGATACGGTCATCCCAAAGCTAATGTGTGTTCATTCTCACTTAGGGTAAAGTAAGGGGCTCTTTTAGACACGGCGAACAGGGGCGGGCGATAACAAAAATTCTAATGTGCGTCGTCAAGGAGATATTACAACACCCATTCAATGTGCTTATGAACAGCATTAACATATTCATGAAGTTTTCCTTATCATAGCCAGCCGCTCTTCCTCCTCTCTTTCTTTAATCTGACCTCGCTTTATAATTATTTTTAAATAGTGTCACACTTCCATGATTAAGGTTCACTCTGTCAACACGTCATCTAAAAGTGCCTTTTCTTCCATTTGGAGACTTGGCAGTCAGCTATGATTTAGCATGCCGCCACATGAACGTGAATTACTCTCAAAATTGAATAAAATGCAATAAATAAATGACTGATTTGACTGTTTTACAAGCAGATATTCTCGAATCTGAATGTGACACATATACAATACATATGTAACACACGTTTATAGAATTTACCAAGTGCAGCACTGTGGGTGATCCTCCTTCTTTTGCTGTTCAAGGTCTTCTACATAACTCATATAATTAATAATTTAAAAGGACAATACAGGAAATGAAAACATGTTTTCAAAAATAAAACAGATTCAAATACATTACGAGATTCTCTGACCTGCCATGGTTGAAATGCCGAGAACCACGCCGATTGATAACTCAATCTGTGTGCCCTGGAAAAAACAAGAGAACAGAAGCTCATTTGTACAAAGAGGAAAGCTCAGTGCAGGCTGTTGTCTGCATCTCTTTGCAATAGGGGACTCAAGCCAGGGTGCCAAGCACCTGTGTAATTTTGTAGTTAAATCACCTTCCTTTAGCATCTATGTCACTAGTTCTGCTTCAAACGTGTGAGGTTCTGGCTGGACCGGAATTTCAATTTTCATCAATTTATCACAGTTAATAACCGTGTCGTTACAAAAAGGGTCACACACAATTGCCAACTTGACTCCATTCAATCATAAACTGATAGCAGAATGACTACGATTACCATTTTTAATGCACATAAGCTGCTTTGAATGCAGCAATTGACAGCGAGCGGTTGCAGACCTGGTTCCTCGTCTTCGTAGCAGCCATGTCAAAGGCAACGAGACGACCTTAAATCACTCGCAAAGCTCCTAATCTCAACAAAGTACTATTTGTAAAACTTAATCTATACATAGTATAAACTTTAAATGCATTTTTCAGTCTTTCGGGTTGCATTAGCTACCTCCACAGACTGAGAGAATAAAGTGGTAGTGGCTACCTTTATATTCCCCGCTCTGACTAATCAGATGGGACTGCATGCCCCATGAAGCTGACACTTACAGCAACAATCATGATGCAGTTGTCCAGGAATCCAAATCCAACGAATGGGAGTGCATTGTGCAGCAGAACTGTAAAGCAAGCAAACACAACAAATCACTGTCAGACACATTATAATGTGATTCAGCATGGATAGACAACAACGCATCACACATCTGGAAGTGAAATGAGAACATTAGACACAAAACGCCTCTGAAGCCATAAGAAGCTGTAAATCAGTATCAGGCAGTGATACATTAGAGCATGCTCATTAATGTGGTACGGGGTTAAGTTGTTCCGTCTTATTTCTTTAGCACTGCCGCTGGTAAAATGCAGACAGCTAGGAAGCCAGCGGGTGAACACTAGACTCTTGGTAAGGTGGAATGAATTTTTAAAACAGGAAAGAGTAAACAGCATCATAAATATCAAGAAAATCCACTTGCAGCAGTGCGTGCGTGCATACTATAGACAGTCTGATGTACCGATGGTGCTATCAAAGTGAATTTTAAAATGTCATCCACCGCCCCGGCAAAGTATATTCAAGATTAAGTTCAAGTGCAGTTCAGTTTAGTTTAAGTGACAGATGTGCAGTAAAGTTTGAAGCATAATCGCCACGATGCCAGTCTTCTGTACGGATCTTGTAACGCTGCAGCTCTCCTTCAGCACGCTGTGAGAACTTTCAATCCTGCTGTGAGCGCCTGAGCTCAACACGATAAACACCGACACACTCAACACTTAAACAGACTGACACCAGAGGCAATCCTGACCTTCAAATGTATGCTGAAACGGAACAAAGAGCGCACTCCGTGTGGTGTTGGGTTTGAGTGATTCCCTACGGAAACAAACTGGAACTCGAGTGTGAAATTTAACAGCTCCTCTTAACAGCAGTTAGTGAGGTCAGTCGGGAAATCTCAATATTTGGTAAATGATTTGCCTCTTTATTTCTCAAACGTGTTTTCAGATCCTTGATGCGTCACATTTTTATTCTTAACTCAGAAAAATGACTTTAGAGTGAAGCTGTCTGTAGAGATTTAAAAGCAGTGAACACCACGATGCTCTGAATTTGAATTTCACAGCAAGGGCCTGTTATCTTAACTGGTCTCTGCTGTCTCATTCTGCACACTCTGAGTTTAACCCAATATTAAAAAATGACTCCTCTGGCCATGTTAGCTCTAATTATAACAGTCAGCTGGGGGACATTTTTCCCTGTTGGTGGGGAAATTTCAATTAGGAAATTTGAGGAAATCACGACTGCTCATCCTTAGTTTTCCTTTTTGTGACTCGATATGAACTTAAGACTTTTCCTCTAGTATCAGCTCAAAGTTTGCTTTCTACAGGAAAAGGTCTGGACTGTTTTATCTGGCTCCTCTAATGCTTTCCTGGGCTCATCACAGCTAGCCTACAAGAAAGAAAAACTCAGAACTTGCCAAAGTGAATATTTGAGATGTCGCAGGCATTTTTTTTGAAACTTCATTCCTCAGGTGGACTCCCATCCATCGCAGCTTTCACAAGTTTTCATCCCTGAGATGGATGCAGTGGGTTTTTTCATAATCTCCTAACTCCCGGTAGGAAAAAATAAGGCAACGATACACACAACAAGAAGATGGAAATTATCATCACAAATGTGTGCGACACCAAAGTGACAACAGGCTGAGTCAGTGTTTCACTTGAAGTTTGTCTCTTCTGTGTCAGCTCAAAAAGACAAATGCTCGACTCCAGAGGAGACTAAATATTTCCCACACAAAGCGGCTGTTGTGACAAAGATCTGTTTTTGTTAAATATAAGACAGACGAGGAGGAGAAGCTTCCAAACCTTTAAAGTGAAGAGAGAAAGCTGAGCTCATGAGATCACCAACAGAGTGAAAAATGCCCACACAGCCTTTGCAGTTGGATTACATCCTTTCTTTGTGAGCACAATGAGAAAAACCCAACTCAGCTTTATGCTGAAGCTTTTCTGGCTGGTCCCTTTTAATCTTGCGGTTTTATATACTAATTCAGGTTTATTTCATTTCATTTTTCTTCAATTTCTCTGTGTTTCACATTATTTTTATTAGTTACTTCAAAAGAAATGCATGCTTCAAATGTTTTCTAATACAAACCCTCATGTTGGGAAGTGCTGACTGGTTTACACAAGATGATCCAGGATGTAATAACGGACAACTGTACAAACAGAAAACATGTCTCCTTATACAAATTCACCATCCACCCACACATCCATGCGCTTAACCCCCGGTATCTATTCCAGCTGTTATCGGAGGCCAGCTGGTAGATATGAAACCACGACTTCCTTGTTGCAAAGTAACAGTGCTAACCACAGCACACGTGCATAATAAAATAACACCTTTAAAATCTACTTTTAGCTGCATACATAATTTAACAGGTTGTCACAGGCTACTAATATTAAGTGTGCTTTCTTAAGAATCATTACTAGAAAGAAGCAGTGATAAAGGGTAGATGATGAAATAGCTCATCCATTTTTTACCCCTACCCTTCCTTTTTCCAAAAACATGTTCTGTTAGATTTTCTACTATCATATATTAGGGAAAGCCTGAATTAAAAATCGCTTCAAAGAAATTGAACAAGGCACAAATGGACTTAGGACTACGTGCAACCAGAATTGTTCTCCATTTTTAAGCAGACTGTTGTTCCGGATATTATTTTCAGAGTATAATTTGATGATGTACAACTTCACACATTTGCTGTAGCAATGTTTATTATAGTGAGCCATTACATTAATAAGAACTAAAGTAGATTTAAATATCAGTAATATTATATATGATGGAACAGCTACATATTAAAGGTACAGTGTGCAAAATCTCACCACTAGAGGTCAGTAGATTCCAAATTGCATTCAAATTTGTTTTTATTTTTTTTTGTTTTTGTTTTCTTACCACTCCCAATTCAAGTGCATAACCATAGCTATGGTGGCCAATGTAGGACAAAAAACTCTGGCCGTTGTTCATCTCTAGTGAGTGTAGGCCAGGGGTGTCCAACTCTGGGCCTCGAGGGCCGGTGTCCCGCAGGTTATAGATGTGTCCTTGATCCAACACAGCTGATTTAAATGGGTAAGTTACCTCCTTAACATGTCTTGAAGTTCTCCAGAGACCTGGTAATGAACTAATCATTTGATTCAGTTGTGTTGATCCAGAGTGATATCTAAAACCTGCAGGACACGACCCTTGAGGCCTGGAGTTGGGCACCCCTGGTGCAGCCTGTCAGTCCACTGTTTACCTCAGCTGGTCTCTATGACTGTTTACTTTGGAAGCTGCAAAACTTGTGAAAGGAGTCAGATACAAACTGAAGAGAAGCTTCTAAACGTTGACAGTGATCCTGAGGTGAATTGTTTAGGAAATCCTGAACTTTTCTGTCAGTGACGGCTGCTGTTTTTGCTGCTGTTAACTAGCATTAAAGAATGTTTCCTTAAAGTGGATCGAACATTGTTGGACTCTGAGACTTATTGAATAAACTCTCATATGATATGAGAATCCAATCAAACTGCTTATCACAGCCTAATATTAGCTGGCATAATGTTAGCTCATAACCAGCTGTTGTTGGTGCATGTTAATGCACATCCTCGTGTGTTAGAGCTCAGACATCAGTTCAGCAGGTGACACTTGAGGTGAGAAGGAAGATGTAGTTTTATCGAGTCGCGTTGTTTCTTTCCTTCTTGTCTTCACTTCTTTGGTGAAGAGGACCCGTTCTCAGATAATAAAGCATAGATATTCATATACTGAGTCTGACACTCTGCACGGGAATGCTTACGAGTTTTCTTCTTCTCCACCTCTGGTATACTATGTATGTGGCCAGTCTGCAGCCACATTCATAAAACACTATTACACTGAACAACGATGTCCATCTCATCTGTACTCGAGATGAAGGGACAACATGGTGGCTTCCATAAATCGCAAACCTTCTCCTATCTAATTTTATTTATTAATTCTAAGTTTACACATAAATTCAATCCATCAATTTGTTCTTCTTGCTCTTAAATAACCTCAAAAAACAACTGATTTTACATTTAAGTCATTATGACCTCAGACTCAGAGGCTTTTTTACTCCTTATTAGATTAAATTTGGATCCATTAGGTCCATACACAAAAACAACACATTCACAATGAGCCATTAATTAAACTGGTCCTCATTAACTTTCCTAAACTGACTGACTGTTAAATGAGGCATGTCCTAAAAGATTAGTGAGCAATTTTCTATGAGTACTCATCTTGTAAAATGAAAAGGATGAAATATACAGAGACACACTGAGGAGTTAATATATCTGCCAAGAACAAAAGGACCTCTTACCATATCTTAACTGTGCTGCAGTAGGTGGTGCAATTTCCAGCTGTCCTGGAAAAAGAAGAAAACAAATATTAAAGAAAAACATTTCTATTGAGGAGAACGGTCAGCATAATTGAGAGACACTTTTAAATGGCAAAAAAATAAAAGCAGAGAAAAAGAAGAAGGAAGGTATGCAAGAAATATGACATGAGAGGAGCGAAGAGGAAAGAAAACCACACCTCCCTCGACTGAACAAATAAATATGGATATGTGGATATAGACTCACAGTAAAACACAGTCTTACAGTCCTACATGCCTGCTTACACATATTAAATGGACAAAAATGATGGGAGACAGATTAAAGAAAAAGCTAACCTATTAAAATTAGTTTTTAGCAGTTATTTAAAACAAACCACAGATAGGCCGATGAAGGTCATTTCAAAGTTTAGGAGCTACAACCTCAAAACTGTGATCACCTCTAGTTTCAAAATAAGAGCACAAAAGGGTTAAAAGACTCAGATAGCATGATCGGAGACGCCAACGATTAGAATAAGGTCTCTATATAACTCTGCTATATGTAGGCCATGCAGGACTTCATATGTTATTAATAACGTTTTAAGTGGATTATGAATTTCTCTGGAAGCTTGTGAAGGGAAGTGAGAACAGAGGTGATGTGTGAGCACCAGCCTGGCTGCTTCCAAAATTAGGGTTAAAGTGATGTCAGAATATAATAACTGTTGCCAAACAAGCTTATCGGGAGACTCGCCATCATACTGATTAGCGTGAATGCATGTGGTGCCAAACAATTAGAGCCGAGACCCAAAGATTCAAATATCTGACACACACAACATACAAAGTTTACTGAGATTTTATTAGCTGAACTTAAAGTGAAGTTAATGGGATGCAACCTCTATCTGTGAGCCTGGATTGCAGAGTAAAATTACTGTCAGACTATATGCCACATTTACTCAACAGCCACTGAACTGTGATGCAGCACAATGACCTGCTGTAGAGAAATAGATAATTAAATTGATTTTAAGGCTAAAGACACAAGACAAGATCACTTCTTCTGCAGGTCCAGTGAAATTGGATTTATTGCCATGAGGTCAGTGGAAATGTTAGTCCACATAACGAAGCCTGCTCCGTTATTTCCAGGTGTTATTGCACCACTGCAGGGTAAACCAGGCTGGAACAGGTTTGGATTATTAGTAGTGAAGGGGACTAAACTCCCAACAGACACACTCCTGCTTTCCCTCCTTGGACCTTTTCCATTGATTTTGCTACAAGCTATTAAGAACAAATACAAAACAAATATTACAGCCAAGTATTGATTTTTAGGGGAAAAACTATTAACTTTTGTTTTTACTTAATTAGAACAAAAAAAGCTTGAGCACAATTTAATACTTTCAAATCACTTAATGGTTTTATTTATGTTACAGTTTAGTTTAGAAGTTTAAATTTGAACCTGGTCGATCACAGCATGAATGGGAAACTAAAAATAGTTTTCTGCTTTCTTTCCTCCACCCTGTGGACATGCCCCCACCCATTGCCACCCATGTTCAGTGTGACATTATGAGCTCTACAGTCTTCAGTTCAACTCCCGGCTCATGCAGCTCACAACAGAACGCAGGGGTTTTTTCTCTGAGCTTCTCACTGGAACAAAAAAAATGCTGCTGACATCTTAATACAAAATATATTCATCAGCAAAGTGCATACACAGACACACACTGATCTGTCAGTGCTTCCAGTTTGTGTATAAAGAAATATTATTATCCCATTTTCCAAGTTTCTGGACAATTATGTTGCTTCCACAGGCATCAACCATCCAACTACAAGAGATGGAGATCTTATCCACGGAGGATGGTTTACTTCCTTCCTGAAACCATTTGTTTCCATTTATTGCTCATCCAGGGGCTGCTTCAGGATTTAATTGAAGACCTTTCAGTGATCATCAACATCAGTGAGGCAGTAACCATTAAACCTTCCTGGTGCGCAGTTATCCTCACCTGCCTTACAACACTAACATTTGTTAGAAAATGGAACTTTTCAGTAAAGAAAGATGGATCACCGTTTTAACGATACACCCCCACTTTTTCATACATCAAAGCAGCGTTTAACACCACCCTACGAGCAAAACATATGAAATTAATTTCACATCATCTTTAACATTTTACAGGAAGTTATCCACGAGGAAGTGAGGGGAAAAGATATCAAACTCTCTGCTCCCTGGTGAATACCCACCAGTGTTAGATGGATGAATCGCACATAAATCAAAGTTGTGAAGGTCAGCTGAATCAGTCCTCAGCTGACGCCGGTGTAGCAGTGTCAGGTCATGTGCTGTGAAGGGCTCAGACTGCGTTCAGCATGGCTCTGTCTCAGTCTTCTTCTGTTTGCTGCTTCCTGCTGTTTGCTTGTAACATCTCAAAACTTAAAAAAAAAAAAATCTAATGAATCGGTTTACTTCCACGCAGAGACTGATCTTCGGGATATTTGGATAAACACTTGAAACATTTATTATCTTTTTTTTTTTTAAAAGTTAGTACGTGTAGAATTATTTAATAGCTTTATATATCATACCCAAGCAAAAAGAGGGACTGATTCAAGGATTTTTGAATTACATTCAGAAATGGGGGCAACCGATCAGAAACTGATACAGCATTAAAACTGCACTAGAAAACACTGGGCATGACTTTTAGGCTCATCACCTCTCTATTAAATAAGATGCAGTGGTTCCACACATGAAAATTGTTTTGTATTGGGGAACTTCTCGTACTTTGTTAAGTATTTTGTTAAATCAAGCCAAAGAAGCAAAATATTGTAAAATAATGTTACAAATCATGCACTGCAAGTTAATTTGTGTCATGTATTAGCATCAAAATATATATTAAAATATACTTAAAATATAAAGGAAAAAAAAAAATCTATAAAGAGATTTTATATTTTATGCTCATTATCTAAATCAGCAGAAATAATTAATATAAAACCATTCTCTTATTGCACTGTCCTCTTTACAGTATCCCAGATTAAGATCATTGGGGGTAGTGGGGTGGTAATTAAATTTTGGAAGCTGTGGCATGTCTGGCCCCCGGGGCCCCCCTTTTAGATACACCCCTGGAAAAAGTGCTGACTCTCTTCAATTTGAAGCTGGAAATCAGAATTACTATGTTATCAATGCAGACTTTAAACCAGAACGCCTGCCTCAAGTCAGACTGAAAACTTGAATCAGCATCACCAACCCCAACTTAACAAACAAGATGGTAGTAGTACAAAATAATAGTAAGAAGCCGCTTTTACTTATTATTTATTTAATGTAAAGCCCATTAACTTCAGTTATCAGGTACCAATAATCCCTGAATCCACTAAATTTAAATATTATCAGCTTTTGAGGTGTCTGGCTCAGTTTTGTACCAGAAGGCATGAAGTTCTCATGCGCACAGTGCAGGCCGTGATCGTGCCGATGGAAGAAATAGTGTAATAAACATCATTTCAACTCCAACCAGCAGTCCGTACATGCTGCATTTTCTCATCACTTTAAAAAGAATGAGAGAAAATGAAAGCACATCTGAACCACTACACATCAGCACTCAAATAAAAAAAAGAAATAAATATTAAAGAGGGACAGATTCCTGAAATGATTTTTCACGTAGCCATTTATTATGCCCTGATAGCTGACATGGCTCTCTGTTGCCCCCAGAACTCTCCTATATTGATCGACTGGAGCCTCAAATCCCCCCGAGCTGCTGAGAGACTTAAATTTTAAAAGATAAGAGTGGTGGGAACGTTGAATGGGTCGTGATAAATCGCTAACTATGACTATGAAACAGAATCAGCTGCATCTGATAAAGACTGTGTTTACACATAAACAGACTACACATTTCAGCATTCTGGTCACAGATGATGCTGTTTGCAAGATCAGGTATAACACTTGTGTGAAGGATTTATTTCACACAGGTGTAAAGTAAAGCCTTCAATTAGCTAAACTGTAAAACTCACTTATTCACATGAATTTCCTGTAAATCCTAAATCTAAAAAAAGCTACTACTTTGAATTTGCTCTATATTTCAAAGTCATTGCATAAGTGGTAGTTGGTTTGGGTCTACCCACAGAATATTTGCTTTGTTTTGCTGTTTTATTCCTCCCTCTATGAGAGTGTTGCTGTGATCTCAGAAGAAGGCGAGAGGAACTCACAGTGTGTTGTCTTTGTTTTGCTTTGACAAACGGCCACACTCTCTCGGTGCTGGTACAGTACGAAACCAACGTGTGAAGAGCTTAGTTTTGTAAATGGGAGATAAGTATGAAGAAAAGAAAAAGGCGAACAGCCCCAGCGACAGCAAAAAATATGTTGAATAAATGTCTGTCAGTCCATTCTGAATTTCATTTCTCTCCATAGAAATGACAAATACAGGCACTGTGAATTTCAGCTTTAGTCTGAGAGGGTAAAGCAAGAACTACTGCAAGGACATTTCTGCATACGGCAGTTCAATGCAGTGTTGTGTGTGTACCTGTCTCTGTTAGTGTGCATGTCTCGCATGTTATATACTAAAACATTATTGGAGAGAGCCTCGATTTTAGAGGGATGTGTTTCTGTATGAATCTATGTCATTGTTTTCAGTGTGTGTGTGTGTGTGTGTGTGTGTGTGTGTGTGTCTGGGAGAGAAAGAACAAAGGTTCAACAGAAGAGGAACAATTGAAGGCTGGAGCCATTCATCAGCTGCACAGCACCTTGCTATTCCCCTATGATATATGAGACAGGAGAGAGGAAATTACACAGCACAAAGAATGTGGACCTGGTGGACAGGACAGTCGTTAGCAAACACAAAATGGGAACAATTTTTTTTCCCTTGGGGGGTGGGGGGGACTTTTTAAAGGTGCAAACAAAGCTGAAATTAATTAGTCTACAGAAGGATGATGATTACATATTATAAAAAGTCAAAGACAGTGAATTAAATACTCAATAAAATATCAAACACATGCTTTTGGATCTAAAATCTAACTAGAAAATGCACCTTAATATTTTTCTTTTACTTTTAGTGCCCTGCAATATGCTTCTGAATGTTAAAATTCATCCACCGAATGTCGAAGGTATCATGAAAGCTGTTTACTTGCCATTGGGAGCAGTCTGCCAGCTACTTGAGCCAAAAAAAATCTGAGTGACCCAATGCAGTCCAGAAAAAAATGAGTCTTCAGCTTTTGTTTTCAACAGAGACTATTTCAGTTTTGCTCAATTTGAGGACGACAGTATTGGCCTTTAGCAACCCCTACTATGTGCTCGGGGGAGGAAGTTCTGAATGTCATATCACAACATGAATGTCTGCTGAGAGAAAATAATGAGTAGTTTCTCATTAAACGCAGAACAACCCTGTCAGTTTACTTCTATGAGAAGAAAACACAAAGCACTGGAGCATGAACCTACACAAGCAGATGCATAATCCAGGACTTATATTTCAGAGTAGTATTTTTTTTCCTCTGAGCTCATTGAACTCTAAATGGCAGGTAGAAAAAGAAATAGAGCTGTCTGTTTCCTCAGTGCCAATTTAGGGAGCTGGGGAAGCCCTGAAAGAAAACTCAGAAACAGACAAAACCACCACCAATCCCTGCAGAGATCCCCTGACAAATGGAAAACCACTAGAGAAGAAAAGGAAAGCAGGAAGTGCAGTTTCAATTTTGCCTTTGATTGTCCAAAGGTTCACATTGGAAGCTGTGTACAGCGGCTTTACCTGCACTTAACATTAAGTGGCAACTTTGTCAGGTACACCTGTTCAACCGCCCTTATCTCCAGTATCTTATCAGCAAATCACAAAGCAGCAACTCAGTGCATTTAGGCATGCAGACTTGGACAAAACGACGTGCTGAAGTTCAAAGCAAGCATCACAATGGGGAAGATAGGTGACTTTGAACATGGCGTGATTGTTGGTTCCAGACAGAGTAATTTAGAAACTGCTGAACTGCTGGGATTTTCCAGTGGAACTCTCTCTAATGTTTACAGAGAACGGTCTGAACAAGAGGAAATATCCAGTGAGTGGCAACAACTGCTTCAAATTGATAGGAAGACAAAAGTAACTCAAATAACCTCTTGTTATAACCAGGGGTATACCTTGAAGAAATGGGCTACAGCATCAAAACACACTCCTGGTGCCACTCCTGTTGGGTCAGAACAGTTCACATGGGCTCAGCCAAAATGCAATAACAGAAGATTGGAAAAATACTGATACTAAGGTCAAACTAAGGTCAAACGACTTGTAAACACCCCAACAAGTAGTGTTGATGAACACGTCCATCCCTTTATGACCACATTGTACCATGTGACAAAGCTCAGATCAGCTCAAACTGGTTTCTCGAAATGACACTGAGTGACTGTACTCAAATGGCCTACGTAGTCACCGGATCTCAATCCAATGGAGCACCTTAGGGATGTGGTGGATCAGAAGATTAACATCATGGACGTGCAGCTGTCAAGTCAATATGGACCAAAATCTCTGAGGAATCTTGGCCAGTAAAGTCATATTTTTGCTTGGTGTCAGTCATATAATAATAATAATAATAATAATGATGGATTGCATTTATATAGCGCTTTTCGAGACCCTCAAAGCACTTTACAATTCCACTATTCATTCACTCTCACATTCACACACTGGTGGAGGCAAGCTAGAGTTGTAGCCACAGCTGCCCTGGGGCAGACTAACAGAAGCGAGGCTGCCATATTGTGCCATCGGCCCCTCTGGCCATCGCCAGTAGGCAGTAGGTGAAGTGTCTTGCCCAAGGACACAATGACCAAGACAGACAGAGCTGGGGATCGAACCGGTAACCTTCCGGTTACAAGATGAGCTGAACCACGGTTGCCCAGTGGTTCAGGGGATTGGGAAGTGTATGTCCACTATGCAACAAATTGGTCTTAAATATTTAAAGCCCCACAAGCATGTGACATAAACCATCAACACATTTGTAATAAATCAAAATTTTAATCTGAAAAACGTCAAAAAGTGCAAGCTGGCGTAATCAATACTTTTCTCAAATAACTGTGGAATTTCAAAGCTCATACTTTACTACATATTCTCCTGCTCCCCTCCAGCTCTGCAGAGAGAATTTTACCATCTTTCAGCTCATTGTTTGGTTTTTGTTTGGCCTGCTTTCACTGCTTGTCTTTTAACCACTGATTTCAGACACAGCAGGCAACCAAAAAGACGCCTGCACACTACAAAAACCAACAAAAAGCACAGATGCACCAAGTTCAGAGTTATCTTGTAAAAACGGTGAAACATTTAGCAGCTACATGTTCATTTAAATTCTGTTTCACAAAGGAATACCAAGGTTAGCGAGTTGCTTAAAGCAGTGAGGCCAAAGCAGCAAACCAGCAAATACAGGGCTGGAGAGAAATTAACCTTGATAAGCAAGTGCTGACTTGAGCATTATGGGGCAATCGGCAGCCACAGTCAGCCAGATATATCTCTAAGGGGCCAGGTATAAACCAAGGAGACATTCTCATCCGAGTACAAAAGTAAAGGATGGAACGACAAAAGCAAAGAGAAAAGCTGCTCGGAGAAGACAAAAGGTAAATATGCAGTGTCTTGAGAGGTTGTGATACCTTGTGGGAAAGAAAAGACATTTTTTCCATCCTTGTCTCTTAAGCTTTTGACCTCGTGATGAAATGGACAGGCTGGCCACAACAAACACCACCTTGAATGTCAAACACATCCCGCTGTGCATAATATTACCTGGGCTTCTGTGATGCCTGTATAATTTGATTCATGGCTCGATCCATCTGCCTAGACTTCACAAAAAAGAGCAACCATATGCAGTGATTTTCCGCCCCACTTTTGTCCCCCCCGTATAAATTATAAAAGTTCCAGATTGGCACCAGGCTGAAAGACAACGTCACAGTCTTTTATTTTTAACTTTATTCCCCTTTTTTAGACTAACCCTTGATTTTCTCCTTTGCAAGGACTTGCAAGAGGAAGCAACTTCATGTAGTACAAGAGTCACAGCTGTGGAAAAAAAACCCCCACTACGTTGTTTTTGCCATTTGCCTCCAGCAAACAGCAAATGTATTTGAGCCTTTAGGCAGGTAAAGTAACTGACAGTAAGGGAAGCAGGAAACGGGGTGCCATCAACAATCTGTGACATACTGAGCATGAATGACAAGAAAATCTGGCACTAAACAAGTCCAACTGCCAGGTTTAGAATCTATGAGTAGACAGGTGAGAACAGGTGTGTGTGAGTGGGTGGGAAGGACAGGTGCCTGGGATTGGTACAGTCTGAGGACATCTAGTGGCTGCATGGAGATTTTAGACAGTAAACAGCCACTAGATGGCTCAGCAATATCATCTTAAATCCAAACAGGTTGATTAGCCTTAATTCAAAGACCGAGGCGCATGTCATTAACCAACCACAGTTCGTTGGTAAAAAGCTGCAGGAGTGCTTGCCCAGTTCCAATCCTGGATGCTATTACTGTTCAGCAGCTTTTGTCTCCTTTGAGCAATTAAGCTTCAACAACCTCACTCAGGTTCACTGTATGTGTGCTGCTGTTGTTTGGATAAAGAGCTTGAAGTGCTCGTTTCTTCACACTTTAAACACATCAACAACACAGCATGCATTTAGCCATCAAACACATGTATAAAACCCTCTAGACCAGGCTTTCAACCCACTTGTGGAGGCTAAAGTGGTTTAATTAGCTAACTGCAGCTAATTAGATCCATCAGTAAAAGTGAGCAAAATCAATCAAAATCATTATGGAAATGGAAAGCCTGTTGTGGTAAACAACAGTAAACTGGTTTAGTATAATTAACCAATAAGAAGACCTGATTCAAAGGTAATACTGACTCCAATATCGCTTAATGTTTGGGATGCATGCTATGAATCGTGGCAGCTGATTGGAAACGTTTCCAAAAACCACTTACTTTGTCTTACTGGCATGTTGAGACTGATTAGTTATTAATGGCTGCGCCTCTGTTGTTGGCAGCAAAATCCAATTACTCCATAAACACAGTGTCTGTGTGATGTATGGTGTGTTTTCAGTACATAAATTATCTGTCCACAGGACGGTTACGGGCCTCCCTCTGTGATGTGTCAGTAACCAAAATAATTCATCAGCGCTGCTTTCGACTGACGAGTATCAGCAGGATGGCAGCGTCGCACTGCTGATGTGGTAATCTGTGATCATGCTTCGTCGCAGTAGGTTAAATGCCACCTGGGAGCGCCATGTCCCAGCAGCACGTTTGAATTTGCATCACAATAATACTGTGTGAGAGATTCAAAGGTGCTCTCCTCTGTGTGTTATCCCAGGTAAGATGGACATAATGTAAAAAAAGGAAGTGAGAGGGCACGGCTTCTCCTTTCAACATGAAAGGTGAAGTGAAATATCACCGTGCTGTCTGACGGCAAAAGATATTGAGCATAAAAAATAGTATGTATATAGATGCCCCATTGAAATGTAGTAACCTGTGCAAAGAGGATAAAAGCTTTGATCATCTTTTTGTTATTCAATCTGCTTCAGTCTTGCCTTGGAAAGAGCTGCTGAAGAAAAAGAACCAGTTTTTGAAAGAAAGCTTAATTTGATGGCACTCAGACTTTCCTGCATCCTGAGAGTCATTGAGGGGACAAACAAAGCAAAGTCATAAAGATCATCGAGCCGTCTCCCATCCTCTTGCCTCTTTTGCATCTCCAATTAAGTCTCCCTCCTATGCGCCATAGAGGCAATTTCCCCTCTATCTCATCTCCTCTCGTGTTATCTCTTCACCAGCAGCCCTGTGGGCAAGCCAGGCATATAGTAGACATCAGAAAGTGGCTGAACAGTGAGGATGACAGAAGTCCAGAGGAGCTCCAGAACGATTCTGTTTTTCTCTTCTCCTCCTCATCTTTGCATGCATCTGCTGTACTCCTGACATTTTTGGTGACCAAAAAACTTTATATGTGAATCTATGCTCCCAGTGGGAGAGGCGATAGAAACAAGGTTTTCTTTAAACACCCCCAAAATGTGTAGAGATCAGCACGGAGATACGGATTCAAATATTAATTAATGTAAAGGTTTCAGCTGTGACTAAATCTGCCTTTTTTAGCAATATTGTTGGAAAAGCCACCAGGCAATTTCAGTCACTATAATAGACACAATGTGTGTGTGTGTGTGTGTGTGTGTGTGTGTGTGTGTGTGTGTGTGTGTGTGTGTGTGTGTGTTTGTGTTTGTGTTAGTGTTAGTCTTCAAACTCAAACTTCAAATATTTATGTAGATCCTATAAAAACATCCTATGTTTGTAACTTGATCTATATCCACAGTATATAGATCATATATGACATCATCCTGTTGCCTAGGAACTACCAATGGGCTAAAATTACAATTTTTTTTAGGATATGAACAGCATCTCCTGTATCGATTTTGTTTTTTTAAAATAATAATCTATCACTCCTAACCAGTGGTGATAGATGGCTGCTCCTTCCTGAATTTTATTCTTCCACTTAAAAGGGACTTTTTCCTTCCCACTGTTGCCAAGTGCTTGCTCGTAGGGGCGTGTCTGATTACTGGGATCATTGTATGGTCTTTACTGGACAATATAAATTGACTGTGACTTGGCGCTATATAAATGAATTGAAATTACTTTCCTGGAACAGCTTGATATTTAATTTCTCCATCAAGTATCAGTTTACGAACATTATGATCAGGCCAAACAACACTGCTGCATGGGGATGTACTAGTGATAAAATAATAAATAATTACCTTATTATGACTCAAAACTATGCTTACTGAACGAGACAGTGAAAAAAATGATTACAGTACATCAGACTTTAATTTTTCATAACTAAATATCCCCGTGTAGTTTTTTTTAATATTTCTAATATTTAAATTTGCAAACACCATTTAGAAACAACTCTAAAATCTATAAGCAATCTGATCAATACAATGCTCCTGCTACAATACAATGCTACAGTGCTCTTTTAAAAAAAAAATAAATCTTTATTTGAGGTGAATGGTTGTCAGAAAGGTTATAACTCAAAGGCTAATTCTCTATTTTCATTTCTTTTGATGTCATGAACTCATTTTTCGGTTCTCTGTTTCTCATTTATTTCAAAGTTTTAAAAAAAATGATCCAGTTTTCTTGAAATGATGAAATTATTATTGATGTTCCTGTTTGATAAACTGGAGTCACAATGCACCAGATGATTACTCTCCATCCACAGTGTCTGCATTCCTCCGCTTTCTCCGTTTGTTCTTGTTCCAAACTGATTTTCTATCAGAAACCTCTGGAATAGACCTTAAATGCCCCTCATGAGTAAGACCTTAACTACAAATTGCTCCTTCTTAAAATTTTCTCTTGAGAGTCGTAGAGATGTTAATTCACCATTTTCCATTAAAACACCTGGTAAACTTTTCTCAGGAGAATTTTATAACAGTAAAAAGAAAATAGTGATAATTTTGGACAGAAAAAAAGTCAATAACACCAAAAAAACTAATTTTTAACCGTGATCAAACTTGAGTTTGCTGATTTTCCAGATAAGCCCATTAGTATATCAAAAGTATAAAAGGAGAGCGGATATAATTTATTATAACAACCCCATTTGAAATAAATGCTAATGTTGCATTTATTATCAGAATCAGAGAAACTTTATTAATCCCAGAGCGAATTGAGTTGTCATAGCAGCAAATATACAACAAACAACAAGCACTCATATAAAATGAGTGTAGAAACAGAATGATGATAGATAAATAGATAAATATGTAGTAGGAAACTATTGTATTATTATTAGTCTTATTTATCCAGATAAAAGTCTCACTGAGTTTAAAATCTCTTTTTCAAGCGAGAGCTGGCCGAGCTGAAGTTGCAACAAATGCAACAAAACCATAAAACAAATAGGGAAACGGACACAAACATGTGAATCATATGCAATAACAGCTCATTAAAAGCAGTCACGCTGACCAAAAGAGCTATTCTGCTGTTCATTTAAAATCGACTTGCACTCCCTCACTATAGTTGCGGCAATTTCTGGAAACAGGGGCAGTGTATTTTAAATTCTTTGCATTATATTCTGAGAGCATGGGCTTTTCTGGTTGTGGTTTCAACCCTGGACACACAAACAAGAAGGAACCAGCCCAAGCAGAGATTTAGAGATAAAAACCAACCAATGGGCGAGTCTGCAGACTGCAGACAGTCATGTGTTTAAATGTTCACTATATGAATTTATTTAAAAAAAAAAAGTTGCTTGATATGCTCTAAAAATCAATGAATGCATGTTTAAATCAAAAACTACAGTTCCCTTCAATTTCCTAATTGTCTTTCCTCACATCATTATTATTTTTTTTAATTAAGACACATTATACACGCAAGTGGAAAAAAAACATAAGCAAGAGTAGTTGCAGACAGACAAATGTAATCTTTTAAAATGTTCCAGTAAAAACAGTGAATGCAGTTCTTTTTAAGCTTGTTTCATGTCTAGGCAGCAAATTATTTTAAATCAATTTTTTCCAAGTTCAGTGTGAAACCAACAAAAAGCTGATGTTAAAATGTCCCGCGACCTGACAAGGTAAGTGCTGTTTTTAAATTCAATCAAGGAGCGGAGGTCAGCAGGCAATCTTTGCAGCAGAGCCTTGTAAATAAAAATACAATGCTGCTGCTTTAGATTTTCTCACTCCAAATGTTTCATATAAGATACAGTGGGGTGTAAGATACCGAGAAACAAGAGGCCTTCAGGTGGCAACAGAAGCATACATGTAAACAATGTCATCAGAATCAAGCGCAAACAAAATTGTGGATTGACCATTGAGAAACAAGATTTGTTTGCATATAAAAATCCAGTTTTCATTTTTTATTTTCTTGACTTGCTCCCAACTCCAAGATCCAGGTGGATGAGTTATAGAAAAAATCACTCCACTTGGAGTTTATATAGCGGGGGAAAATATCAAAAGAGGCCAAACTGCACTGTATGATGGTAATATACTTTTTAATTAGGTAAAGTTGGACATTTTAGCACAGGACTCTGTGGGGACTGAATCCCTTTTGGAGCCAGCCTCAAGTGAATCCTAGAGAAAAAGCACTTTTTGCCTCATTGGTTTCATTTTCCAGCTCCTGAAGTTGCCCTTCTCTCTGAATACCTACTTTACATTGTATCTCCCTTTGTATACAAATGTGAAGACTCTTTCAATCTACTGTGCAATGCAGCAGAGCACTTACATTTACACGTAACATGAGAGGAAAAAACGTACAAAAACCATAGTTACAGTAGCAAAAACGGAAAATTTTCACAGAACAAAACAGGAGAGAATGTAAACACTTACAGTACCACAGAGAGACGCTGTGTAATGGCACACTACAGCAACAAAACAGTGCTGGGAATCAGCGGGCATACAGTCGCTCCTCACTGCTACGCCCAGATTCTCATCGACCTCACACCTAATGCTCTCTCTGGCACTCTTTTATATCGTAGAGCATACTGTTGTCTTCACCCTGCTTTACCACACATGCACAAACAATTATTCCACTTCTTTAATGAGCACACTGTAAAATGTTTATTTGAGCATCACGCATGTATTGAACATATTTTGGAGAGCAAAATTACTCATCATAAACATAAACTTTGCCTCTTTAGTTCAGAATGACATAAATGACAGGATGTTTAAGACTCATACTGATATCGATATTGGATTTAAAACTCTGATATATCAATTGATAAATGAAAATAATTTCCTGGTACTGATATATTGGCAAAAAGTTAACAAAATCACTCTGAGCTACTCTCTTACTCACGTGGGTTGCCACAGCAGCCAGCACTTTTCAAAACACCAACCCTAATGGACTTGTGGCTCCTCTCAGGATCAAACCAAGGATCTTTAGTTTGTTAGTTGCATGTGTAAACCACTACACTATGGAGCCATTACAGGCAAACACCTAATATCAGCCGGCTGATACATTGGTTTGGGCTCAAGCTCAAACTGTTAGCATCGCCAAAATGTTTTAGCAAAAACCTGAGTGTAATTGTCTACAAAGAACAAAGACTTCTTGTTCTGTTTCATAAAAACAAAACTCTGAAAGATTTTACATAGTTTTTGATCACTTTTACTTCCATTCAAGAAGGAAAGCTGCTGTGAAAGACTGAGAGGCTTTTGTTTTGCACATTTTTTGGATGGCCCTTGTTAACAAGCAGCTCAGTGGTGTAGTGGTTAACACATTTATCTTATTTACCAAAACATCCCTGGTTTGAGACCAGAAAGAGACACAAACCCAACTTTAGCGTGTCACAAGCTAGTGCACTCGTTATAATGAAGCTTATGCGTAAGTTCAGTAAGGAAGATCTATGACCTCAGGTGCTGCCGGCTGAATCTAAGCTTTATCACTTCCACTTTCCCACGCTGTCAAGCTGTTTGTGTCATCACCGGTCTACTCCAATCACCTTCTCCAAGCCAATCAGTAACCATGTCGCGTACTGTAAATCTCACTGCGCATCCGTCATTCTCCTTTGCGCAACCAACCTTCTCCCAATCTCCACCTCTCATCACTCAAGCTCCATTCACACCACCTTCATTTCCACCACCAGCGGGCTAGGCTCTGGGGGGGTCCTGCTCTGATCCCTTCCACAGCTGGGGTTCAGTTCTGCTGAGACGGGCCATTGGAGTCTGACCGCCAGACACCGATCTATATTCTGTTTATCAATAAGTCATGTTCATTTTTTCTGACTATCTGTCCTTATTGAACTGGTCTCAAACCTGAATCAAGGGGATCTGGCATAAAATCTGTGCCAAATCAAACATGCAGATCCACTGGAGAAAATAAGGAAGTGGCCAAAACTATCTACTCAAGCTAGCTGGGTTGGTTAGCAGCTACCCAGCTTTACCCTAATGATAATGGCCAAAACGCTTAAAGCATCCTAAACAACATCCTCATTTCATCTTTTTAATACAATCTGTGTAAAACTGAGATGAGTAGAAATTTTACAGCTTTAATGTCTATAGGACATTACAGCATCTCTGTAGAGGTTTTGACCTAAGTGTTGATAAATACCACTGATATAAAGCTTGGCATGACATTTCTTGCTTTCAAGCCTCAATTTGTAAGCAAATTGTGCATGCAGTATGAATCGGTTGTTCTCGAGGCAAGCATTTTCAAATATAAAATATAAACTGAATTTAATATAACGATCCATCTCAGCGGAGAACGCATCCAGTCGATATGACCGCAACCACCATGAATCTACCGCGGCACACTCCATTAACCCAGAGGACTGGCCGGTCCTAAGATAAGTCAGCAAGTGCGAATCACAGGCAGACACCCAGCACCCTTACCATTCAACCAGCCTGTATGTGAGTGTCAGGAAAATGGAAAATAAGGGTTCGGCGTCAAATGTCCCACAGACTGGAAGTGGAATAATGATGGATGCTCATAAGCCTGTCAAAAAACTCAATCGACCTGCCAGCAAAGCAGTCAGGGAGACAGCCGACCAGTCCAAGCAATTACAGATTCAGCTAGACTGCAGCCTGCATCCACAGTATGTAAGAGAATCCCTCAGGGTTTTTATAGAGTGAAGGTGAGGATGTCAGCAGGCTCCAGTCAGGCAGGCCCCACAAACACTGGCTTCTGTGTCTTCTCACCTCATTCTAGTTTATTTTGAGATGATTTGGAATTCTAGGATATGTGCCATTTAAATGAAAGCTGAAGATAATCTGCAAGGATCATAATCGTTCAAGAGAAACATGAATCGGTATTACCTTTAAGATTTAATGAGTGGTGAAATAGGTGGTTTTCTTCATCTGCAGGCGTATAGATAATAATGTACTTTTGGAGAACAGTAATATCTATCTATCTCTCTGCAACATTTGCAACATTTGAAGGTAGATATTCTCCCTCTTTGAATTTTTATGTATATTTACAGCATATTTTTTGTAGTGATTTATATTTTCCTTTATTTCCTCTTTAAAAAGACAACAACAGTCCAACGGCTGGTTATTTGCTCCTCTGAAGATGCCACAGCAAGAAGACGTGGTACAGATGTGACACTAACACACAGTTTTGGTTTATTCTGACTTTTTCTCTAAACGTTAAACAACTCTGGAGCTGCCCGCAGTGTGTCCGTTATCATGGAAATCATTTCTTCATCACCAGCCAGGAGAGTAAACATAGCTTCCCTGAAAATACGTACACGGCACATACTTTTTTCCACAGTCCTGAGGCTAGTGCAGCATTTCTGATTTTTAAAACCAACATTAATAATAGAGACAAAAAGCAAGGAGCCTCAACCGAGGTTCTGATATCTAGCTGTAGTTTTGTGACGCTACAATAGTAATGTTCCCTCAAATCTGCTATCCAACAACTGGCAAAGATTAAAACACAAAGCTATTAAATAAAACAAAGAACATTTATTTTAAGAAGTGACTCTGCACTTTATTCCCGGAGAGGAATATGATGGGTGACAGCAGGGTGCTCCCAGAGAGCTTCGTATGCTGTAAAACCTCATCACCATCACTCATGTTTTTCCTCATTCCCAACGTCTCTTCTCCTGTATTGATCGACCCATTTCTTTCTGTCTCCACTCGTTGCAGCTCATCAGCGCACCGCCTCCTTCTCTTATAAACTTATAATGTCATTGTTACGTTTCACGAAACCCAAGTCACGCCTCAGCGCTGCGCTTCTGGAGTACAATGGACTAAAAAACATCTATGGTAACCTTCTTCTCACACTAACAGAGACATGCGGAGAGATAGGAGACATTACAAACTGTGTATGGTAATTGATCAAATTTGTAACAATTTGAGTTACTGAAATCTGCCTATGATTAGTTAATATCAAGCATTTTCCCATTTTCATTGCTTAAAAATGGGAAAAGATCTATCAAGGTTATGCGGTATAATGTGTTGGACATTGACAAAACCATTTTTAATCTAACAAGCAAGATTTGACACTTTAATTCAAAGGGTTTTTACAAAAATGTTGTATGAACTCTTTTGGAATTAGAGCTATTTTTATACATAGTCCCTCATTTTCAGAGTATAATGAAACTAACATAATTTTAAATATAAAGACTGCTGCTAATACTTCAATGAAAAAAACCTTGCAGTCAATTGCGCCTTAAGTCTAGAACCCATGGACATCATTAAATGTTTTTTCCTTCCTTGAGATGCTCTGGCAGGCCTTTACTGCAGCCACCTTCATTTGCTGCTTGTTTGCGGCTCTTTCTGCATAAAGCTTAGATCTTCAGTAACTAGAAAGCATCCTCTGTTGGATTGAGATCAGGTGACTGACTTAGCCACTGAAGAATATGTCTTTTCTTTGCCTTGACAAACTCGGTGGTTGCTTTTGCAATCTGCTCTGGCTCATTATCCATTTATAATGTGAAACGCAGTCTGATCGGTTTCACAGCATTTGGATGAATCTGAGCAGAGACTACAGCCCTGTACACGTCACAGTTCATCCTGCTGCTCCTACTAAAAGTGAAATCAAAAATAAAAACTACTGAGCTGGTTACACTGTCAGCAATATGCCCATGTCATACCACTGCTTCCACAAGGTTTGACAGATGATCCAAAGACGTTTTTCAGAAATATGCAGGTTTGTTTAGATGTTTTTTTGACAAAGTCTACTCTGGTCTTCTTTTTCTTGAGTGTAACCAGTGGTTTGCACTTTGTTTGCCTCTGTATTCACATTGATGAAAGAGTCACTTCCTTGTAAACCTTGACAAGATGAACCTAACTCTTTGAGAGCGTTCTTGACTTGGTTAGATGCCATTGTTTTCATTTACCATGGAAATAATTCTGTGATCATGCACTTTAGTTGTCTTCTGTAGTCTTTCAGGCCTTTTAGTATTGCTGAGCTGGTTAATGCATTCATTCTTTTCAAGTATGAACAACATTGTGATTTAGAAACTTCTGAAGTTATTGCTATCTCTGATAGATGTATTTTGGGTTTTCAGCCCAATGATGGCTTCCCTCACGTGCATCAACACTGTCTTTGGGCCTCATCAATGTTCCCTCTAATTTTTCATGTGTCTGAGCGAACACACAAACTCCCTGAGCGGTCCCTTGGACCACTGTGAGCAACATTAGACGTGTGCACTGTGGTCACGCCAGCATTGAATCCATCCAAGTTACATGGTTTATTAAAATAATCAAATTACAACATTTACATTTATGTTAGACTACTTTTAATTAACTGCTTTAGCCCACTTACAATGAAAATTTAAAAAAATCTTGTTCATGACCTGTGTAGTATGTCAACACTATTGGAAGTAAAAATAACTTGAACTCCAATTTTGAAAACACAACTTTCTTTTTTTCTTTTTTTCTTTTTTATATAAAGCTCTGACTTGTATTATGAGTATGAGTCTGTGGTCTGGGAGAGAGTCCTGTAACTCTGTCTGCAAAATACAGTATATAATGACCAATGTTGTGCAATTAATTATATAGTTACTTCTTTAAAAAGGTAACTGAGTGAAAGTTTTTTGCAGCTGTTTACCTAAAAATGCAGCCAAGGTGTTTTTTAAAATAAACATTTCAAACTATTTACAGAACATTTCAGTCCACTATGAGATAAAGGAGAACATCACAAGCCTGATACCTGCAGGCCTGACAACAGGAGATGTATCATTCCTGTAACATCTGTAACATCCAGTACTCGCCTCATTGTTCTGACACACACAACAAAACTATTGACTACACTACACACTAACTACACAAGATTTGCGCTAAACGTCGCAAATTTCTCACATCTCAAAACACCGCCATCACTCCTAAAACTTCCCCTTTCCTAAACATCAAAATGCCATTTGCCATATCATTTTTTGATTGGTCGACATGGTACTTTTTTCGACCAATAGGAAAGGGTAGGTTTTTTTGGGGGGGAGGTTTTGCTCACAGGCGGAGAGTGCTTTCGAGCGTTTTCCTTATAAAATGCAGTTTTTACCGTTTCTTCTCGCAGTAAATAAAAACAACGATAGTATTCAGGAAGAAAACCAAACATTGCAGATATTTTGATCATAACTCTGGTTTTACGTGGCCTATCAACACAATTTTAAAACTGGTATGAAGTCCACACATTTTCCGTCAATTGTTCCGTCTGTCCTGCTCACATCTCCAATGGTTGTACACGTTGTCATTAACGTGGCTTCACTCCACATCAGCCATGCCGCTTTGCTAGCTAAAACACCGGTGTCGGCACATAAGGACGCTGTCATAGCCTGTCAATGACGTTGATTAGCTGCGTATATACGAATGTGAATCGCATCATTGGCTGGACTATGGGATAAGGTGGCATCGTTCTAATCCCATACTGGAGCAGCCAGTCACTTACTGACTAACACTGCAAAACAGTATTGTTAAAGTTTTAATTTTAATTTCAATTCAGGTTAGATTTTTTTTTTGTGCGCAACTCAGATTTTCTGTGCGCAGAGACCGTGCCAGCGGTGCGCAATTGCGCACGCGCGCAGCTTAGAGAGAACATTGGGCCTCATGTCTAAAATTTTTGCAAAAAGCTATAAAATACAAATTCAACACTTTGAATCAACTACATACATTAGACTACAATGGCAGATATTATTCTGCCTCATTTTTCATAAAACCGACAGGGAACCGGTCTGACCTGACTGAAACTACTTGTTATTCAGTTGTTCAATCACTTTTCAGCCTCTAAAAATAGGAGACTGTTTATAAAAAGTTGATGCAAAATTATTGTTAAACCCCTTAAATTAAAGCTAATAGTCAGCAGTTTAATTTCTATTGTTTGACTTTAGATCCACAAAAACTACAAATATGTGTCTTTGTCCAACAAATTGTTGACCTCACCGTATAAGCCTGAGAAAAAAAAAAAAGTTCTCCGACTCATTCCTCTTTGCTTGGCTGAACATATCAAGCCACTTTTTTTCTCCAACACTTTTTTTGGCAGAAGCACCATCTCACCCATGAGAGAAGACAAATCACCAGTCCACCAGAGGACCCAAAAGGAAAGTCACTCACACTCGTATTCACACTCAAAAGCACTTTGGACTTTCCAGTATAACAAACTTACATGTCTTTGAACTGAGAAGACACGTGTAACAGTTGTGTGACTCAAACACAACGTCGCCTGACTACTAATCGTGGACCACAGAGACTGCAGACAAGTGAAATGGGTGTTGGGGGGGGGGAGTGCACATTAAAATGCATTGTGTTTTATTAAAGTGTTGGAAAAACAAAGTCAAGGGACACGGAAGTGGATCTGGCGGCATGTGGTGGCCCAAATGCCAAACCTCTGGACCAAAAGATACGCCTACTGCCGTATTTTGATAGTGGTAGTGGAGACTGATGCCTGGTGTTCACATTCTGCTATGTCTATTTGATTAGTTTGAGATCAGGAGACTGATGAAAACTGTTGCATCTGACTGAGACTATTTTTATATTCTCTGGATCCTGGAAGAGATCACTACCATTATCACATAAGAAAGATGATCAATCAGGAAAAAGTCTCAATGCCAACAAGGTTCGTTACATCATAAGAAAGCTTCGTTTTTGGGGGGTCAAGAGTTTAGCTTTTCCTTTGTAAATGTGAAAATGCCAAAGTGGGAATTTAGAGGTCAGAGGTCAGGGAAGAGTCAGGGCATTTCCTCGAGATTAACAGCTCTGCGTTAGGAAGTTATGAAGGATTTATTAGAAGCTGGCAATCCGCCACCATGCCTCAGAAGCGTTAAAATGGGAGTACTGCTTTAAGAACAGCACACTCCTAACTCTACAGGTGACTTCATCCTTTGAGCCAGATGTCAATGGTAATAAAGCTGAAGGCTGAATATTTGTAACCCCAGTGGTAACCCTTGTCATCACACACTGTATCCAGGGATGCAGCGATGAATAATAGATGCAACCAAGGCACACCTCCTTTGATCATTACGACCAAAAATAACATATCAAGCAAAACTTCAAAAGAAAGAAGAATTTTTTAAATGAGCTGTTACATATGACTGGCATGAACTGTTTCACATAGAGATTCATGCCAAAGCACAGCTTAGGAGGTGAGGGGGTGTCACACTGGACACGCGAGGACATGTAATGAATCACATACCTTGAGCAATAGCTATGGACTCGAACCTGTGCAGCTCTCTCAGCAGACAGGTGCGCTCAGACGGATGAAGGCTATAAATAAACTCCTTTGCTCCTCGGGGTGAGTTGAGGGGCTCCATCGGCTCCTTGAGGGGGTGTGTGCCCAGGTGACACCGCTGCACCACCACGGAGAGCGGGGTCTCCGAGGCGAGCTGCACCGGGGATGCTAGGGCGGGCGTTTGGTGGGTTTTGAGGGCGGCTCCGGTCAGACCAGTCCCGGCTCTGAGAGAGAAGGCAGGCCGCAGGACTCTCCGCAAGCAGGGCAGCATCTCTGAGATGGGGAAGTAGAGCGAAGAGCCGGAAACCTGATGGAGGTGGAGACACCAGGCCTGGTTATCACCACTTTAAACCCGCACTCACCAAAAACCACATGGTGTAAAGATTTATATAATTATTTATCTCCAGTGTGGAACAATCGCGGCAACAGCGATCGCACGATAACATCCTGTACCCTCCACAGACAGCCAGGCTTACTTAACAGGAGCAAGCACCGGCCTGGCAATGATCACCACACTGACCATGTCGACAGAAAAATATTGATTGGAGCGGATTTAACGCATTTGCTTGGAAACACAAAGGTGAAGAAAAAAAAAAAGATTCGCCAGTTTTCCAACTTGACTTATCGGACTCACCTCAGTCTATGTTCCGCTGTCCCGTCCAACAACCTCCACAGGAAACCTTGAAAACAGTGAGGTCGCTCCGGCTCATACGCGTCCCTCCTTTAAATCCGGTGAGATTTTGCGAAGCCCAAAACCTTTATAACTAGCTGGATGTTTATACTTAATCGCATTTTTGCGAGCCTGGAGCCCTGTCGGTGTAACCTCTGCCTGACAGGATAATGTGTGAAGCGGATGGGAGGGCACTTAAGCGGCCAGCAGCCCTGGAAATATTTCTCCAATGGCAGCGCCGCTTTCCTCCGTGCGTAGCGGTGACGGCACCGCCACACGCACGTACAGTCAGGACTACACTGACGGTCGGTGTATTCATTTTATGCTACATCATCTCATAAATTATTTTTATTTGCTTTATTATTATTATTATTAATATTTTTTTAAAATGTTGGTAACCTTTCAGAAGTCACTGTTTTGTGGATTCTCGCGAGGATACATTCTTACTGTGATTTATATCGCGCATCTTCTGTGGTGTTTATAGTGATAAAGGTCTGTGTTTGTCTCCTGGGTGTGTGTCCATCACTCCCTCTGCTGTTAAGCACGTGGAGCATTTGAATTATTCAGCCAGATAAGACAACAGTACCACGACAAAACATGACATCATGTGGAAGTTATTCGTTTTGTTTTTGACTGTTTAAATGAGTTGTCCACTGACTGTTTCATTGATAAGTATTTCCAGGCCTCTAATGGGTGGAGTAACACAAAAACCAGGTCGAAGCTTTGTATCAGGTTTGGGTGTTTAAACTTGGATAAGGGCGGCCCCTGGTGGCCAAACTCAGGGATAACATTTCTATATTATTAGTGTGAATGCTTTTCAAGCATACACAGTATTGTTGTTGTAATTAGTGTGAATGCTTGAAAAGCATTCACAGTATTGTTGTTGTAATCTTTATTAGTGTGAATGCTTGTAAAAGCATTCACAGTATTGTTGTTGTAATCTTTATTATTCTATTTTCTATATTCCGTACGTTTTTTGTACTCTATCTCCTTCAAAACTGTTCAACTTAGAAAAACCATTCAAACGCCGTTAGATTCCTCTTCTTTTGGACATGACTGCTTGTATTTTTCTCATTTATAACATTTATATTTTTAAAATTATTCAACTTTTTTCAACAAAAATTTCCCATGTATTTCAATGGGGAGACCCTTCAAATTCTCCTTCAACTTACTCCTCTTTAAACTGTATCTACTTCCACATACATTGGCGTAGAGTCACCATTCAAACTTTAAAATGAAGACAAGACATTTAACTATTCAACTTGTATTTATCTTTTCAATATCTATTATACTTTTTCTTCAGTTCCAGTTTAAGTTTCATGATGTTTTTTCAGCCGTTTCAGAGTTTATAATGGGTGTGTATGGGACGGAATGTTGGGGCTAGAGTGAGACAGCTCAACTGCTAGAGTGAGAGGAGCAAAAAAAATTAATCATAAAATCTTTTTTAAAACTGCTGCTGTGTCCGCAGCGTTTGCTCTACAGGTATGATTTTACCCTCAAAACGTAGCCATCGCTGTCCTCTTTCATCCAATGTGTTTACTATTGTACTAGGTGTTATGGTTCTTTCATAAATGTCACCAAAGCACAGCCTCCTCCCTCCAACTCCTCCATAGACTCTAATGTTAAAATGGCTCAGAAGGTTCGTTTGAAAATCAGAAGAGCATGGTGTTTTTACACTGTCACCACGTCCATATAATAAACTCCACAGGCATGAAAACTGAGAATTAGGTAGACTGGACATTGCTGCCGCTCACGGTGAAAGAATTTCGTCAATAGGACCTATACTTTTCATTTGGGAAGGATTTGTTTGGGGCTGACTTTTCTGTTCATTTTAAGCAGCAAAAGTGAGGTGCATGTCTGTGTGCGTGTGTATGGAGCCCCTGGCTCAGTCACTATAGCAACCAGGCTCACACCTGCCTGCCTAACGAGCTCTCTCTCACTCTGCCAAGATTCATCTTAAACACTTCTCTTTCAACTGCTGCTGTGTCCACAGTGTTTGCTCTACAGCCATCATTTTACCCTCAAAACGAGGCCATCGTTCTTCTCTTTCCAACAGCGTGTCTTTCAAAGCTCAGAAATGTAAACCTTTAAAACTGTGTGGATCCAAGTGGAGGGATCATATTTTAGTCGTTCAGTGATTCAAAGAATATGAACTTTTAATATTCATTCAGATGTTTTCTGACTCTAAATAGTCTTTTCTCATTACTCAGGTTTTTCTAATTTACATTTAAAACATTTTCAGCTATTTTCCAACTTCTTCTCTGTGCTTGTCAGCTTTTAGCAGTTCAGCACTTTTGTTTTCAGGTGAAAATTTCTGTATTTTTCATCTCATTCAAAATTTTTAACTAAAAATTCAGCAATTAATACATTTCAGTGCATACATTGAGATTCAAGCATTCACACTGCAGTTTCTTCAGAAAATGCACTTTCTAGTTAGTGTGAATGCTTGTAAAAGCATTCACAGTATTGTTCTTCTAATCTTTATTATTAGTGTGAATGCTTGTAAAAGCATTCACAGTATTGTTGTTGTAATCTTTATTAGTGTGAATGCTTGTAAAAGCATTCACAGTATAGTTGTTGTAATCTTTATTAGTGTGAATGCTTGTAAAAGCATTCACAGTATTGTTCTTCTAATCTTTATTCTATTTTATTATTATAGATTCCGTACGTTTTTTGTACGCTATCTCCTTCAAAACCGTTCAACTTAGAAAAACCATTCAAACACCATTAGATTCCTCTTCTTTTGGACATGACTGCTTGTATTTTTCTCATTTATAACATTTATATTTTTAAAATTATTCAACTTTTTTCAACAAAAATTTCCCATGTATTTCAATGGGGAGACCCTTCAAATTCTCCTTCAACTTACTCCTCTTTAAACTGTATCTATTTCCACATACGTTGACGTAGAGCCACCATTCAAACTTTAAAACGAAGACAAGACATTCAACTATTCAACATGTATTTATCTTTTCAATATCTATTATACTTTTTCTTCAGTTCCAGTTTAAGTTTCATGATGTTTTTTCAGCCATTTCAGAGTTTATAATGGGTGTGTATGGGACGGAATGTTGGGGCTAGAGTGAGACAGCTCAACTGCTAGAGTGAGAGGAGCAAAAAAATTAATCTTAAAATCTTTTTTAAAACTGCTGCTGTGTCCACGGTGTTTGGTCTACAGGTATGATTTTACCCTCAAAACGTAGCCATCGCTGTCCTCTTTCATCCAATGTGTTTACTATTGTACTAGGTGTTAGGGTTCTTTCATAAATGTCACCAATGCACAGCCTCCTCCCTCCAACTCCTCCATAGACTCTAATGTTAAAATGGCTCAGAAGGTTCGTTTGAAAATCAGAAGAGCATGGTGTTTTTACACTGTCACCACGTCCATATAATAAGCTCCACAGGCATGAAAACTGAGAATTAGGTAGACTGGACATTGCTGCCACTCACGGTGAAAGAATTTCGTCAATAGGACCTGTACTTTTCATTTGGGAGCGATTTGTTTCGACCTGACTTTTCTGTTCATTTTAAGCAGCAAAAGTGAGGTGCATGTCTGTGTGCGTGTGTACTGAGCCATTGGGTGCAGTTACTATAGCAACCAGGCTCACACCTGCCTGCCTAACGAGCTCTGTCTCTCACTGTGCCAAGATTCATCTTAAACACTTCTCTTTCAACTGCTGCTGTGTCCACAGTGTTTGCTCTACAGCCATCATTTTACCCTCAAAACGAAGCCATCGTTCTTCTCTTTCCAACAGCATGTCTTTCAAAGCTCAGAGATGTAAACCTTTAAAAGTGTGTGGATCCAAGTGGAGGGATTACACTTTAGTCATTCAGTGATTCAAAGAATATGAACTTTTAATATTCATTCAGATGTTTTCTGACTCTAAATTTTCATTTCTCATTACTCAGGTTTTTCTAATTTACATTTAAAACATTTTCAGCTATTTTCCAACTTCTTCTCTGTGCTTGTCAGCTTTTAGCAGTTCAGCACTTTTGTTTTCAGGTGAAAATTTCTGTATTTTTCATCTCATTCAACATTTTTAACTTAAAATTCAGCAATTAATTCATTTCAGTGCATACGTTCAGATTCAAGCATTCACACTGCAGTTTCTTCAGAAAATGCATTTTCTAGTTATTATTATTATTATTATCTATTCCGTACGTTTTTTGTAGTCCTACTACTTCAAAACCGTTCAACTTAGAAAAACCATTCAAACACCGTTAGATTCCTCTTCTTTTGGACATGACTGCTTCTATTTTTCTCATTTTTAACATTTATATTTTTAATTTTATTCAACTTTTTCAACAAAAATTTCCCATGTATTTCAATGGGGAGACCCTTCAAATCCTCATTCAACTTACTCATTTTTAAACTCCTACTACTTCCACATACGTTGACATAGAGCCACCATTCAAACTTTAAAACGAAGACAAGACATTCAACTATTCAACTTGTATTTATCTTTTCAATATCTGTTATACTTTTTCTTCAGTTCCAGTTTAAGTTTCATGATGTTTTTTCAGCCATTTCAGAGTTTATAATGGGTGTGTATGGGACGGAATGTTGGAGGTTAGAGTGAGAGCTTCAACTGCCAGAGTGAGAGGAGCGAAAAAATTAATCTTAAAATATTTTTTAAAACTGCTGCTGTGTCCGCAGCGTTTGCTCTACCGGTCTGATTTTACCCTCAAAACGTAGCCATCGCTGTCCTCTTTCATCCAATGTGTTTACTATTGTCCTAGGTGTTATGGTTCTTTCATAAATGTCACCAAAGCACAGCCTCCTCCCTCCAACTCCTCCATAGACTCTAATGTTAAAATGGCTCAGAAGGTTCGTTTGAAAATCAGAAGAGCATGGTGTTTTTACACTGTCACCACGTCCATATAATAAACTCCACAGGCATGAAAACTGAGAATTAGGTAGACTAGACATTGCTGCCGCTCACGGTGAAAGAATTTCGTCAATAGGACCTGTACTTTTCATTTGGGAAGGATTTGTTTGGGGCTGACGTTTCTGTTCATTTTAAGCAGCAAAAGTGAGGTGCATGTCTCTGTGCGTGTGTATGGAGCCCCTGGCTCAGTCACTATAGCAACCAGGCTCACACCTGCCTGCCTAACGAGCTCTGTCTCTCACTGTGCCAAGATTCATCTTAAACACTTCTCTTTCAACAGCTGCTGTGTCCACAGTGTTTGCTCTACAGCCATCATTTTACCCTCAAAACGAAGCCATCGTTGTTCTCTTTCCAACAGCGTGTCTTTCAAAGCTCAGAGATGTAAACCTTTAAAACTGTGTGGATCCAAATGGAGGGATCATATTTTAGTCATTCAGTGATTCAAAGAATATGAACTTTTAATATTCATTCAGATGTTTTCTGACTCTAAATAGTCTTTTCTCATTACTCAGGTTTTTCTAATTTACATTTAAAACATTTTCAGCTATTTTCCAACTTCTTCTCTGTGCTTGTCAGCTTTTAGCAGTTCAGCACTTTTGTTTTCAGGTGAAAATTTCTGTATTTTTCATCTCATTCAACATTTTTAACTTAAAATTCAGCAATTAATTCTTTTCAGTGCATATATTCAGATTCAAGCATTCACACTGCAGTTTCTTCAGAAAATGCACTTTCTAGTTAGTGTGAATGCTTGTAAAAGCATTCACAGTATAGTTGTTGTAATCTTTATTATTATTAGTGTGAATGCTTGTAAAAGCATTCACAGTATTGTTGTTGTAATCTTTATTCTATTTTATTATTATCTATTCCGTACGTTTTTTGTACTGTATCTCCTTCAAAACCGTTCAACTTAGAAAAACCATTCAAACACCATTAGATTCCTCTTCTTTTGGACATGACTGCTTCTATTTCTCTCATTTCTAACATTTATATTTTTAATTTTATTCAACTTTTTTCAACAAAAAATTCCCATGTATTTCAATGGGGAGACCCTTCAAATCCTCATTCAACTTACTCATTTTCAAACTGTATCTACTTCAACATACGTTGACATAGAGCCACCATTCAAACTTTAAAACGAAGACAAGACATTCAACTATTCAACTTGTATTTATCTTTTCAATATCTGTTATACTTTTTCTTCAGTTCCAGTTTAAGTTTCATGATGTTTTTTCAGCCGTTTCAGCGTTTATAATGGGTGTGTATGGGACGGAATGTTGGGGCTAGAGTGAGACAGCTCAACTGCTAGAGTGAGAGGAGCGAAAAAATTAATCTTAAAATCTTTTTTAAAACTGCTGCTGTGTCCGCAGCGTTTCGTCTACAGGTATGATTTTACCCTCAAAACGTAGCCATCGCTGTCCTCTTTCATCCAATGTGTTTACTATTGTGCTAGGTGTTATGGTTCTTTCATAAATGTCACCAAAGCACAGCCTCCTCCCTCCAGCTCCTCCATAGACTCCAATGTTAAAATGGCTCAGAAAGTTCGTTTGAAAATCAGAAGAGCAGGCTGTCTTTACACTGTCACCACGTCCATATAATAAACTCCACAGGCATGAAAACTGAGAATTAGGTAGACTAGACATTGCTGCCGCTCACGGTGAAAGAATTTTGTCAATAGGACATGTACTTTTCATTTGGGAGCGATTTGTTTCGGCCTGACTTTTCTGTTCATTTTAAGCAGCAAAAGTGAGGTGCATGTCTGCGTGTGTATGGGGCCATTGGGTGCAGTCACTATAGCAACCAGGCTCACACCTGCCTGCCTAACGAGCTCTGTCCCTCACTCTGCCAAGATTCATCTTAAACACTTCTCTTTCAACTGCTGCTGTGTCCACAGTGTTTGCCCTACAGCCATCATTTTACCCTCAAAACGTCGCCATCGTTCTTCTCTTTCCAACAGCATGTCTTTCAAAGCTCAGAAATATAAACTTTTTAAACTGTGTGGATCCAAGTGGAGGGATCACATTTCAGTCATTCAGTGATTCAAAGAATATGAACTTTTAATATTCATTCAGATGTTTTCTGACTCTAAATAGTCTTTTCTCATTTTTAGGTTTTTCTAATTTACATTTAAAACATTTTCAGCTGTTTTCTAACTTCTTCTCTGTGGATGTCAGCTTTTAGCAGTTCAGCTTTTTGTTTTCAGGTGCAAATTTCTGTATTTTCATCTCATTCAACATTTTTAACTTAAAATTCAGCAATTAATTCATTTCAGCGCATATATTCAGATTCAAGCATTCACACTGCAGTTTCTTCAGAAAATGCACTTTCTAGTTATTATTATTATCTATTCCGTACGTTTTTTGTAGTCCTACTACTTCAAAACCGTTCAACTTAGAAAAACCATTCAAACACCGTTAGATTCCTCTTCTTTTGGACATGACTGCTTCTATTTTTCTCATTTTTAACATTTATATTTTTAATTTTATTCAACTTTTTCAACAAAAATTTCCCATGTATTTCAATGGGGAGACCCTTCAAATCCTCATTCAACTTACTCATTTTAAACTCCTACTACTTCCACATACGTTGACATAGATCCACCATTCAAACTTTAAAACGAAGACAAGACATTCAACTATTCAACTTGTATTTATCTTTTCAATATCTGTTATACTTTTTCTTCAGTTCCAGTTTAAGTTTCATGATGTTTTTTCAGCCATTTCAGAGTTTATAATGGGTGTGTATGGGACGGAATGTTGGAGGTTAGAGTGAGAGCTTCAACTGCCAGAGTGAGAGGAGCGAAAAAATTAATCTTAAAATATTTTTTAAAACTGCTGCTGTGTCCGCAGCGTTTGCTCTACCGGTCTGATTTTACCCTCAAAACGTAGCCATCGCTGTCCTCTTTCATCCAATGTGTTTACTATTGTCCTAGGTGTTATGGTTCTTTCATAAATGTCACCAAAGCACAGCCTCCTCCCTCCAACTCCTCCATAGACTCTAATGTTAAAATGGCTCAGAAGGTTCGTTTGAAAATCAGAAGAGCATGGTGTTTTTACACTGTCACCACGTCCATATAATAAACTCCACAGGCATGAAAACTGAGAATTAGGTAGACTAGACATTGCTGCCGCTCACGGTGAAAGAATTTCGTCAATAGGACCTGTACTTTTCATTTGGGAAGGATTTGTTTGGGGCTGACGTTTCTGTTCATTTTAAGCAGCAAAAGTGAGGTGCATGTCTCTGTGCGTGTGTATGGAGCCCCTGGCTCAGTCACTATAGCAACCAGGCTCACACCTGCCTGCCTAACGAGCTCTGTCTCTCACTGTGCCAAGATTATCTTAAACACTTCTCTTTCAACAGCTGCTGTGTCCACAGTGTTTGCTCTACAGCCATCATTTTACCCTCAAAACGAAGCCATCGTTGTTCTCTTTCCAACAGCGTGTCTTTCAAAGCTCAGAGATGTAAACCTTTAAAACTGTGTGGATCCAAATGGAGGGATCATATTTAGTCATTCAGTGATTCAAAGAATATGAACTTTTAATATTCATTCAGATGTTTTCTGACTCTAAATAGTCTTTTCTCATTACTCAGGTTTTTCTAATTTACATTTAAAACATTTTCAGCTATTTTCCAACTTCTTCTCTGTGCTTGTCAGCTTTTAGCAGTTCAGCACTTTTGTTTTCAGGTGAAAATTTCTGTATTTTTCATCTCATTCAACATTTTTAACTTAAAATTCAGCAATTAATTTTTTCAGTGCATATATTCAGATTCAAGCATTCACACTGCAGTTTCTTCAGAAAATGCACTTTCTAGTTATTATATTTTATTTCCGTACGTTTTTTGTACTGTATCTCCTTCAAACCGTTCAACTTAGAAAACCATTCAAACACCATTAGATTCCTCTTCTTTTGGACATGACTGCTTCTATTTTTCTCATTTTTAACATTTATATTTTAATTTATTTAACTTTTTTCAACAAAAAATTCCCATGTATTTCAATGGGGAGACCCTTCAAATCCTCATTCAACTTACTCATTTTTAAACTGTATCTACTTCCACATACGTTGACATAGAGCCACCATTCAAACTTTAAAACGAAGAAGAGACATTCAACTATTCAACTTGTATTTATCTTTTCAATATCTATTATACTTTTTCTTCAGTTCCAGTTTAAGTTTCATGATGTTTTTCACCGTTTCAGAGTTTATAATGGGTGTGTATGGGACGGAATGTTGCGCTAGAGTGAGACAGCTCAACTGGTAGAGTGAAGAGGTCGAAAATTAATCTTAAAATCTTTTTTAAAACTGCTGCTGTGTCCACAGCGTTTGATCTACAGGTATGATTTACCCTCAAAACGTAGCCATCGCTGTCCTCTTCATCCAATGTGTTTACTATTGTACTAGGTGTTATGGTTCTTTCATAATGTCACCAATGCACAGCCTCCTCCCTCCAACTCCTCCATAGACTCTAATGTTAAAATGGCTCAGAAGGTTCGTTTGAAAATCAGAAGAGCATGGTGTTTTACACTGTCACCACGTCCATATAATAAACTCCACAGGCATGAAAACTGAGAATTAGGTAGACTAGACATTGCTGCCGCTCACGGTGAAAGAATTTCGTCAATAGGACCTGTACTTTTCATTTGGGAAGGATTTGTTTGGGCTGACGTTTCTGTTCATTTTAAGCAGCAAAAGTGAGGTGCATGTCTCTGTGCGTGTGTATGGAGCCCTGGCTCAGTCACTATAGCAACCAGGCTCACACCTGCCTGCCTAACGAGCTCTCTCTCACTGTGCCAAGATTAATCTTAAACACTTCTCTTTCAACAGCTGCTGTGTCCACAGTGTTTGCTCTACAGCCATCATTTTACCCTCAAAACGAAGCCATCGTTGTTCTCTTTCCAACAGCGTGTCTTTCAAAGCTCAGAGATGTAAACCTTTAAAACTGTGTGGATCCAATGGAGGATATATTTAGTCATTCAGTGATTCAAAGAATATGAACTTTTAATATTCATTCAGATGTTTTCTGACTCTAAATATCTTTCTCATTACTTCAGGTTTTTCTAATTTACATTTAAAACTTTTCAGCTATTTTCCAACTTCTTCTCTGTGCTTGTCAGCTTTGCAGTTCAGCACTTTTGTTTTCAGGTTGAAAATTCTGTATTTTCATCTCATTCAACATTTTTAACTTAAAATTCAGCAATTAATTTTTTCAGTGCATATATTCAGATTCAAGCATTCACACTGCAGTTTCTTCAGAAAATGCACTTTCTAGTTATTAGTGTGAATGCTTGTAAAAGCATTCACAGTATTGTTCTTCTAATCTTTATTAGTGTGAATGCTTGTAAAAGCATTCACAGTATTGTTCTTCTAATCTTATTATTATTATTATATTTTATTATATATTCCGTACGTTTTTTGTAGTCTATCTCCTTCAAAACCGTTCAACTTAGAAAAACCATTCAAACACCGTTAGATTCCTCTTCTTTAGGACAGACTGCTTCTATTTTTCTCATTTTAACATTTATATTTTAATTATTCACTTTTTCAACAAAAATTTCCCATGTATTTCAATGGGGAGACCCTTCAAATCCTCATTCAACTTACTCATTTTCAAACTGTATCTACTTCAACATATGTTGACATAGAGCACCATTCAAACTTTAAAACGAAGACAAGACATTCAACTATTCAACTTGTATTTATCTTTCAATATCTGTTATACTTTTCTTCAGTTCCAGTTTAAGTTTCATGATGTTTTTCAGCCGTTTCAGAGTTTATAATGGGTGTGTATGGGACGGAATGTTGGGGCTAGAGTGAGACAGCTGAACTGCTAGAGTGAGAGGAGCGAAAAAATTAATCTTAAAATTTTTTTAAAACTGCTGCTGTGTCCGCAGCGTTTGCTCTACAGGTATGATTTTACCCTCAAAACGTAGCCATCGCTGTCCTCTTTCATCCAATGTGTTTACTATTGTACTAGTGTTATGGTTCTTTCATAAATGTCACCAAAGCACAGCTCCTCCCTCCAATCCTCCATAGACTCTAATGTTAAAATGGCTCAGAAGTTCGTTTGAAAACCAGAAGACAGGCTGTCTTTACACTGTCACCACGTCCATATAATAAACTCCACAGCATGAAAACTGAGAATTAGGTAGACTGGACATTGCTGCGCTCACGGTGAAAGAATTTGTCAATACGACTGTACTTTTCATTTGGGAAGATTTGTTTGGGGCTGACTTTTCTGTTCATTTTAAGCAGCAAAGTGAGGTGCATGTCTGTGTGCGTGTGTATGGAGCCCTGGTCAGTCACTATAGCAACCAGGCTCACACCTGCCTGCCTAATGAGCTCTCTCTCACTGTGCCAATATCATCTTAAACACTTCTCTTTCAACTGCTGCTGTGTCCACAGTGTTTGGTCTACAGCATCATTTTACCCTCAAACGAAGCCATCGTTGTTCTCTTTACAAACAGTGTCTTTCAAAGCTCAGAGATTTAAACTTTTAAACTGTGTGGATCCAAGTGGAGGATCACATTTAGTCATTCAGTGATTCAAAGATATGAACTTTTAATATTCATTCAGATATTTTCTGACTCTAATTTTCTTTTCTCATTACTTAGGTTTTCCAATTTAATTTAAAACATTTTCAGCTATTTTCCAGCTTCTTCTGTGTGAACATCAGGTTTCAAAAGTTCTGCACTTTTGTTTTCAGGTTAAAAACTCTGTATTTTCCAGCTCATTTAACATTTTTGCTTAATATTCAGCAATTAATTCATTTCAGTGCATATATTCAGATTCAAGCATTCACACTGCAGTTTCTTCAGAAAATGCACTTTCTAGTTAGTGTGAATGTTGTAAAGCATTCACATATTGTTCTTTTTTATTTAGTGTAATTTTAAAGCATTCACAGTTTTTCTTTAATCTTTATTCTATTTTATTATAGATTCCGTACGTTTTTTGTACTCTATCTCCTTCAAAACCGTTCAACTTAGAAAAACCATTCAAACACCGTTAGATTCCTCTTCTTTTGGACACGACTGCTTCTATTTTTCTCATTATAACATTTATATTTTTAATTTATTCACCTTTTTCAACAAAATTTCCCATGTATTTCAATGGGGAGACCCTTCAAATCCTCATTCAACTTACTCATTTTCAAACTGTATCTACTTCAACATACGTTGACATAGAGCCACCATTCAAACTTTAAAACGAAGACAAGACATTCAACTATTCAACTTGTATTTATCTTTTCAATATCTGTTATACTTTTTCTTCAGTTCCAGTTTAAGTTTCATGATGTTTTTTCAGCCGTTTCAGCGTTTATAATGGGTGTGTATGGGACGGAATGTTGGGGCTAGAGTGAGACAGCTCAACTGCTAGAGTGAGAGGAGCGACAAAATTAATCTTAAAATCTTTTTTAAAACTGCTGCTGTGTCCGCAGCGTTTGCTCTACAGGTCTGATTTTACCCTCAAAACGTAGCCATCGCTGTCCTCTTTCATCCAATGTGTTTACTATTGTGCTAGGTGTTTGGGTTCTTTCATAAATGTCACCAAAGCACAGCCTCCTCCCTCCAACTCCTCCATAGACTCCAATGTTAAAATGGCTCAGAAAGTTCCTTTGAAAATCAGAAGAGCAGGCTGTCTTTACACTGTCACCACGTCCATATAATAAACTCCACAGGCATGAAAACTGAGAATTAGGTAGACTAGACATTGCTGCCGCTCACGGTGAAAGAATTTTGTCAATACGACATGTACTTTTCATTTGGGAAGGATTTGTTTGGGGCTGACTTTTCTGTTCATTTTAAGCAGCAAAAGTGAGGTGCATGTCTGTGTGCGTGTGTATGGAGCCCCTGGCTCAGTCACTATAGCAACCAGGCTCACACCTGCCTGCCTAACGAGCTCTCTCTCACTCTGCCAAGATTCATCTTGAACACTTCTCTTTCAACAGCTGCTGTGTCCACAGTGTTTGCTCTACAGCCATCATTTTACCCTCAAAATGAAGCCATCGTTCTTCTCTTTCCAACAGCGTGTCTTTCAAAGCTCAGAGATGTAAACCTTTAAAACTGTGTGGATCCAAGTGGAGGGACCATATTTTAGTCATTCAGTGATTCAAAGAATATGAACTTTTAATATTCATTCAGATGTTTTCTGACTCTAAATAGTCTTTTCTCATTTTTTAGGTTTTCTAATTTACATTTAAAACATTTTCAGCTGTTTTCTAACTTCTTCTCTGTGGATGTCAGCTTTTAGCAGTTCAGCTTTTTGTTTTCAGGTGCAAATTTCTGTATTTTCATCTCATTCAACATTTTTAACTTAAAATTCAGCAATTAATTCATTTCAGCACATATATTCAGATTCAAGCATTCACACTGCAGTTTCTTCAGAAAATGCACTTTCTAGTTATATTTTATTATATATTCCGTACGTTTTTTGTAGTCTATCTCCTTCAAAACCGTTCAACTTAGAAAAACCATTCAAACACCGTTAGATTCCTCTTCTTTTGGACATGACTGCTTCTATTTTTCTCATTTTTAACATTTATATTTTTAATTTTATTCAACTTTTTTCAACAAAAATTTCCCATGTATTTCAATGGGGAGACCCTTCAAATCCTCATTCAACTTACTCATTTTCAAACTGTATCTACTTCAACATATGTTGACATAGAGCCACCATTCAAACTTTAAAACGAAGACAAGACATTCAACTATTCAACTTGTATTTATCTTTTCAATATCTGTTATACTTTTTCTTCAGTTCCAGTTTAAGTTTCATGATGTTTTTTCAGCCGTTTCAGAGTTTATAATGGGTGTGTATGGGACGGAATGTTGGGGCTAGAGTGAGACAGCTCAACTGCTAGAGTGAGAGGAACAAAAAAATTAATCTTAAAATCTTTTTTAAAACTGCTGCTGTGTCCGCAGCGTTTGCTCTACAGGTCTGATTTTACCCTCAAAACGTAGCTATCGCTGTCCTCTTTCATCCAATGTGTTTACTATTGTACTAGGTGTTATGGTTCTTTCATAAATGTCACCAAAGCACAGACTCCTCCCTCCAAGTCCTCCATAGACTCCAATGTTAAAATGGCTCAGAAAGTTCCTTTGAAAATCAGAAGAGCAGGCTGTCTTTACACTGTCACCACGTCCATATAATAAACTCCACAGGCATGAAAACTGAGAATTAGGTAGACTAGACATTGCTGTCGCTCACGGTGAAAGAATTTTGTCAATACGCCTTGTACTTTTCATTTGGGAACGATTTGTTTCGGCCTGACTTTTCTGTTCATTTTAAGCAGCAAAAGTGAGGTGCATGTCTGTGCGTGTGTATGGAGCCATTGGGTGCAGTCACTATAGCAACCAGGCTCACACCTGCCTGCCTAACGAGCTCTCTCTCTCTCACTCTGCCAAGATTCATCTTAAACACTTCTCTTTCAACTGCTGCTGTGTCCACAGTGTTTGCTCTACAGCCATCATTTTACCCTCAAAACGTCACCATCGTTGTTCTCTTTCCAACACTGTGTCTTTCAAAGCTCAGAGATGTAAAGTTTTTAAACTGTGTGGATCCAAGTGGAGGGATCACACTTTAGTCATTCAGTGATTCAAAGAATATGAACTTTTAATATTCATTCAGATGTTTTCTGACTCTAAATTTTCTTTTCTCATTACTTAGGTTTTTCTAATTTACATTTAAAACATTTTTAGCTATTTTCCAACTTCTTCTCTGTGCTTGTCAGCTTTTAGCAGTTCAGCACTTTTGTTTTCAGGTGAAAATTTCTGTATTTTTCATCTCATTCAACATTTTTAACTTAAAATTCAGCAATTAATTCTTTTCAGTGCATATATTCAGATTCAAGCATTCACACTGCAGTTTCTTCAGAAAATGCACTTTCTAGTTGATATTGATATTGATATACCTTTATTAGTCCCACAAGGGGGAAATTTCATAAGGCTGCCGACCTATTGCACGCAATGGCGGCGCCATCTTACCCTCCGACCATACATACATTACACAAGACATCACATGGGGAAGACAGGTCAGAGAGGTATAACATGGAAAATGCACCACATGAGGAAAGATAAGGAGAAAAAAATAACTCCCCCCAGACTGAGCTCCAACAGGGAGATCAGTTTGAGAACAGAAAAAAAAACACCTCTGCACATAGCACATGAAAAAACTCTTAATACACCAAAGAAACACATGACAAGCAACAGGGGTGGGTAAAGGGTGAGAGACAGCCGATTTAGACAGTACATCCGGGCCTGCAGCCTATGCGCTGGTCTCCATGATCCACCGTCAGCATCGGAAGGGAATAAGCGTCGAAGGCGTTTGGAAAGGGAGGGGGGATGAGTGTGTGCATATCAGTGTATATGTATGTGTGTGCGTGTCCAGAGTTCAGCTGAGACAGTGTCCTTCGCCCTGCCAGGCTAAGTAAACAGTCTTCCAGCCAACCCAGGTGGCCTTGCATAGAATAGGAAGGAACAGACTAAACACAGTCTGTAATCAGGGTGTTGTTGTACAGCTCCAGCCTTGCAACCGCAGCTGGCGCCGAGAAGGTATCCGCATGAAATGAAGGTGCTTTTTACTTTAGTGCGAACAGCTTAAATGAATTTCAAAGCAGTTCTACAGTCCAACACTGGTCTCTCAATCTCCCGATGGAGAGCCGCGAGCTTCGCCATACTTACGTTCTGTGATGTTGTCATTCTTGTGCTCAAGGAGCCGATTCTGAAAAACTCACGACAGTGTGCCTCCCCGAGATGTCATCCAATTTACGCTCAGAGATGTTATGCCGAGCGAGCCCTTCCGAGATGTAATCCAGTCTGCACTCAGAGATCTTATTCTGAGTATTCACAGCAGCCGTAAGCCTTTCCAAGATCTTATCTGTGCTGCACTCAATGAGCCCATTTTGAGAAACTCACGCCTCGTCCCATCGTTTCAATTCCAGCGGGCAGCCTTGTGGAGGTTTGAACAGCCGGTTCCGCTTTCTTAATTCTTCGATAAGCCAGGGCCAAGCCAGCTCCGATCAGCCAGAACCCTGTTATCATGGTTCCGAATAGGTAGAAATCTTCAGCAGTCAGGCTCACCCAAGCCCAGACTTCTCGTTGAGAAAGGGGTGTCAATTGCATTCAGAGACCAGTTGATCAAATCCATAATTCCTCTTTTAGGTTTTAGAAAACAGACTGTGAGAGATTGTTCCAGGGAAAAGTAATACAAAAAAACACGAGACTAGACAAGGACACAAGAGGCTAAGCAGGGAAGCTAAGGGAGAGGAGGAGGAGGAGAGGAGAAAAATGCGACCGCCTTCGTCAAGAGCAAGAGCAGATTAGCTTTATGGATTAGCTTAGGGGCTGGAAGCTTGGTGACTCACTAGGTGTGTCAGTTAAGGGACACGAGCAGCTAGATGTTAAAACGGTTTACCTTGATTGCATGTTGTGCATTCATCACAAATTAAAATGAAAGCCTTTGATGGCATCTCCTTTCATCTCGCTGTGGCCTTTATATTCCTCCTCACCTATGTAATACATTATGACATGCTGACCAAACAGCACTGAATGTGTCTGTGCAGAGCCTGTTTTTGATGGTAAAACATCTTGCATTACAGTTTATTCACCACTAAAGCATACTGTATTTGCACATAAAAACCATAATCACTAAGCCAGGTCTCCACGGCTCTACTCCGTTTGTGCATACATGTGCGGGGATGGACAGGTGCCGGTGCCAGCCCGTTACAATGGTGAGGTCTCTCTCGGAACAGACACATGACATACTCACACACACTAGGAGACTCCCCCCAACCCAACTACTACAATAGTAGGGCAACACCCCCTAGCAGTGCTATACCACAATAATAAGGGTTGTTACACTGTGATGCTATGATTATTTCAGCCACTGGTTAGATTTCTGGCGGTGGTTCATACTTGTGCAGGGGCCTGTCCTTCCATGATGGTTCCTCCTCTCCCTCCTCTTTCTTGGGTTTATGCTGCCTGACGTATTCACTGAGCACGTGGTTGGATGGGACCATCTTGGTGATGTACTTCTGGATGTTCGCTGCCTCATCCTGGACTGTGGTGCTGACACTCACCAGTCCCCGGCCTCCTTCCTTCTGCTAGCGTACAGCCTCAGGGTGCTGGATGTGGGGTGAAACCCTCCATGCATGGTCAGGAGCTTCTTGGTCTTGATGTCAGTGGCTTCTATCTCCTCCTTTGGCCAGCTTATTATCCCAGCAGGGTACCACAGGGCGTAGGTGTTGATAGCCCGGATCTTGTTCTTACCATTCAGCTGACTTCTAAAGGACTTGCCTGACCCTCTGCAGGTACCTGGTGGTTGCAGCTTTCCTTGCAGCCTCTTCGTGGTTCCCATTTCCCTGTGGGATTCCCAGGTACTTTTAGCTGTCCTCAATGTCTGCAATGTTGCCTTCTGGTAGTTCGATCCCCTCAGTTCTGACTACCTTCCCTTTTTTCGTTACCATCAGACTACACTTCTCAAACCCGAATGGCATTCCAGTGTCTTTCTGAATTTCAATTCAGAATTCTGAATTGAAATTTATGAAACATTTACATAACATCCACAACCCCATAAAAGTAAAACTTTTTTTAAAATCAAAGTTGACTGGATATTCCACCTGTGCAGTTTCTATGTCCCACTGACCACTGAAATGATAAATTAAAATGTACCAATGTTCATATGACTGCTGAGTGAGAGGGCTTGTTTCTAGAAGTACTTTTGGTAGAAGTAATCAATTTGAATTAAGCTGATGTTCTTTATTAACACGCCCCCAGTTCCACCAATTCCACCAGCCTTGGGATGGCTGTAGCTCAGGCGGTAGAGCAGGTCATCTACTGATCAGAAGGTTGGTGGTTTGATTCCTGGCTTCCCCTAGTCTGCATGCCAAATATCCTTGGGCAAGATACTAAACCCAAATTGCTCTCCGATGCATCCATCGGAGTATGAATGTGTGTGTGAATGTTAGTTAGAAAGCACTAAGAAAATGTGCTTGTGTGAATGGGTGAATACACAAGTTGTGTAAAGCACTTTGAGTGCTCAGAAGAGTAGAAAAGCACTGAATCAGTCCATTTACCACCTTTATACTACAGTAGCATTATTCTGTTTAGCGGTTGAAAGGATGTGACATCTGTTTATATAGAGTTGATTGTTGTTGGCTAAGTCCACAAAGAGCAGTAAACCTCAAACTACAGCACATCTGACCACATCCATTACACACATTTATTTCTAAATGACACATTTCCTCCATCTCCCCCACTACACCAATATTTAGGGTTTCCCCGCATGCAAAATCACACTTTGAGCCCTGGATAGGCTCATCACCACTGTAGGAGATTTATTACTCGCAGGTTCATTAACAAAACCGTAATCGACAGTGCTACATGTTTCTATGAGACTCTCTGCGTCTACTTATATTGTTGGAAACATTACTACATTTTATTCTTTATTCATTTTATTTTATTCTTTTCCTAGATTGCAGACATTTTTGTTTCATTAGTGCGCTGTTTGAGTACCCTGCATATTGTACCTCATATTTTTTTGGCTGTTTGCTTGGTAATTTTTTAAGTGATTTTAAGTGACAAAAATATTTTCATGTTTATTATTATTCAAACATCTTTTTTCTATTTAATCATAAACTGAACATAAAAAGTGTGCACAGGTGTCCATCAAGGATATGTTATAAACACTTGGTAGAGCTCTGCAGTTCAGGGACAATGTTCATTACAGTGAAAATAATTTTAAATGTACATTTGGAAAACAAATTATTTGTAAAGCTGAGTCCTCTTTACTTAAGTGAAGCCACATGCTCTCAGTGGGAGTTTGGTACAGGTCCAAATAATTTCTTGGCCTCCTTGAAGTATGGGGATTAAGGTAACTATGTACAGCACACTAAAACTTATGATGCATGACACTTAGGCATTAAACAGAGTAAGAGTGGATGAGTTGCAATTTGCATTACTTAATATTTCAACATTAACGGTTTACCTTGTGAAGAGATTAAGACTCCTCACTAAGCAGGGCGGCTGCAGTCCCATAGGAGGAAGCTTTAAACTGAAAAACTTTATGTAGGGAGAGTAACACTGAAATTAATTTCTGAATTATTTCTAGCACAGAAAAGGAATTAATGATTCACACACCGCACATCTTGTCTGTGAAGGTTCTCAGTCATCCAGGTCATCGTAGTCGAAGGAGTTTGCAAAGAAAAGCGTCTGGACTTCTTTAAGTTGCTTGAAGACGTTTCACCTCTCATCCGAGAAGCTTCTTCAGTTCTAAGGTCAAATGGCCGAGAGTCCCAGATTTAAACCCAGTGGGAGTATCCCCCCAATGAGGGACAAAGGACCCCCTGGTGATCCTCTAATCACATGCGCCAAGGTGTGAAAGCGGGTGTGGGACCTAATCAGCCAGGGTTTCGGGTGAGCCCATTGTGAAACCTGGCCCCACCTTGTCATGTGATTTCCTGAGGTCAGATGGCCCAGGATGTGAGTGGGCGTTAAGGCGTCTGGGGAGGGACCGCACATCTTCAATTTACCTTATTTATTAATTTTTCACGAACAGCTACCCTTCCTACCCAATGTCACTGCAAAACATGTAGATGAGTTTATTGGTCATTTTCTGACATTTGCATATTGTTTTCATTTGTTTTGCTCATTTTCTTCTGGAATCTGCTTGCGTGACACAAGACACTGACTGGATCCACTGTGAGAGGACAAATTCAGTTACTTGGCAGGAGTTTCCAGCAAAAGTCAGAAGTACCTACTTCAAAGTACAAATACATTATTTGGGGCAGAAGATGTCCACCTGTAACCATGACTTAAGTCATGCAGGAGGGGATCTCAGGATCCAAACACCAGTGGATAGTTCCTGCATTTTTAAAAGTCTTGCATAAATTTGCATTTCAAATTTTTAGTTTGTTGTTGCTAGAAGATTGTAGTGATTAAGAAACCAGATTATAAAGTGCATGTTGATAATTTCTGGCTAATGAATTGGAAAGAAAATGTAAAGAACCATAGCACAAAGTAGATGCACTGTAAAGGAAGGTGTATGGATGTAAATAATGTCATAGTCCTATATGTCAATGGACTGATTGCACTCAGTCCAGACATATACTGAAAACCTGTCCAACAAGCAGCCTAGACAGGTGCTTACTTTCACAGCCTCCCAGTGACCTGAAAAGCTAAGACCTTATTGATTATTTTTTGTTCAATGAATAGCAAATTTCCAACACTGTTTTGGATTTCTAATAATTCAATTCAATTCTGTACAATTCAGTTTTTTTATACAGTGTGAAATCACAACAGTTGTCTCAAGGTGTTTTATATTGTAAGGTAATAATTACAGTACTACAGAGAAAACAGAAAACCCTAACAATCAGATGGCCTTCTTATGAGCAAGCACTTTGGTGACAGTCGGAAAGAAAAACTCCCTTTAAACAGGAAGAAACCTCCAGCAGTACCAGGCTCAGGCAGGGGTAGGCAGGGGTGAGGGGAAGAAGACAGGGCCAAGATAAAATGTGGAAGACAGCGAGAGATTAATAACAACTACTGGTTAAATGCAAAGTGGTGTATAAACACATAGTGAGTGACAAAAGCTGGAAGCTGAAGGCTCTGCCTCCTATTCTACTTTTAAATACCCAAATAAATCAGCAGTCTGAGAATGAAGTGACCTATTCAGGTGATACAGTATTAGGAGGTCTTTAAGAAAAGATGGGGCGTGAAGGGGGAAATATGCTCTCTCTGTCTAGGCCATGTGTCTGTCATGACTGTCACTGGAGCATTTTGGATCAACTCACAGCTTTGCAGGGATTTTTTAGGACATCCTGATAATAATGAATTATTGTAGTTCAGCCTAGAAGTAATGCATACGTGACCTTATTTTTCAGTATCACTCTGAGACAGGATGTTTCTAATTTAGAGATGCTGTGCCAATGAAGGAAAGCAATCCTACATATTTGTTTAATATGTGCATTGAAGGACATTTCAAAAATGGTCAAAAATGACTTATATTGTTACTGGAGGTCAAGAAAAATGCAATCCAGTGTAAGCATCTGGTTAGACACAAGATCTTTAGAAATTTGATGTTTAATTAGATGCTACCCTCAGCTTATCTGAATTTAGAAGCAGAAATTAGGTGATCCAGACCAACTAGGCTTTATGTCTTTGAGACATTACTGCAGTTTAACTAATTGGTTTGTGTTGTCTTGCTTTATGGATATATAAAGCTGGGTATCATCGGCAAAGCAGTGAAAATATATGGTACTCCTTCTAATGGTACTCCCTCGGGCAGGGATCGTCAACCTTTAACATCAAAAGTTGTTGAAGCTCCTCCTGCCAAGGGAGACAGATGGGCAGGTGGCAGGTGTAACTGGGAGATGATAAATCACTATATAAAGTATATGTATTAATAGTCATGGTTAACCCTACTCTGTGGCTCGTGAGCCACGGGTTGCTGACCTCTAGCCTAGGGGAAGGGTGCATAATGTGAACATAACTGGTCCTAGCATAGAGCCTTGTGGAACTTTGTAATTCACCTCTGTGTGTGAAGAAGACTCCCCATTTACATGAACAAATTATAGTGTGTTACATAGAAATGATTCAAACTTTAATACCTACAGTATGCTCTAATCTCTGTAATATAATATTATGGTCAACAGTATCAAAAACTGCACAAATTACACATATACCTATTATAATCTTGCTAAATGAAGAAGCAAGACTCTGTAGGAGTGTTTTGAGTGTAGACAGCATGTCAGGATGGCAGCACCAGGAGAGCAGCTAGTCAGTTACAGAAGTGTATGCCTCTTATAAGAGTAAATCAAAGAAAATGCCAGGTGAAACAATGAGGTATGGTGTGAAAGGTGGCCCTACTCAGCATCTTCAGAAAAGCTTCCATTGAAAACAGAATGCAGTCAAACAGAAGTGACAGCCTCCTTGAACCAGAAAATTAATCAGAACCA